>NW_015505193.1:2082775-2108562 GCF_001515645.1 Sinocyclocheilus grahami
AATTTATGTTAAAATAAATGTTATAATTGAATTTAAAATAACACATTTTATTTTTATTTTTTATTTTGCTTTTAGTTAACTAACTAACTAAATAAATAAATTCAAAATTGTAAAAAAAGATTATTGGAGTACATTTTTTTAAAGAAAATACTGTACTGTTTCACTCTTTCTGCTTCAAACTTGTGTTTAATTCAATGTTTTGCTTGCGTTTTGTGTTTTATTTATTGTGAAATTTACTTGTAATTTCTGAGTGAAAAACTGTTTCTACACCATTTTTTTTTCTCAGTGTATTTATACACACATGCTTTTTGTATAAGTTACAGAGACCTCCAGAAGGGGCAGCACAAATCTTGTACCAGCAGAACTCTTTTTGCATTTATTTTAATGGGAAAGAGATTATGCCATCATTATATGATATATCAGGTCTCTGATGTCATAGATTAACGATTAATTAGACAGACGGTACACTGGAAGAACACAAGGGGGTCGTAGTGTCTCCAGCAAGCGTTTGCAACAGCTGCTCTTACTGGCACAGATCCGCCCCTCGCCCGTCCCACTCTTAATGTGAGCATCTGTCCGTACGCCTTACATACTGCCATACTACTGCCCACTGCTCAACAGTGAGTGTGCCATTCATCCACAATTTATCTCTCAATCTGTTTTATTCAGCTGAGAATTTCCCGTAGAGTGGGTTAAACATCACATCTAATTACTCAGTTGCTTAATTGTTGTTAAACGGCCCATTCTTTTATTGCAATTAACTTGTTTGCCTAAATGAAAAAAATAAAACAATCCATTCTTTAACCTTCTTTAATATGTTTAGTCTCATTTAGCAGCTGTTCATTACTAATACAGCAAGAAGTCTTTTGAAAATCAAGTGAGCTAAGAGAATGCATGATGTTCATAGTTCACCCAAAAATTTTAATTCTGTCATCATTTACTAAACCTCACACCTCTATGACTTTCTTTCTTCTGTTAAACACAAAAGAAGATATTTTGAAGTATGTTGTTAACCAAATAGCTGTTGGTCCCTATTGTATGGAAGCTTGTTTCTACCACTGAATAAATATAAAAAAGGTAACTGTGAGAGAAGATATAAAATAGCAGAGAGTTTGATTCTATGCTTTCGATGTACACTCTCAGAAAACAAGGTACAAAAGTTGTCACTGGGGCGGTACCTTTTCAAAAGGCACAACTTTGTACCTGAAGACTCCATATTGGTACCATAAATGTACATATTAGTACCTAAAGTGTACATATAAGTACCTAAAATGTACAAAAGTGTACCTTTTGAAAAAGTACCACCCCAGTGACAGCTTTTGTACCTTTTTTTCCTGAGTGTGTAAAATATTTTTTATCTGCTCTTTTATTGTGCATGGTCTGAATGGATTTGACACTCATTTTCCCATTAAAAACATTTCTTTTATCCACTTTTTTCCTGTAAGAGGGGGATTACGCAACACAGCTGGAAGCTTCAGAAAGTGAATTACAATTTTCGATTCTGACAGGTAGCAAGCGAGCAACATGCCTGCAAATCATCTTCAAGAACAGCTTGCCTTGGTGAGAACCCACCTGCTCCCTCTAAAAAACAACCACCTCACTTGAGTTTGAATTTTTATATCTCACATACACTCTCTTAAAATTAAGGAGCTTCAAGAGTCCTTTGTTGCAATTTTGTTAAATCTTAAGAAAAAGTTATTGATGTTATTGACATATTTGGTTCTTCAGATTAGTGTACTATTTTTTGGTATCATCTATTATTAACTCAAGAACATGCCAGCTCTTCCAAGTTCTTTGAAGCACCAGCACATGAAGTGTGGAACTTAAAGGCTATGAAAGTCTTGATGGAATCCTTTTTTTATCCAAAGCGACTTACACTTTTCATGCAGTAATTTACACACATTCACAGTAAAATTATTTTCATGATTTGTTATTACAACTTTGTGTGTGGGTGTGTGTGTGTGTCAGATCAACTTAGATAATTAATGTTGTTCAGCTATAATATAATATAATATAAAAAAAACAATACTTTGAGTGTCTGTTGATTAAACCATTCTCCTTCTTTATATTAAGTCCATTTTTTAGTTTCAAAGAATTAAAAATTTAAAGGCAACCACCTACATTTTTAAACAAACAATAACTTTATACAGTGTTATTTTTACAATTATTTTCATTACAGTTAAAACATTTTCTCATTGCTATAATGCTGTTGGATGCTGTTTTCAATTCAAATTCAATTTAAAATTTAAATATAAAAAGGATATTGAAATAACATATTAAAGTATATTTATTTTTCACGCTACACTACACTTTCCATTACTTTAACTAATCAAATTGATTTAATGAATTCAACTTATATAAAAATGTTTTAAGTCAGAATATATTCAGCTCAGTTTAATTTAATTTCTTCTAATTTCTACAGTCAATTTGATTACACTTAAAATTTAATGCAATTTAATTTCAACTTAAGTTTTTCAGTTTAAGTAGCTGGACTTATTATTATTATTATTATTATTATTATTATTATTATTACAGATTATTTACAGTGTACAGTAATGCAAATTAAATTATTTTTTATTAATATTATGTGACAATAGGGCTGTGCAATTAATCGCATGCAATTGTCATGCGCATCTCGTCAGTAAAGCCAGTTCTGTGATCAGTAGTAAATCTCCATCACCTGCTTTCAGATGGAGCGGCATTTACTACACAGAGCCATAGTTGACTGACAATTAGGCAATATCGCGTTCATAATCGCAGATGAATCGCAAACAAACAAACAAAAATGGTTGCTAACCACAGACTTTTACATTTGAGCCTGTATAATTTTCATATCACAGAATCACAGATTCACTCAGATGGTTGTGATCAGTGGATGTTCTGACGACTGCAGAGCCTCATGAACAAGTTGTTTATGCTGTAATTAATTGCAAGGCAAAAATACACAGTTTTTCATGTACGTCCTTTGAAAGATGTCAGCGGTGAAAAATTGAGTTTTCAAATGAAGAATGTACAGCGAGTGTAAGTGCTGACCGAATCACAATATACTATTGATGCTGCTTTTCCTGTACTCAACTCTCTGTGTGCCATAACTGAGATATTTCTCCTTGACTTTGTCCTTGTGTCGATGTGTATATATGTGAGCAGGCCTAATGATGAGGAACCGATTGTAATGATTGTTAGCACTAGACAAAACTGCTATTTTATTGAATGTCCTTTTTTGTCATATTTAACTTGATAATTTTCAGTTTTCCCCCATTGCTAATATTTGTCGTCTCACTTCACCATCTGCTCGCCAGCCCAGTGTTTCACTGCAAATTAATGCCTGACATTTGCTGAAGTGAATCCATATGTTTTGGAGGTCTTCAGTAATAGCAGAACTCGGTGTCGTATTCAAATGCCACCAGGATTTTAGCAGAATGCTACGAACTACCAAAAATACACAGGAAGGAGAAACAATGGGCCGTATATGAATCATCAGTGACCTTTTGACATTTCTCACACTTCCTCTTACTGGCCAGCTTGGAGAAAAAAAGAGAACAGGGCCAAGATGAAGGAAAGGGAGCTAATTAAACTAAACCGCAGAGCAAGCAATCTCTTTTTTTTTTTTTTTTTGGTGGGTTAGGGTGAGGAAGAGGTAGATGGCAAACAGCAGACTGAGATTAAGCTTGGTGACAAAAAAGTGATCTAGATGAATCTGCAAATTGGTAATTAAAAGCTTGTAATTAAATGCACTTGGTGCATGAAATAATGCAAACACCGCTTCCTGAGCTCTTGCCAGTGTTTGCTTTTTTTCTCTCAAGTCTGATTCCTGAGCTCCCCTCTAGCTGGGTCAATCTCACGAAACCTGAAGAGCATGTGCTGGTTATATTTTAATCTGAAAAAAAAAAAAAAAGACAAGACATTTTATTTTACTGCAATAAAATGATGCTGATAGTAGCATGAATTTATAATGAAATGTGCAGTAAAGTATGCATCGATATTTCAGCGCACACTAAATGCTTTAATCAGATGTTAACCCTTGCCATGAAAACTAAAAATCAAAACAGGACTTTTATTATGTTTTATATATAGCCTTCTCTTCAAACTAAGAATTTAGTCACTGTGATATATTTGTATTGCAAAGGAGAAGTCAATTATTGAAGTTTTAGTCTTAGACCAAATGGCAGACCTTTAGTCAAGCTTAAAAATATATATTTTATTAAATTAATTAATTTCCATTCTGCCAAGCACAATTTCATTAACATTTTCCGTAATGGACGTTAAATAGAAGCTGCAATAAACAGGGTTCAATATTTGACTTCTGTTTTGCAATAAAAATATCATGGTGGCTAATTTTTTAATTGAAATGTGAAGTAAAATATTCATGTGAAGTAAATTAACCATTGATATTTCTGTGAAAACTAAACAGTGCATAATAAAAGTCTGTTTTGATTTTATGTACTCCTAACACAAATTATTTTTATTTCAAATCAGAAGCCAAATGTACAGTTGTCACATAGCAAGGCCAGACACAACAGGTAAGTGCAAAACAGGATGGTTTATTGACTTGATTAGCAGAAGAATGGAACGGGTGAGGTAAAGGCAGGTGAGTGTCAACACAGTGAATGATTCCAGGGTTCTCATCTGAGGTCTGATGGGGAGTATCTTATGCCGGTTTCGTTGGAGATCGTGGAACAAATTCCAAGGAGTCGTTGGAGGATCGCGGGAGGAATAGAAGGTAAGTCTTTCTAGGAGAATTCAGTAGAGCGAGTCCAGAACAGTTCATAGGAGTGAACTGTAGACCGGACAGTGAGTGACTGTGATGTGTGTGTATTTGTAGTGTGGCTTGTTTGGTGACAGCAGGTGCGGGTGATCAGAATTCAGGTGACTGTGATCGGGTGATTGGTGACTGAAGTGACTGTGATGTATCCCTGACAACAGTAGACTGAATGATAACATGTTCGTCAGGATTAAAAAGGATTTTAATCGTTATATTCAGAAGCACACACACACACACACACACATATACATACATACATACATATAGTTACAATAGTTATTTATTTATTTACTGTGCATTCTAGCATTTTTTTATATATAAAAAGGCAAGCATAATTTCTCATCCAAAGATCAATCTCATTACTGTAAAGAAAAATAAATAATATTTAAAGTGTAACCTATATATACATATATATACACAGTATATGACAGTATTTAATGTAAATATCTCCTTTAATTTATGCTGATTTCATATTAATAACCAAAAATGCAATACAATTGTATTTGCTTCATTACTTGCTTAAAATGTCCGCTTTCAGCCAGTAAACTGACCGTTTCTCTCCTTGCCAACATTCCATTGGTTCTGTTCTGTCCATCAATTTGTTATTTCCCCATTTACATTCTCATGTTTTATTTCCACATGCATCTGATGCCAGAATGTGAGGCTGTTTCAGAAGTCACACAAAGTGCAAACTTCAAAACCAAAGAGGATTAGTTTGACAGTGCATGCTGGCCGAGTAAAAATAGAGAGGGAGACAGAGAAAGAGAGAGAAGATTACGAGTGGTATCTCTTTTTTTTTTTTTTTCTCTTGTGGATTGGAGCTACAGGCTACAGCAAAAAGCTCTTGATCACTCAGATATCTTTCCTTACACAACAATACGGGCAAAGAGACACACCAGATTCCCAGCAGGCTGGAATTGCCAGATCAGCACCTTGCTTTGAAATGTGCCAGTCAGTCAGTCAGTCAGTAGGGTTTAGTGTAATCTCTGCTACAGAGTATACAGACAACACAACTGGCAATTCAGCACCACGGACAGCGGCTCCCTCCTCACACTGAGCTGATGCCTGAACAAACCCTTACAGTCTGTCTGAGAGACTCCACAGAGCTTCATAAAGAAACTTCATGTCTGTGGTAACTTGGAAATGTCTGCTGATATGACAACTAGTTGAATTATGCTGATTATGCTTCTGACATGGTATAATACAAAGTGATCTCATTAGTATTCATGTAAGTATTCTGTTTGAAAACACAGATGTGAACAATTTCAGTGTTTGGACAGATTCTAACATGTACATATTTACAGCTTTAGAAATATGCAAATATGCACGAGTCCTCTGTTCAGTTTCATACAGTAGAATGCATTGAATGCACCAATTTTTATAGATTTTTTTTTTACAGATTGTAATTATAATAAAATCATATGAAAATATGTAATATGTTTAATGCCATCGCAATAAACACATGCAAACAAACAAACAACTCTGAGATCAGTGTATATCAAAAAAGTAAAATAAAAAGCTATAAAATAAGCATCTAAAAACAGTGTCTAAAAAAGTAAAATTAGTGTATCAAAAACCCCTAAAATTAGTGTCTATAAATAAAAAAGACAAAGAAAAAAACCCTCTAAAATCAGTATCTATCAAAAAACTCTAAATACAGTGTCTATCCTAAAAAAACTGTAAAGTTAGTACATATCAAAAACCCCTCAAATTAGAGTCTATCAAAAAAACCCCTCTAAATTCAGTATCTATCAAAAAACTCTAAAAGCAGTGTATATTCTAAAAAAAAAACTAAAATTAGTACATATCAAAAACCCCTAAGATTAGAGTCTATCAAAAAAAAAACTCTAAAATTTGTGTACATCAAATAATAAAACAATCTAAAATCAGTGTCTACCAAAACATTCAAATATGTGTGTACTGTACTGTATAAACTTGTACAATGTAAAAACAATAACTTTTTACACAATGTTAATGAGATCATGTAGCAGAAAAAAGAGATGCATTTGCAAATTCTAATAAATCAGATGGGTCCAAGACCAGACACACACAGAGAGAGAGAGAGAGAGAGAGAGAGAGAGAGATCACAAAGTCATTTATATTTTAAATGATGTTTTCTAGCCACTCTATGCATCCCTGTCATCCCTATTGAGGGGAAAAAGATGTTCACTTGAATAATGCACAAGGCCCAGAGGACACTACATTACAACTGCTGCTTAAAATCAAGGCACACAATCTCTCAGTCCTTCTATTTGCAACCGCGTCACTTCTTTCATTTGCTAACTGCTTGCTGATGAATAAAATATGGAATCAAATGTAGTCATATGTTGATTTGTTGGATGCATATGCAATTTTTCTCTTTTGCTTTAGAGGGTAGAATTTAAATTGAGACATGAAAGCTGACAATGGCTCAACAATGAAATATGTAAAGGAGTTATATGTTATTCAAACAGGACAAAGGGCTTAAAGTGAGGAACAAGAAATGAAATGTCATTCTCTTTTTGCTGTGTGCAACACGTGTAAAATAACACCAAATAAGAGCTCTTGTCTAGAAGTTACATTTACATATTAGTGGCTCAGTATGTAGGACAGATTTGACCAATTGTACATGACATTAAGGCTGCAATTTTTGATTACAAATACAGTAAAAAACTAAATATTGTGAAAGATTACGGTTTAAAATAACTTTTCTTTTTGAACAGCAAATCAGCATATTAGAATGATTTCTGAAGGATCATGTGACATTGAAGACAGGAGTAATGATGCTGAAAATTCAGCTTTGATCACAATAAATTACATTTAAAAAATATATAAAATATGTAACTATTAACTATTCCAAACTTTTTGCAGCCAGTGTGTGTGTGTGTAACAGGGCGAACGAGACGTGAGGATCCATACGCAAAGCTACGCATACAAACAGAGTCCGAGTGGCGAGACAAGGGTTAATCCAAGATACACGGGCAGGAAAAAAGAAACAGGAAACAAGGCAACACGAAATGACTAGACTAAACTAGAAATAGCAACTAGGCTCCGAAAAGCAGCTATCACTAGGTGAGTGATAAACACAGAACAATACTAGAGACTAAACAGAAACACGGAATGGCTCGGTAAAGCAGCTAACACTAGGAGAGTGATAAATGCAGAATAATACTCAGCGACTTGAGCAGGATCTGAGTGGGTGTTATATAATGTGTGTAATAGTTTTCAGGTGAGTGTGTGATTGGTTACAGCTGTGTGCAATCAGTGCAATGGATGATGGGAAATGTAGTCCAGAGTGACATGTAACAGTCTGTGTGGTGTGTGAGTCAATATGATGAAGAGGCGACCTCTTGTGGCAGTCGGATGGAAGTCTATGGACAGAATTCATGACAGTGTGTATATATGTATACTCATTGACTGGAACTGGACAGTAAAACAGTTCATAAACAGATTCCCTAACTAGGACTGGCAAGACAGACAGTTCAGACACATTTGGAGAAACAGAACAAGCAGACAGTTCATGAATGGTCTCTATGGCAGTGACAGGGTTAATGGGATAAACATGTAGTGCATTTACAGTTTCTGGGCTCACAACTGGACTAATGGAGCAGATAACAGGTTTCTTGTTGGGAACTGGACAGACAGATGGTTCAACCTTAGACTCATTAGGGGAAATAGGACAGACAGACAATTCAAAACCCGATTCATAGGTTGATCCTGGACAGACTGACAGTTCATGATCAGACAGATTGACAGAAATGGGCAAGACAGAGAGTTCAAAATCAGCATCTAGACAGACAGACAGACAGATCACAATCAGCCTCCAAGGCTGATTCAGAACAGGACGAGAGTTCGGAGATGGCCTCATCGGCCGGTTCAGAGCAAAGCAAGAGTTCACTGACAGCCTTCATAGCCGTGACAGGACAGGACAAGGATTCACAGACAGCCTTTATAGCCATGACAGGACAGGCAGAGAGTTCACAGATGGATACTACTGACACCTCTGGAGGTTCTGCAGCGGATGCCGCCACCTCTGTCCATAAACTGACAGAGTGATGAATGCGGACTCTCACGTCTAAGCTTAGACATCAGCGGTTGATTAATACCGTTGCAAAATAACTATCAGCAAACAGTACGGTAAATCAGAGTAATAGGCAATGGATAAATACTCTTGAATATAGTCCTCGAGTGATCGCATGCTGTGCTCGAGAGCTAATAACAGTCTTGCAATGTTCATACATGGCCAATGTTCATCAGAAAAGCTGTTGGATCTTTGTGTGGCCGAGTAGTCTGTAACAGGGCGAACGTGACGTGAGACGTGTGGATGCATACGCAAAGCTTTATTCATAGACATGGTCATACACAGGCAGGGTCAAGCATCAGCAAACAGATATGTATAAGACAAGACAAAGAGTATTCTTAGGGCTGGCGTAAGTCATCGATCGGTGAACAGAATCCAGAGGGCTTGACAAGAGGGGTAATCCAGAAACATGAGCAATAGTCCAGATGAGGTACAAACAGAGTGCGAGCGGCGAGACAAGATACACAGGCAGGAAAAAGGAAACAGAAAACAAGGCAACACGAAATGACTAGACTAAACTAGAACTAGAAACTAGGCTCCGTAAAGCAGCTATCACTAGGTGAGTGATAAATGCAGAACAATACTCGGCGACTTAAGCAGGCTCTGAGTGGGTGTTATATAATGTGTGTAATAGCTTTCAGGTGAGTGTGTGATTGGTTACAGCTGTGTGCAATCAGTGCAATGGATGATGGGAAATGTAGTCCGGAGTGACATGTAACAGTCTGTGTGGTGTGAGAGTCAATATGATGAAGAGGCAACCTCTTGTGGCAGTCGGATGGAAGTCTATGGACAGAAATCATGACAGTGTGTATATGTGTGTGTGTGTGTATACACGTATTTATGTGTAGTTGACACTTGAGAAACAATAACACAAAACAAGACTTCAGTTCCAGGGATTGCGTCAAAAGAGCAAGCATGTGACATTCAAAATGAAAAAATAAAGGAAAATAAATAAATAAATAAATAAATAGATAAATAAATGATTGACTATGCGTAGACATATACCCCAATTTTCCATCTCCAATAATCATTACAATTTCAAGAATTCTAAAAGTACTTCCTGGAAATGAAAAAGTATGAAAATCTGAGAGCACTTCTGTCCTCAGTGCTTTGGCTTTTGAACAATGGGCTGTTTTAGTTTGGGATAAAACAGATGAATCTGTCAGAGCTGAACTAACAAGCACTCCCACTTCTTGTTTGCGTGTACAAAAATTGGCTCATTGGACATCTGTGGCCTTTGGCCGATCCAAATACATCTTATATTGATCAAAGCAACAGCTAATTCCATTACCCAATACTACTGAGTCATGCATGCCTCGACAGAGCAAATTATTTTACTTGTCTAAATGCTCCATTAAATCTGTTGGACTAACACTTCATACAGCATGAAGCTTCCTTTTAACAAATAAACAATCATAATGTCCTCTAGTCCTTCCTCATTCTAAAGCACTACACAGTATGCAAACTTTCTGCATGAAATACTCAGATGACTTGATACATTTGTCAAAGTGTGTAGCATGCAATCAAAGCACACTGCATGATAAATTGTTTCCCACAATGCACTGTGCTCAACGTGACCTTCCATTTGCAGTGTGATGAATGAACATGAAACAATTTCATTTGTAAGTTTTAACACATTTTCCCACTCACTGCACTGAATGAGGCTGCAAAAACTGAAGTTTTTTTGTTTGTTTTTGTTTTTTTAAAGAATTTAATTGAAACGCATAAATTACCATACATACAGTAATTACCGCTTGCTTATTTAAACAAGAAGATATAGGATACTAACACTAAGCAGTGCTCAATACAACCTAGTATACATACGTCCTACTTCCATTATATATTTTTCTTAAAAAAATATATATAATAATAAGAAATGAATAAATTAATGTATGTACCAAAGAGTAATATGCTATATTATATCAATCATGTTTGAAATGGTGTTTCACATTTTTAATATAATTAATTTCATTTCTGTCATGACAACTCTCGGAGGGACTGGCATGGCAATGTACATGACAATGTTAATGTATTTGGCCTTGGCGGAATAGATCTGCTACACTGCTGCTGCTGCGACAGAGCAAGTACCGAGATTTGCTACTGCCAATACATCCACAACATGCTGCTGTAAGCATGTAAGAAATATTGCTGCTGCACATATAACACATATGAATAACCCCCATATAGCATACATGAATCACCCTGTAGCAGATCTATAGAGGTGAAGCTGGGGAAGGTGGAGGGTTTCTGAAGTGAGCTGCCAACTGCTACAGCAAACAAAACCCAGGTATTTGATTATTGAGCAGCGAGCTCATTGGCTACCAATACAGGAGAGAACCAATCAGCTGCCAGGTGACAATGATGTCACCAGGTCAGATTGAGCTAGACCTATCGGACTGCGCCATCTAGAGTTTCATGCCAGAACTCTGTATTTCTGTCATGACAACTCTCGGAGGGACTGGCATGGCAATGTACATGACAATGTTAATGTATTTGGCCTTGGCGGAATAGATCTGCTACACTGCTGCTGCCGCGGCAGAGCAAGTACAGAGACTTGCTACTGCCAATACATCCACAACATGCTGCTGTAAGCATGTAAGAAATACTGCTGCTGCACATATAATACATATGAATAACCCCCAACAAAGCAGGAGACACGTTACATAAAACAATACAAGCCAATATATGCATGCCGCTAAATATAAGAATAAACTGCTGCATCAGTGGACATCCATGTATCCACACACATGAAGATGAACAGACAAGGAAAGACAAGACATCCCCCACAAAGCAAATGTATCGCCAAGACATTTGTACTGCTGCTGCTCCGAAGAGCCATGTGAGCCGCATGTATTACTATCTATGTGTGCCTGGGCTACCATGTCGACCGGCTTAACGCTAGTGGCCTATGGTTATGTGTGCCTGGGCTACAACGCTGACTGGCTTAACAAAAGTGGCCTACGACTATGTGAGCCTTGGCTACCATGCTGACCGGTTGAACAATAATAGCCTACGACTATGTGTGCCTGGGCTACCATGCCAACCGGCTTAACTCTAATTAGACATGTTATATAATGTTAATTAACAAAAGGGATATACATTGCAATCCGATAGATAAGACCCCAGCATCCACCTGAGCAAATATCATAATTTAGTCATTTAATATCTGCTGTTACTTTCTGCAATTCATCAGTCCCAGCGGCAGCATAACAGCTCGTTAATTCGTGTTTGTGCAATGATGAGACGGACAAAGTTAGTCGATGCATGCCATTTTACTCTCTCATGTAGATAAAGTTATCAGGGTTACAGTGCACAAACTCTTGGGTGGACTGACTTGCATGAACAAAGCAGAATATAAACGTTCTTTCTCCGTTTTCTGAATTACACAACACACGATAGCACACGTCACATTTCTCCGAACTACACTACCCATAATGCATTTCACTCGGAACTGCAACAACCATAGCGAGAACTCTTAATTCCCTTCTCCTGCAACACTATCGTTGATATGACTGTGATAAGTGTGTGCTTCTGACGCTGTGTGCAACTGAAATCAACCACGCACTCATCACAATGAAAACATCGACCTTAGATATAACGAACATGAACACTGGGACAATCGCCGATGTATATGGAGAACCCCAGTTGAAATGCATATACCAGAAAGCTTATTTAATTTAACCTGTTTTCATGTTCGTTACTATTAGTGTGTCCTTAGACACAACCTCGCTTTAACCGCGCCGCCGAAGTACGGAGAGTTCGACGATATGACGAAACTCCTCTCAGCTAGCACGTCTTTTTAAAGTGAAAGTAGCATTGTCAACTGACCTGAATACAGCACGCTGATTCGCTAAAATTGACTTATCGGCTTCTGTTAAAAAACAACAAGGGCGCTTGTCGGCTTCTGCAGTAAAACATGAACTCACGATGCCTTTATCGTTTTTTTGCAAATTAACTCTTCATATATATATATATATATATGAAGAGTTAATTTGCAAAAAAACGATAAAGGCATCGTGAGTTCATGTTTTACTGCAGAAGCCGACAAGCGCCCTTGTTGTTTTTTAACAGAAGCCGATAAGTCAATTTTAGCGAATCAGCGTGCTGTATTCAGGTCAGTTGACAATGCTACTTTCACTTTAAAAAGACGTGCTAGCTGAGAGGAGTTTCGTCATATCGTCGAACTCTCCGTACTTCGGCGGCGCGGTTAAAGCGAGGTTGTGTCTAAGGACACACTAATAGTAACGAACATGAAAACAGGTTAAATTAAATAAGCTTTCTGGTATATGCATTTCAACTGGGGTTCTCCATATACATCGGCGATTGTCCCAGTGTTCATGTTCGTTATATCTAAGGTCGATGTTTTCATTGTGATGAGTGCGTGGTTGATTTCAGTTGCACACAGCGTCAGAAGCACACACTTATCACAGTCATATCAACGATAGTGTTGCAGGAGAAGGGAATTAAGAGTTCTCGCTATGGTTGTTGCAGTTCCGAGTGAAATGCATTATGGGTAGTGTAGTTCGGAGAAATGTGACGTGTGCTATCGTGTGTTGTGTAATTCAGAAAACGGAGAAAGAACGTTTATATTCTGCTTTGTTCATGCAAGTCAGTCCACCCAAGAGTTTGTGCACTGTAACCCTGATAACTTTATCTACATGAGAGAGTAAAATGGCATGCATCGACTAACTTTGTCCGTCTCATCATTGCACAAACACGAATTAACGAGCTGTTATGCTGCCGCTGGGACTGATGAATTGCAGAAAGTAACAGCAGATATTAAATGACTAAATTATGATATTTGCTCAGGTGGATGCTGGGGTCTTATCTATCGGATTGCAATGTATATCCCTTTTGTTAATTAACATTATATAACATGTCTAATTAGAGTTAAGCCGGTTGGCATGGTAGCCCAGGCACACATAGTCGTAGGCTATTATTGTTCAACCGGTCAGCATGGTAGCCAAGGCTCACATAGTCGTAGGCCACTTTTGTTAAGCCAGTCAGCGTTGTAGCCCAGGCACACATAACCATAGGCCACTAGCGTTAAGCCGGTCGACATGGTAGCCCAGGCACACATAGATAGTAATACATGCGGCTCACATGGCTCTTCGGAGCAGCAGCAGTACAAATGTCTTGGCGATACATTTGCTTTGTGGGGGATGTCTTGTCTTTCCTTGTCTGTTCATCTTCATGTGTGTGGATACATGGATGTCCACTGATGCAGCAGTTTATTCTTATATTTAGCGGCATGCATATATTGGCTTGTATTGTTTTATGTAACGTGTCTCCTGCTTTGTTGGGGGTTATTCATATGTATTATATGTGCAGCAGCAGTATTTCTTACATGCTTACAGCAGCATGTTGTGGATGTATTGGCAGTAGCAAGTCTCTGTACTTGCTCTGCCGCGGCAGCAGCAGTGTAGCAGATCTATTCCGCCAAGGCCAAATACATTAACATTGTCATGTACATTGCCATGCCAGTCCCTCCGAGAGTTGTCATGACAGAAATACAGAGTTCTGGCATGAAACTCTAGATGGCGCAGTCCGATAGGTCTAGCTCAATCTGACCTGGTGACATCATTGTCACCTGGCAGCTGATTGGTTCTCTCCTGTATTGGTAGCCAATGAGCTCGCTGCTCAATAATCAAATACCTGGGTTTTGTTTGCTGTAGCAGTTGGCAGCTCACTTCAGAAACCCTCCACCTTCCCCAGCTTCACCTCTATAGATCTGCTACAGGGTGATTCATGTATGCTATATGGGGGTTATTCATATGTGTTATATGTGCAGCAGCAATATTTCTTACATGCTTACAGCAGCATGTTGTGGATGTATTGGCAGTAGCAAATCTCGGTACTTGCTCTGTCGCAGCAGCAGCAGTGTAGCAGATCTATTCCGCCAAGGCCAAATACATTAACATTGTCATGTACATTGCCATGCCAGTCCCTCCGAGAGTTGTCATGACAGAAATGAAATTAATTATATTAAAAATGTGAAACACCATTTCAAACATGATTGATATAATATAGCATATTACTCTTTGGTACATACATTAATTTATTCATTTCTTATTATTATATATATTTTTTTAAGAAAAATATATAATGGAAGTAGGACGTATGTATACTAGGTTGTATTGAGCACTGCTTAGTGTTAGTATCCTATATCTTCTTGTTTAAATAAGCAAGCGGTAATTACTGTATGTATGGTAATTTATGCGTTTCAA
Organism: Sinocyclocheilus grahami; assembly: GCF_001515645.1. Taxonomy (NCBI): domain Eukaryota; kingdom Metazoa; phylum Chordata; class Actinopteri; order Cypriniformes; family Cyprinidae; genus Sinocyclocheilus; species Sinocyclocheilus grahami. Next base: position 2,097,825 of record NW_015505193.1, read on the forward strand.
TTAAATTCTTTAAAAAAACAAAAACAAACAAAAAAACTTCAGTTTTTGCAGCCTCATTCAGTGCAGTGAGTGGGAAAATGTGTTAAAACTTACAAATGAAATTGTTTCATGTTCATTCATCACACTGCAAATGGAAGGTCACGTTGAGCACAGTGCATTGTGGGAAACAATTTATCATGCAGTGTGCTTTGATTGCATGCTACACACTTTGACAAATGTATCAAGTCATCTGAGTATTTCATGCAGAAAGTTTGCATACTGTGTAGTGCTTTAGAATGAGGAAGGACTAGAGGACATTATGATTGTTTATTTGTTAAAAGGAAGCTTCATGCTGTATGAAGTGTTAGTCCAACAGATTTAATGGAGCATTTAGACAAGTAAAATAATTTGCTCTGTCGAGGCATGCATGACTCAGTAGTATTGGGTAATGGAATTAGCTGTTGCTTTGATCAATATAAGATGTATTTGGATCGGCCAAAGGCCACAGATGTCCAATGAGCCAATTTTTGTACACGCAAACAAGAAGTGGGAGTGCTTGTTAGTTCAGCTCTGACAGATTCATCTGTTTTATCCCAAACTAAAACAGCCCATTGTTCAAAAGCCAAAGCACTGAGGACAGAAGTGCTCTCAGATTTTCATACTTTTTCATTTCCAGGAAGTACTTTTAGAATTCTTGAAATTGTAATGATTATTGGAGATGGAAAATTGGGGTATATGTCTACGCATAGTCAATCATTTATTTATCTATTTATTTATTTATTTATTTATTTTCCTTTATTTTTTCATTTTGAATGTCACATGCTTGCTCTTTTGACGCAATCCCTGGAACTGAAGTCTTGTTTTGTGTTATTGTTTCTCAAGTGTCAACTACACATAAATACGTGTATACACACACACACACATATACACACTGTCATGATTTCTGTCCATAGACTTCCATCCGACTGCCACAAGAGGTTGCCTCTTCATCATATTGACTCTCACACCACACAGACTGTTACATGTCACTCCGGACTACATTTCCCATCATCCATTGCACTGATTGCACACAGCTGTAACCAATCACACACTCACCTGAAAGCTATTACACACATTATATAACACCCACTCAGAGCCTGCTTAAGTCGCCGAGTATTGTTCTGCATTTATCACTCACCTAGTGATAGCTGCTTTACGGAGCCTAGTTTCTAGTTCTAGTTTAGTCTAGTCATTTCGTGTTGCCTTGTTTTCTGTTTCCTTTTTCCTGCCTGTGTATCTTGTCTCGCCGCTCGCACTCTGTTTGTACCTCATCTGGACTATTGCTCATGTTTCTGGATTACCCCTCTTGTCAAGCCCTCTGGATTCTGTTCACCGATCGATGACTTACGCCAGCCCTAAGAATACTCTTTGTCTTGTCTTATACATATCTGTTTGCTGATGCTTGACCCTGCCTGTGTATGACCATGTCTATGAATAAAGCTTTGCGTATGCATCCGCACGTTTCACGCTTCTGTCACTCCGTAACAGAAGTCATAGTAAAATCACTTGAATTTGATACAGAGAATGAATTTTTAGGTTTATAGAAAAATGAAAATGTGTTTAAAAGTGTGACTGACCAAATTGAGTAGCTAAGTTTGGCCACCCACCTAAACGATTTGTAAGGATTGCAGACGTTAGTTTGCAGAGGGTTGCCATGATTAAGCCTTCGATGTCATCATACAACAAAAGCACTAGCAGTTTGCCGAACATAACTGGGACTTTCATTGGGACCATTGGTATTTATGGTGTGACCAAAACAAAGGTTTTTTTTTAAGAAAAAAAAAAAACAAGAGGTGGGATTTGGTGGCCAATAATTGTGGCAGATATATTATAAAAATGTGTTTTGTCATTTTTTCTTCAATAATAAAAAAAAAAGTTTATTTTGAATGAAAGTCCAATAAGATAAACTGCAAAGACATTTTTCCAAAGACAATTTGTTCTTATTTACCAAGAGTACCTATATTAGTGAAGGGCACTGAAAGATACAAAAATAAAAGTTCAATTAAGGCTGCAATATGGAAGGTTAAACAAAATTCCATTATTGAGGAAGTACATGAAAATCTGTTCACAACCACAGTCTTGCAAATTCTGTAAGGCTAGCATCTTTTATTCGTATGTTTATGCCATTCTGCTAAATATAGAAAAGAAGGTCTATGTATACAGTGAAATCACCCACAGGAGGCGGGTTTATGTAGCAGTGCGCTTGTCGGCTTCTGCAGTAAAACATGAACTCACGATGCCTTTATCGTTTTTTTGCAAATTAACTCTTCATATATATATATATATATATGAAGAGTTCATTTGTATACTGTATATATATATATATATATATATATATATATATATAGTTACTGTTGCATTTCTATCATCACTAACCAGTCTACCCATTCTCCTCTGACCTCTGACATCAACAAGGCATTTTCGTCCACACAACTGCCGCTCACTGGATATTTTCTCTTTTTCGGACCATTCTCTGTAAACCCTAGAGATGGTTGTGCGTGAAAATCCCAGTAGATCAGCAGTTTTTGAAATACTCAGACCAGCCCGTCAACAACCATTCCATGTTCAAAGTCACTTAAATCCCCTTTCTTCCCCATTCTGATTCTCGGTTTGAACTTCAGCAAGTCGTCTTCACCACATCTAGATGCCTAAATGCATTGAGTTGCTGCCATGTAATTGGCTGATTAGCAGTTTGTGTTATCAAGCAATTGAACAGGTGTACCTAATAAAGTGGCCGGTGAGTTAAAAATAGAAAGACACAACAAAATTGCTACAATTAAATAAAACACATAATATTATCTCAATAATACAAAAAATACTAAAATAACACAAACATTCTAAAATAAGTCAGCCAGAAATATCTGATGATCTGATGATCTGCTCTGACATACATACAGTATACTATGATTTATACAGTTGCAATTATATAAAAACGACTCATATTTTGGTCACCCAACTACTTGTGGTTTGATTGAAAAAGCACAAGCTTTATTAGCAGTTCTGAGAGGAGATGCTGGCCATTAAGATGCTTTGAGAGGAAGCAACAATACTTCATTAGGAATATGTGAGCTAAAATTATTTTTTGCAGTTATTTGAATCTCATGATTATGTCTTTAGTGATATTTCACCAATGTAATGGTTCGCTGCTGTGCTGGATTTGATTGGTCCAGTCTGCACATTTGTAATAAACAACATCTAATAAACAATGTTGCAATCATTGACCTTGTAAACACTGATGTCAATACTTATTTCATTTTATACACAAACAGCAACCTCAAAAAACAAATCTCAGAGAAACATACATTTCATACAACATTGATAAAGGGTTATGAACAAAAATAAATACATAAATAAAAGATACCTTATGAAAACTAAATTTTAAATAAGTTATTGATTGTGCTATTTATAATTGATTATTCAGATTTTTTCCTATTTTTCAAGAGAGTTTTGGTGCGAACTCAGATTGACTGTGAGCGACTTTGAAACAATAATTGTAAATGAAATGGTAACACAAAAATGTCAAATCTACAGAATTTATAAGTCTGTGTTAATATGTATTTAACGTGTTATGTTAACTTTGTTAGTTGTATGCTTAATACACGGTGAAACCAGTGTTATTTTAAAATGATATACTACTCTAGTATTTATTAATATTTTGAATTCACTTATTTGTATATATACAGTTTTCATTTTAGTTTAAGTTTTAATAATTTTGTTATGTGCTTTTATCATTTTTATTTGTTTTTGAATTTAAAAAAGTATTTCTATTTAGCTTAAACTTATTTTATTTCAGTTAGTTGCCAAGGCAACAACATTTTTAACTTTTGTTTAAGTTTTGTTAGTATAATCAGATGGACATCAAGGAACCACATTTTAATTTTAAATTTAGTTTAAGTTTAAGTAATGTTGTTATGTGATTGTCATCTTTGATTTTTTTTATATTTCTAATTAACTTCTAATTAATTTTATTTCAGTTTTAGTAATTTCAGTACTTCAACTTAAAACTTAAGCATATTTCTATTTAGCTTTATTTATATTTCTATTTAATTTGAGTACTATAAAGTTGCATTAAATATATATTTCCATTTAACTTTATTTTTATTTGTTTTAAATTTGGTAATTTCAGTACTCCATCTTAAACTTGAAAATATTTCTATACCGATTTAATTTATTGGGATTTGTATTTCAGTTTTTACTAATTTTAGTACTTTAACTTAAACTTAAAATCATTTCTATTTAGCTTTTATTCATTTTATTTCACTTTTAGCTTTAGTAATTTTAGCACTTCAGATGCGAACCACAGAATCTGTCAAAAAATGATGAATCCATATTCACAGCTCTAAAGTTTAAAAACAGTTTAGACCTGGATGAAGGGGAAAGTGAAATGAAGCGAGAAACAGGCAGGAACCATCACACAATAAATTGTCCTGATTGTCTGTAGAAATCTCCCAGTGAATGTCGCCTCATTAAAACATTCATATTTTATGTTTATGTACACTGCAATCTGCTGAAATGATGGTAACACTGATTGCTCACCTGTGACACACCTTGCGGCTCTATGAGGACAGCAGATGTGTATTAATTAATGCAGTGTTTAGCTCTGGCCTCGTGCGCTTGATGTCTGTCCACAGCGGCGGTTGACTTTGCACAACACTCTCTTAACTGACGCTCTGAGTGCCATTATGTCAGGTGCTGTGCTTCACTTATTAATGAAATGGGTCTCTTGGCAAACCCTGTGATTTAAACTGCCAGCTGGAATCCCATTCAATCTCAGGGACTGTTGTGGAGCGAAAACAGCGGAAGCCATTACAGACAAAACGGCATATCTCATTTGGTTGGTCATGGATGGTTGCATTTGGGGAACTGTAGTCTTTCAGCAAACTTTACACAAGCAGTTTGAATGAATTTCATGGAATGTATATATATGAATGTATATGTATACATATATACAAAACTACTACACAACTATTCTATATTATATTCAAAATTAAATTATGTAACATTAAATAATAATGTTATAATATTTTACAAATATGCAAACTTTTATACAATATATTTTAATATAAGTATTACACATTATAAATTATAATTATTTCATTTTATAAAATTGTACAATACAATTATAACTACATTTATTATTTTTGAAATTATAAATATAATAATCATAATAATAAAAAAATAATAATAAAAAAACAATTATTATAATTAATTATATATTCAATATGATATAATATAACAATAATAACATCAGAAAATTCAACTTTTGGTATATTTCTTAATTGGGATAAGACAATATATAACAATATTATTCTGAAATGATGCTTTTGTCACTATTGAAAGAACACAAGTATGCACTACATTTGTTAAGTGTGTTAAAGGATTTCTCTGTTGGTGTCTGTCTCAAACATAAAACTTTGCATTGATATGGCATCTCTGTTTGACCCTATAGCATTCATTTTGCTGTGATTCTATCTGCTTTTAGCATGGTGTTTGCTCTTCAACTCCTAAAGACCGATATGTGCGCTCACATTCCTTTGTGACCCAGCACTGTGTGAAGCTTTACATTTCAAACCAGATGTTACACATTTATAGAGTTGATTCTGCTATAATTCCTTCACTGATTCCCCCCAGTCCTAGTCCCTGTTCACACTATAGAATTATTCTTCAGCTATTTCGAAACCCTAGCTTGGCGACAATCTATTTACAATTTAAAATAATCAGATGATTTAATTACAATAATCAGTTTTCACTTCATATTTTACAACCTGCCCTTCATGACAACTGTGAGGGGGGTGAATTTTTTTTATAACTCATCAGTTTAAATTATATTAAGCCTTAAAGTTCTGCATAATTAAGGGCGTGGCCACTTGAGTGACAGGTGGATTGCCGCTGCTCTCACCACTGTCGCGCCAGATGGGCGTGGTTTCAGCAACCTGCTCCCGCCTCTTTGCCCATTTTCGATTATATGGGAGTGATGCGCGGTGACGCGCTGCAAAGATGGCAATGGCCGGCTCCGCCCACTTTGAGCTTCAAAAACGCTCTTCGAAAATCTATGTGTGACATCAGGGACACTACGTCCATGTTTTTATACAGTCTATGGCAGGGGTGCCCAAACTCGGTCCTGGAGGGCCGGTGTCCTGCAGAGTTTAGCTCCAACTTGCCTCAACACACCTGCCTTCAAGTTTCTAGTATGCCTAGTAAGAGCTTGATTAGCTGGTTCAGGTGTGTTTAATTGGGGTTGGAGCTAAACTCTTCAGGACACCGGCCCTCCAGCTGCCCTCCCCACTGCCCCGCCAGATGGGCGTGGTTTCAGCAACCTGCTCCCGCCTCTTTGCCCATTTTCGATTATATGGGAGTGATGCGCGGTGACGCGCTGCAAAGATGGCAATGGCCGGCTCCGCCCACTTTGAGCTTCAAAAACGCTCTTCGAAAATCTATGTGTGACATCAGGGACACTACGTCCATGTTTTTATACAGTCTATGGCAGGGGTGCCCAAACTCGGTCCTGGAGGGCCGGTGTCCTGCAGAGTTTAGCTCCAACTTGCCTCAACACACCTGCCTTCAAGTTTCTAGTATGCCTAGTAAGAGCTTGATTAGCTGGTTCAGGTGTGTTTAATTGGGGTTGGAGCTAAACTCTTCAGGACACCGGCCCTCCAGGACCGAGTTTGGGCACCCCTGGTCTATGGTTTACCTACACATTCATAGCCAAACAGAAATGAAAGTCAAGTCAATCCTAATAGTTTCAGTTCGACTCAACAAACACGCACACGAACACACACCTGTCATAGCCGGCGTGAAGTGAAGCAAGCAGCTGCAATTACCAGGTCTAGCTCCCCTCAGCCCCTGTCATCAGTGGCCAGCCGTGATTGGCGAATGAGTGAAGGGAAAATTGTGTGGGCGCGCCACCGTGTTAGCTAGTGTCACGTGGTGAAATGACTCGCGAGGAATAAGCCTCGTTAATAACAGTAACGCGGCCTGTTATTGGGCCTGTCAGCGGTTTAGCGTCGCCATCAGACTGACAGTACAAGTGTGTGTGTACGTGTGTGTGTTGAGAGAAAGCCAGGCCTTTTGCATCTCATATTTCAATCTTAGCATCACATTTTTAAGAACAAAACCTCCATATTATAAAACTATTAGCTTTTTTGCTAGCAAATTAGCATAGTGGAAAGCTATCGTATTGAAGGTTTATTTGACAAAATGCAGTGTCTGTCTAAAAGATGCCTGCCTAAAAATTAAGCTTCACATAAGTTTTATTTGAGGAAACTTTTGGGAAACTTTTTTTCTTTCCTGTAATTCATATTTTGAAGTGTCATCTTTTAAGGCAATAGAACCCATCGCAGTTTTGTTTCAACAAATAAACTGTCAATGAAATAGACATGTTAATGAACTACATGGTTAACTGCATTGGTTACAATAAACTAACAATGATCAAAGCTTCTGTAGCATTTATTAATCTTATTTCATTTCAACATACAAAGTTGCATCTGTTAACATAGTTCATGCTTGTGAAACCAGTGTTAATTTAGCAATAGTTATAGACTAGTATACTATTATTGATATTTTGCATTTGTTTTTATATTTCAGTTTTCGTATTTAATTTTAGTAATTTTGTTGTGATTTTTTGCTATTAGTTGTATTTAAATAAAAATAAAATGTAACTTTCATTTATTTGTGTTATTTTATTAATTTAGTTCATGTTAGCACATTTTGAAGTCTACGTTTTTCATCTAAAATTTGTTTGATTTCAGCTTTATTGCAATTAACAAAAACAATTTCTAATAGTTTTGGTTGACAATAACAACACTGTGTACTGAGAAATGTGATCGTTGATTGTAAAAACATACTATTCTTCATCACGAAACTCCACATATATAATATTTCACATGAAAACGTGATGCCACATCTGTAACCTTTGTGGAAACAAAGCGTGATTGTTCTGGATCAGCGCGTGTCGTTGTTTTCTTTGCACTTTTGTCTCTAATCCATGTTCTCTCTAATGTATTCCAGCATACAGACATCACAAACACTCACAGTCACATGTTGATGCTTTGAAGTCACTTGAGTGTGTGTTTCATCTTTCATGTCGTCTTTTTGTTATATCCCTCGATTTTTTTTTTTTTTTTTTTACATGAGTACTTTCCTCTCAATCCCAGTCTTTGTTTGGAGGGTTGGTTAAATCAAGACAACATTCTCTGTCTGCTTTTGATTTATTTGAGTCAGATTGATTGTTTTAATGCACCTGACTTTTGACTGATGTCTGGTTTGCCTGCGTGCAGGGAAGAAACAAAAGAAAGTTTCTTCAGAGATTAAAGCAAATATTACCATAAAATCAGCAAGTCAAATAAGTCACAGCCTTACTGAGGTTTAAATCACTTTATTGCCGTTTTAAAATCTCTCTCCATGTTACAGCTGTATTATTCTTTCATATATCACTTAATGGACAGAGATGAACATCTAATGGTAAAATGAACACAACCAACTCAGGCAGAGTTGATGTTTTTATAACAAGTTTGAAACTTTGTATAAACTCCATGAATAATTGTACGTTTCCTCACTGCCTGACTAGAGTAGGAAAACTGCGGAAAGCAGGACCACTGTTTTTTGCTAATTAAATACAAGCTCTGGATAAACCCTTTTTGCATAATAGAAAACCCAAATAATTACAGTCTCAGTCAGAATGGTTCCATCCTGTTTCACACTTGGATAAAAAAACCTCCTCAATTATCACCGTGCTTTGGCTAGCATCTAAATATTGAAGGCACACCCTTCCTGCCCTCTTCCCCGCGGTGTCCATCTCTCCTGCTCGCCATGATTGCCAATTAGAGTAGAAATCAATTTACAGTCTCCATTGCTTAATTGATATCATTATGTTTACTGTAGAATTAATAATTGATTATTGTATCATTACATCAAACTGTAGTCATGCGTGAAGCACGCCCGGCAGGTAGCCGCCGCTGAGTGGTTTTCTCGTTAAAAAGCTGAGATTGTCGATAATTAAGGGTTATTATATTCGCTCTTCCCCAAATGCCAGCATTACAGATTCAGCCTTCCAAGTTTGGCCTAAAGTTGCACAACCACAATCTGTTTCTAATATGAGATCCCAACCAAAAGACATCAACAAAACCTTTACTTTAGAAGAAATCATTTCATGTTTTAAGTCCAGACGATATCTACCATAAAAAGCTTCCAGCAGAAATGCTAAATAAATTACTAGTTGACTGAACATTCATAAATAAACAGAAATAATTGCGATTGTTCTTGGCTCAAGCTTTGGTCCAGGTGATTGTGAAAGACGTTTCGATGGTGTGAGATTGCGGTGTTGCGTCAAACTCCAGCTCCTGAATCTAAGGGAGAAGAAGAGAGAGTTAATCCAACAAATGAAAATGACAAAATGAATGCTAAATTTAGCATTACATCACTTGCTCACCATTGGATCCTCTGCAGTGAATGGGTGCCGTCAGAATGAGAGTCCAAACAGCTGATAAAAACATCACAATAATCCACAAGTAATCCACACCACTCCAGTCCAGCAGTTAATGTCTAGTTAAACGGAAAGCTACATGTTTGTGGAAACAAATCCATCAAGGCATTTTAGGTAAAAACCTTTGTTTCTGGCCAAAATATGAGTCCATAATCCATAACACTTCCTCCAGTGAAAAAGTCAATCCTCTGTTGTCCTCTCTCACATCAAAATTCACCAACATATTTGTTTTGAACGGTTTTGGCTTGATACGGTGCTTGATTGGTGCAGATGTCTCTCCTGATTCAAACCAGGGTGACTTTTTCACTGGAGAAAACAATATTATGGATACAGGACTAAATTTTTTTTTTTGCTGAAATAAACAGTTTGAAGTTAAAACCATCTTAATGATGGATTTGTGTCTGACAAACACACAGCTTCTGGCTTCACAAGACATTAATTGATGGGCTGGATTACTTGTGGATTATTGTGATGTTTTTATCAGCTGTTTGGACTCTCATTCTGACGGCACCCATTCACTGCAGAGCATCCTTTGGTGAGGATCTGCAACATTTCTCCAAATCTGTTCCCATGAAGAAAATAACTCATCTACATCTTGGATGACTGAGGGTGAGTAAGTGTTAAGCAAATTTTCATTTTTGGGTGAACTATTCCTTTAAGAGCTTAAACTCGTGTGTGATTACAGACCACTTCAGTCAATGACCTCATAATGGCATGATGAAGAAAAATAAAAGATGTTCGAGCGAATCGTTGGGAAATGCCACCTCTGATCTGACATACGCCGCTGAGGGCAAACACACACATGGAGACAGATGAAGCTGCCTCGCCTCTTTCAGACTTATTATGCAGTTGGGAAATACTAAGAAAGATAAATGGTTTGGTGTGGGCTGGAACACAAGTTATTCAGATTCACATGCACACAGTTTCTTAGTCATTTCCCCCCCTTCGATTCTTCTCATGACTCGTATAAGTCTCTGGAGCTCCTGCCTGCGGTCTTATTAATAGAAACGTTGCGGTCGATGCACATACAACTTTTAAAAGCACTTCTTTTTAAACAGTCCAGGACAATGTAAACCTCTCAATGTATTTCATCAAGCTCATTGTGCAAGGTGTGAAAGTATGGAGGACTAGGACTAAGGAAAAATTACAAAATACAGGGAGGAATCAATGGGGTGAATGCATTCAGTTGTTTAGCTTCTAAATTATTCTCAATAATGATTCTTATTACTGTTATATATA
>NW_015505193.1:2109442-2134049 GCF_001515645.1 Sinocyclocheilus grahami
ATAATTGGTCTCAGCATGAAGGCAGCAAACAAATACTTCCATAATATATAAATAATTTTCAATTTTAATAATATAATAATTAAAAATATTATATAAAAATAAAAAATATATATCTCTTAGAAATATTTACATGAAAATCTCTTTAAAATGACAAATAATTTAATTTAAAATAAAATATAATTTATTTTATATTATATTATATATTAAATATAATTTCATATTTCTTTGTATTGATTTTGGAATGAAATATAACCAGGATATACTGTATAAAGCAGCAAACAAATACTGTACGTCTATGAATAAATTGTTTTTTATTTTGTTTTAAATTATATAATTATGTATAATATTCTTGTTTTGTTAAGAAAATAATATATCTTAGAAATGTTACAAGTAAAATATTAAAGTCTCTTTAAAAAATATATTTTATAATTAAATACAATACAATTACATATTTCCTTGTATTGATTTTGGGGTGAAATTTGACCAGGATAAATTAAAGAAGCAAACAAACACTTCCATAATGTATAAATATTTTCAATATAAATAATATAAGTATTTATAAATTCCTCATTCTTATGAAAGTAATATATCTTAAAACATGAAAATATTTGATTGCATACGTTTACTAAAATCTATCATTTTTATAAACTGGCAAACACATAGCTTCAAGAACAATCCATTAAAAAAAATGCATTTTAAAAGCTGCATTTAAAAATGACTAAACAAAATAATTATAAAATATAATTTATTTATTTACCTGGTAGTTTACTTTTTTTAAACATTGCGTGGGTAATGATTTATTTACTTATTTTTTTTTCGAATGAATAAAAATGAAACTGCTTTTATTTTTCAAGCAGCGCCTCTTGACGTCTACATAAAAGGTATCATTTCTCATAATTGTATCTGTGGTTCTGACAGTATGAATGGTATATGAATGGCTAAAGTATATGTTTGCATGAAGCATCTCACCTCAGGGTTATAGATGTGTTTCAAGATGGCATCAGGCTTCCCAGCCACTTTCATGGTAACCTGAGAGAATTCCTCTGTTACACCCCAAACCCTCACGACACCCAGGGTCAGTCTGTCAGCCTCGGCCAGCCCATTTACGGAAACCTCGCTGGTAAGAATACGCTATAAACATAATCACATATCACACATCACAGCTGTTACACACACATGCCCATTTACAGCATGAACAGAAATGCTGTTGAATATGATAACATCCAGATACATTATAGTAATGAATATGTGTGAGGAAAATTCAAACTTGGACCTATGACCCGTTTCTTGAGATTAACTCACTTTAATCTTACTAGAACAGAATGAATAATAACAGAAAATTGTGTTGTTTCGGTATTTATGTAACATCTGTGCCGAGACAACTCAAACTAGCTGAATCTGACCTCGTTTTACAAACAGTTCTCAACTCCATAGGGCCGTGTTTTCCCCACCGCTCAAATAACCTTGAGCTGCTACTGCATGAAACAGTTTTGGATCTGGATTTGTTCATAAATAGAGAGTGGCCACAGATGTTTGGCTTCAAGTGAGATGGACAATCTTGGATTCCCTATTGGATTTAATGACCACAATCCAAATAAAGCTGAAAGAACTGGACACTTAGCTTTCTTCAAAACATAATAACGTACATCAAACACAGAGAAAGTTGTCAAGAGGTATCGCCCATTCTGAACAGTATCTGTTAGGAGAAAGAAAAAAGATTCAAAGAAGCACAGTATTTTAAAACAATGTGATAAATGATCTTCATACTCAAACAAATACAGAAACTGATATACTGTATATATAACGGTAAGCTTTAAGAACACACTTTAATTGCTTCTAATGCTGATGAGATTTTAAATTAGAATATGTTAGCAATTTGCTACAAGAAAAAAGTAATAAATCCAACATAGGCTCTTTGGAAATATGTGCTTCTTCCTACAGTTTTGCTAAAATCTAAAAACATGCCTATACATACAATTCAGTGCACACTAGTGCGGTAATATGATACCAAATTGTATTCCTTTTCACATCAATTATGATTACAGGGGCAGATCAGTGATTAATCGAGACTTATTTTCACATGTTTCTTTGCACAATACAATGTAATGACCTCAGAATGCTTTTACTATAGTATGTGATTTGTAAACTAACACATTTTGACATTCGCATCACATAACTATCTCCATATGTATGGATTTTCTGATGTAGTTAACTTGCTCGGTAGCGCACCCGGTACAGCATGGCACTGCAGAGAAAAATTTGTTTTTATCACTTTTATTAACAATATTGGATATGTTTATGGTGGGGCTTAGTGTAGGTAGTATGTTACTTTCCACCGCAAGAACATTAAACTATTAGCGCCATTCACTGGATATTTCACTTCCGGACTGCCGCAATATGTACAGCCAACTTAATAAAAAGTTGCAAGAGTTGCAATAGTCTGTTTTGGATAAAAGCTACTCGCTGAACACTTCACTTTGAAAGCATCACAATACAGTATCAATGTCATATTTCCACATATTTCCAATGAACCTGGGTTGAATAAATCATTAATGGAACTGGAAGCATCAAGAGAAATCAAAACCATTCAATTCCTCATGATTCCCATCCCTACACACACACACACACACACACACACAAGCAAAACTCACTGATTCCCTCTCCGTCATCCCAGAACAGGGATCCATGTGCTACACCTTCATCATTAAGAGCAACAATCAGACCCAGAGGATTCAGACGACTACAAGAAAAAACAAAACATAACATACAACCACTCACATTTACATATGATTAATTATTCAGTGTTCAGAAACTTGCTCATCTTCTTGATAAACAACAGTGTGAAGTCTTAAAGGCACAGAGAGAAGTGGGAAATTGACTGTTTGTGGTGCAAGAAGCTTCCTGAAAAGGGAAAGGTACTATGCAAGTATAGAAAAATGGCTCCTTAAACAGGGCTTAGCAAAGATGCAGGCTCTCTTCACCTGTAGTGCGTGTTGCTCTCTGGTTTCTGCCAGGGCAGGATGTGTCCTGCTCTCACATGCAGGTTAATTTTTGTTGAGGAAAAAAAATTAACTTAAATGATTTTAGCAAATGGCTGCAATATAACAAAGAGTGAAAAATTTAAGGGGGTCTGAATACTTTCCGTACCCACTGTATATATGTATACTGTATATACTTACTAAAATATTTAGTATACATATTTTTATATTAAAATAGTAAGTTAAGTAATATAATTCAAATGTACTAATTATAATTAGTAAATAATACAAATACATTAATTTAAATGATTAATTAATTAAATTATACTAACTAAAAAATAAATAAATTTTTATTTAAAAAAAAAATAGCATGTTGGTCATTTCAGGGGCGTTATGTAAACATTAAACAACCTCAAAATGAACTACTGAATACTTTGGCTTGTAGTGTGACCGTAGCCAGGGTGTTTTTGTGTTCATACCGGGTTCAAAGCAGGTGTGATTAGAAGAGCGGGACCCCAGAGGAACTGTCCGTCGATGTCCCATGTTCTCTCATCAGTGACAAACCTACAGTACAGAACACAGCATTGAGAACATCACCCACTCAACAGTGTACATGCAGTTCATGAGAGAGAAAAACTGAGTAAAACTGAGAGAGGTTTAGAGCATGAAATGAAGATGATGCTGAACAAAATAGTACATTCAGTCCAATAGATCAGGCCGCTAAAAACAGCGTGGAAGAGGAAGGTTAGACAGGACAGAGCAACGATACCAAAGCAGGCAAAAAAAAAATCATTAGATACAGGAATATAAGACCAATACAGAGGCCCGAGTTCTGATTAGTCATTCTCATGATGCTTTGGGGGAAATGTAATTGAAACGAGAGGATGGACTGAAAATAGTGTCAGAAAGAAAAGATGGTGTAATGAAGATATATTTGGAAGGAAAGAGAGGAGCAGAACATGAATGAAGGTCGAAAAGGAAACTTCTGTCATCATTTACTCACAAGCCTTTAAGTTTTTCCTTAAAGTTCTCTCAAAGTTATGAAAAACTATTTTTCCAATAATGTCAATATAATGTTTGTTCAAAGTTATCTGGTCTTATAATGCTCTCCAAATGTTAGCACAAAAACATTAAATGAGTCAAAGATGGAAATTGGTTTTCTAGCATCAAAACAATAGAAGTTTAATAGAGGTTTAAATGTTGTTGCCCCCCCCCCCCCCATACATTAGAATTATGACATTTTTACTATTATTTATTTGCTTTCTCAGCAAACAAATAATTACTATCACACATTTACAGAATACCTGCTAAAATGTCTTTCAGTGTAACTTGAAGACATTTCCCGTCAGGCATATTCAGAACAAGAATCACTAAATGACATTAAAAGACTCTATTTAAGGATCACAGTGCAGCCTTAAAAAAAAAAAAAAATTAACTGTCATTTTAAATCTTTACCGATCTTTGTTACTATCCTTCAAACCACTTGGTTTTAACCATTTGTAAGTTTTTAATAATTTAAACTATAATAAAATGTAGTATGATCAATTATTCTTTTATGTATTTTAATAAGGACAGGTCAGAATATGTAAGCATGTTGTTTCATTTGTATGAAATCTCGTATGCGGAATAATAATGGAACATTATTTCACCCATTTATTTCATTTTCACAAAAGCCGTTTTAAACATTAAAGTAGACACTTTACTTGATTTAATAATATGCTTTCTTTGTATATAAAATCAATTTTGTAAATTTATTCATGGAACATTTTTCTGAAATGTTTTAGTAGAATGTTTGAGATTTTTTAAATGTGACTATTGTTTCAGAACATTCAGGGAACATTCAAAAGAAACATTCTCATAATGTTTACAAAATGATAAAAATGGAATGTTCCCTTAAAGTTTGAATAGATAAATAATAATAAAAAAGGTTTCTAAAATGTCACGTCCATTTTTTTTTTATTGTTTTAAAAACTCATGGTTTTGAAATTGCATGAGGGGGAGCAAATGATGACAAACTGATTTTCATTAGTGGGTGAACTATAGAGAAACATGAGTGCTGGTGAACACTCACTCGTGCAACAGCGGTCTGACCACAGTGTTTCCGTGAACGTGGGCTTCATACATCAAAGTGTACAAATACGGCAGGAGGGTGTAGCGAATGTTCAGCACATCACGAGACATAGCAGCAAACTCCGGTCCCCAGGCCACAGGATCCTGCCTCTGTCAAAGATCACAAAAATTCAACACATTACAGTCATGTTTATTATTATTATTATTATTATTAATAATAATAATAATAATAATAAAAAACTGGTAACTTGATACAAAGTAAATATTTTCCAGATAATATTTTATTTTATATGCTATTTTGCAACAATATTTAATCATGAAAAGTGCTTTATTATATTACTACTACTAATAATAAATAATACATCTTTTTTATTTTTTGCTGCTTTGCAATAATATTTATTATGAATCGTGCTATTCGAATAAATTTTAATTTAATTAAAAATATGTTTCTTATAATAATAATAATAATACAAAAAAGGACCTCTGGAATATATAGCAATGGAAATGTAACAAACAGTTAATATCAATATTTCATAAACTATTTGTATTATCTTAATAACTGATTCATTTATGATCCAGCTGCAAACAGATAGATTTGGAACAACACTGAATGTCCTGCATTATGCATTGTGACACCATGGGAATAAATACTTTAGCCCTGAACTATATTTCATATTTGCACAATCCAAATCCGTACAGCTGTGTCCCGTTGAAACCAGACATATCTGTACAGTACACCATGTTTAGCATCTGTGCCTGTGTATGTGTGTGTGTGTGTGTGTGTGTGTGTGTGTGTGTGTGTGTGCGCGCGTGTGTGTGTGTGTGTGTGTGCGCATGTGTTTGTGTGTGTGTGTGTGTTTGTGTGTGTGTGTGTGTGTGCGTGTGTGTGTGCGTGTGTGTGTGTAGGCTGAATGTTAGAGAGTGGCTCTGCCCCGTCGCTGGCCTGTACGCGGGTCTGGCGCTCACACTGACTGCTGTTAAGAGCGGTGGGTGTGAGTTCATGTTCTCACAGATATAAAGGTGAAATATATCTGATAATTATTTCTCAAGTACCTTGCTAACACTTAAACATCAACTAAACTTTATGAAGTGAGTTTCTGTATGTTATGCTAAGGCAAAAAAAAAAAGCTCCTATAAATGTCCTTAAAACAAGCTACATATGCAAAACTGCGTTGGATATTAAAGCTTGTTTTCAGAGAATGTATCTTCAATAAACCTTGTGGTTAAAAAAAAGTACAACAAATAAATAAATAAATAAATAAAATATGCCAGTGCCTTAAAATAAAATACCCTTACAGTTTTAAATATAAGCTCTCTGAAAATGAGCCTTACTATCTTGCAGTTTTGCTTCTTAGGTAAACTTATCTTGTTTAAAGGATATTTAAATGAGTTTAAAACTGGAAAACACAAAGATACTCTTTAAGAAAGCGATTTTTGCATATTAACATGATTTAGTTTTTTTAAGGTTCATAGAAAAATCTCAATTATACTGACAGCAATGTAATACAGTTAATATCAATATTTAATTAAATATTTGTATTATCTGAATAATTGATTCATTTATTAAATAACTAATAAAAACTATAAAATGGTATTGAATAATAATAATAGTGATGGCAGCCTTAGCAAACACACTGAATACTGTAGGTTTATACTGTTCTTGCCCTTCTGACCTCTAGAATCGTCTCTAGGTTACGTATGTAACCATGGTTGGTTGGACGCTGCGTCGAGACGCTTTGGGAACGCCCCTTGCGTGACCGCGTTCTGAAGCACGTGTCAAATCCGTCCAATGGAGCAGCGAGACGTCACGAGCATGATGACGTAAGCACCAGAAAGCATAAAGGCACATCCGGCCGGGCGCAAACCAGCTTCGATGAAGTAGCGCCTGCAGAGACAATTATACTGACAGCAATGTAATACAGTTAATATCAATATTTAATTAAATATTTGTATTATCTGAATAATTGATTCATTTATTAAATAACTAATAAAAACTATAAAATGGTATTGAATAATAATAATAGTGATGGCAGCCTTAGCAAACACACTGAATACTGTAGGTTTATACTGTTCTTGCCCTTCTGACCTCTAGAATCGTCTCTAGGTTACGTATGTAACCATGGTTGGTTGGACGCTGCGTCGAGACGCTTTGGGAACGCCCCTTGCGTGACCGCGTTCTGAAGCACGTGTCAAATCCGTCCAATGGAGCAGCGAGACGTCACGAGCATGATGACGTAAGCACCAGAAAGCATAAAGGCACATCCGGCCGGGCGCAAACCAGCTTCGATGAAGTAGCGCCTGCAGAGACGCAGGGAGTATGGCAAAGAGACGCAGCGTCCCCTTCAGGAACTCGAGCTGCGTCGAGACGCTTTGGGAACGAGAATACCCACTGCGCCATACTACCAAGTCCCTGCCTGTGTGTGTATCCTATGAGCACATCATGAAGAGAGAACTTGGGAACCTGGGGTAGAAGCCAGGTCAATCAATCAATCAATCAATCAATCAATCAATCAATCAACTCCAAAGAGGACTCTTAGAATCAAATAAGAATAAATATAAATCCATATGGAACTTCTATTTATCCAGTAGAATCTTATTTGATTCCCATTAGGATTACATTTACATTTATTCATTTTGACATTTGTGTCCAGTTCTTCACCACCTGAGCTACAGGATCCTATAGAACATTCCTTAGGCAACATTCCCACTCTAAATTATATTTCTGTTTGTTCGTCCTTTGTTTAATCACCCATTTAGCAAAGCCATTTCTAAATGACTGAAGCCCAGAAGGCTTCTGGATAACTTTGAGCATTTAATTATACCTCGAAATGTATCTGTTAGCAACAAAGCTGCCACGTCCACTCACTGAAGGATTTTCCCCACGCCATATCAATCCCTCTCACTCTTATTGGCTTATTGGATTTTTGTGACAGGTCCCAGCACTTGCAAAGGTCACATTTTAAACAAGTCCCACCTGTCTATGGGTGCCAGATATTAGTCAGAGCCCGTGTGGGAGGCCCTTTTCAATTGCCGCCGTGTGTTTTGGAGCGTTGTGATGAACTACTGTCTGTCTCAGTGATTCAGAGATCATTTTCATACTCTCTCAGGGCGTCATACAAACAAGCGTTCATGTAGAAGTTGTCATGGCTGTCCGTACAGTGACTTTATCTTGTTTCACCCACTGTTTTGATGCCTGTCACTCACTGTCACTGATTATCAGGCTGAACACCAAATCAGGCTCAATTAAGGTCCGTTTCACACTGTTTACTGAACAATGGCCCCACATGTCTGTCTGTCTGTCTGTCTGTCTGTCTATCTATCTATCTATCTAGCTATCTATCTATCTATCTATCTGTATATCTGTCTATCTATCTATCTATCTAGCTATCTATCTATCTATCTATCTGTATATCTGTCTATCTATCTATCTATCTAGCTATCTATCTATCTATCTATCTGTATATCTGTCTATCTATCTATCTATCTAGCTATCTATCTATCTATCTATCTGTATATCTGTCTATCTATCTATCTATCTAGCTATCTATCTATCTATCTATCTGTATATCTGTCTATCTATCTATCTATCTAGCTATCTATCTATCTATCTATCTGTATATCTGTCTATCTATCTATCTATCTAGCTATCTATCTATCTATCTATCTGTATATCTGTCTATCTATCTATCTATCTAGCTATCTATCTATCTATCTATCTGTATATCTGTCTATCTATCTATCTATCTAGCTATCTATCTATCTATCTATCTGTATATCTGTCTATCTATCTATCTATCTAGCTATCTATCTATCTATCTATCTGTATATCTGTCTATCTATCTATCTATCTATCTATCGTCTGTCTGTCTGTCTGTCTGTCTATCTATCTATCTATCAGTCATATGAATGTGTAATCTGCCATATTTTGCAGTCCTACAAACAAGCCTTTCTTTCTTTCTTTCTTTCTTTCTTTCTTTCTTTAAATCACATTTTAAATTGCAATTGCAATTTTAATCATAAAAAATTACAAGTCCCACACCCCCAAATGTGCAACCTTACAAATTTCTGTCTCAAAATCCCCATTTTTAGATCCAAAAATTATAGTAACGTGATGAAAAACATAAGATCTTTTAAAGGGAAAAGAGCTCTGACACAAATGACTGATCAAGCTAGTCTCATACCTAGGCTTAGAATAAGATTTGGTCAAGTTTTGGTCCAAAAATCATAAATCTGTCCATAAAAAAGGTAATGCATGAATAAAACTTCTCTAAAGCCGTGTTCTTACTGGCATGTTGATGGTGTTGTGGTTTCTGGAGAACGGATAGAAAGCTCCAAGCTGCATCCAACGCAGGCACATCTCATTTTCAGCAGTGTTAAAGAAGCCACAGATATCAGCACCAGTCTGAAACACAAGCAAAAAGGGAGAATGAGAAGGGAAACGAGGCAGAGACAGAGAGATAGAGAGAGAAACACAAATCTAGATCTCTGTAAAAAATAGGGCCACAAGAGCCAGCTCCAAAACATTAATAAATAAACTCTAGAGTCAGTGTAATGGCTGCATGCTTGTGTAATGCACCCAATTGAACTAAAAACATTGTTTAATAGGAAATAAAGCACAAATGAAAAATCAATAGCAAGTGCTGCGGCAGAACGAGAGAGGCACTTACGTAAGGGATGCCAAATATGCTGAACTCCATCATGCCTGAAAGACAGAAAGAGAGAGGGGGGTTTGACTGGCATGTTGATGGTGTTGTGGTTTCTGGAGAACGGATAGAAAGCTCCAAGCTGCATCCAACGCAGGCACATCTCATTTTCAGCAGTGTTAAAGAAGCCACAGATATCAGCACCAGTCTGAAACACAAGCAAAAAGGGAGAATGAGAAGGGAAACGAGGCAGAGACAGAGAGATAGAGAGAGAAACACAAATCTAGATCTCTGTAAAAAATAGGGCCACAAGAGCCAGTTTGATGTTTTTTTTTAAATAAGCCTCTTATGCTCACCAATGCTGTACTTGTATTATTAAAATACAATTAAAACACAATAAATGGCCCCAATAAATGTTCAGGGTTTTTAAAATGTGTTTTTAAAATAAATGTTTTTAAAATAAATGTGAAATGTTATTACAATTTAAAATAACTTCTAGTTGTATATATTTTAAAATGTAATTTATTCCTGTGATGCAAAGCTGAATTTTCAGCACAATTACTCCAGTCTTCAGTGTCACATAATCCTTCAGAAATCCTTCTAATGTTCTGATTTGCTGGTCAGTAAACATTTATTATTATTATCAATGTTGAAAACAGTAGTGCTGCTTCATATTTTTGTGGAAACCATGATATGTCTCCCCCAATGATTTAAAAGATGTAAAAAAAACAGCATTTGTTTGAAACAGATTTTTTTTATATTATTATAAATGTCTTAACTGTCAATTTAATGCACCCTTGTTGAATTAAAGTATTAATTTCTTAAAAAAAAAAAAATACTGACCCCAAACTTTTGAACAATAGTGTATACTAAATATGAGCACTAGCGATGCTTATCTTTCCAAGAACCACTAAACACATACCTATAATGGACTTCAGAAGTTGGTCCCAGGTGGAGTAGTTGTCTCCCAGCCAATGTCCTGCCCAGCGCCCACTAGATGGGTATGTTGAACGGGTAACTACGACACCTCTCTTTCCAGTGGTACTAAGCAAAGCACTGGGAAATACACAAACAAACACACAAATTAAAACTCATTCCAGAACAACCAAGAACTAAAACAGTAGTGAATATGGAGGACAGAAAACTCACTCGTAAGTGGGTTTCGTGTGAGACCAGCCGTACAAGTTGTGGACATCATAATGCTTGACGCGTGTGCCACTGGCAAGGATCTGCTCGCTGTTCATGCATAAAGTCTTATGTTTCAGACCTCTGAGCTTGGACTCCAGTGCTGGGAAAATTCACACACATACAGATTAATTTTGGACAGAAAGTGTTTAATACAGGTCTAAATGTTGACCATCGTGCACTCATTCGAACTTACGGGGCATGTATGGAGGATTTTCCAAATCTTCATTCCCTAGACAATTCTCTCCGACGGTTCCATGCACGAAACTGGCTGGCTCATTCATGTCCTTCAGAAAGCAAAACATAATGACAAAGTTATCATTTAAAGAATGCAAAGGAGAAACCTTCACTTGTTCTTTCACAGCTCATCATGAATTTGTCAAGTAGGACGTATTCCAGAATCAACATCCCAACAACATTATTATGAAGCTATCATTTTCCTCTGATTTTTGAGGTATATATTGGTTACGGTTAAAGCTAGATGTTGTTTTAAGAGCAACTATGGCGTGTAACAAGAACTTGAACAAGGAGATGTGTAGCATCTTTACTTTTTTGTTATTCCAACATGAAAATGAAAAAGACAAAGCACTCACGATCCAAAGTCCGTCAAACTTCATGATGTTGTTATAAAAGTCTTTAATCTGCTCTCCCCACCACTCTGTTGTACTGCTCTTGAAGAAATCAGGGAATGCAGCGAAAGCTCTGAATAGCTGAAAGTTTAAATGAAACAAACATTATTAGAACTGCTGCAGGCTGGACAAGGCGCTTTAACCATTACTACATGCCCTTGGGACATGCTAATTTGTTTAAATAATAATGTGCTGATTCACTTCTGATCTGTTCTGATTGGCTGTTGGTGTGTTTTCCACATGCTGATTGGCTGATATAATAGTAATAGTGGGTGCTATAGTACTACACTCTAAAAAATAAAGGTGCTTCAAAAGATACTTCAAGCGATGCCATAGAAGAACCATTTTTGGTTCCACAAAGAACCATTTAGTCAAAGGTTCTTTAAAGAACCATCTCTTTCTTGCCTTTTTATAATCTGAAGAACCTTCTTTCACCACAAATAACCTTTTGTGAAACAGAAAGGTTCTTCAGATGTTAAAGGTTCTTTATGGAACCATTTAGACAAAAAGGTTCTTCTATGGCATCGTGAAGCACCTTTATTTTTAAGAGTGTAGTATGTGCTCGTTGGCTGTTGGTGTGTCTTCTACATGCTGATTGGCTGATATAATAGTAATAGTGGGTGATATAGTATAGTACTAGTATGTGCTCGTTGGCTGATGGTGTGTCTTCTACATGCTGATTGGCTGATAGCATCTATGATGTCACACTCATCTCTCTTGACTGCATTTGCAATTATAGTCCATCGTACTGATGATTTCAGAATTAATAGACTTGGATAGGGGGAACAAGAGAAAAGATGTCCGGTTCTCTGATTAAAGAGAGATAGAATGAGAGTGATTTATAGAGAAAGATAATGAAGTGAGAGAGGCAGATACCTCTACTTGAGTATCCCAGTCCAAAGAATTGTCCACAGTGACATTGGGATAGTCTGGCCATACCTATGACAGACAGAAACAACAAAATGTTTGAAACAAATCAAGCTTTAATGGAAATTAGGTTTTATTGTTTGATTAATTTGTTTCGTTTTTCCTGAAGTGTTTTCGGTATCATTATCTTTTCATCCTCTTAACAGTTGAAATGGGTACTGCAGTCCAAATTCAAAATATTGGAGAGAGTATTTTCTCCCGACCCCTCCACCTCAGACTCCATGCTCACGTGGGTTGCCAGATTGAGGACACGCAACAGGAACGAGCACAACTGACAATGGAATTCGACACTGTAAGTTGATGAGTTGATTTATCCACATTGTAATATGCTTCTGGTCATAGAGATTTTTAGATGGATGCCGAGGATTTTTAGATCGGGTAGGATCTGCATTTTCGGACCCAGTTCGTTTGCTGGCTTCCATGGGTGCAATACTCTTTATTTTCCTCCAACTGGCAACCCGGGGTATTGAAAGACTATTGGGTAAATTGGCAGAATCACACAGATCGAAACAAAAACACACATTCTAACACAGATCGTACATTTCAAAGTAAATTACACAAGTAAACTTCCTAAAATAACAACACAAGTTAACCAATCTACAAGCTACAGAGTTCAAGGTACTGCAGAACATAAAGGACCTCAAACTTGTGTCGCAGAGCAGAGAAAAATATACTGTCAACAAAACTATGAGGCATTGACTCAGAATCAATATATGTTCCTCTTCTTCTTTGTGTTTGTCATACCTTTCCCCACACAATGTCACTGCTAAACTCAGGGGGCCATTTGATGAAAATGTCTTTTTCGATCCCGGTATCAAACGCAGGGTAGGAGCCTTTTGTCTCATTGCCTGCTATCGCCGGGTCCTGAAGCGCACAAACAAATAAAGCATGTAGTTCTGGTACAGAACACATTTCACCAGAATAAGAAAGCCATACTGATGCCATTTTAAAGAAACAACTTTGTTTTTCTGAGTAATCGGGAATAGCTCGTACCAGGATGAAGATGAAACGCATCCCCTCAGCCCTCATCTGGTCCACCAGAGCAGGCAGTTCTTTAAAGTTCACTTGGTCCAGCGTAAAGTCCATCTGCCTCTCCATGTAATCAATGTCTGCATATTGCACATCCTTTAAGCAATCAAATGTCAGCTATTATGATCATTAAACTTAAATGCGAAGTTCCAAAGTGGCGGAGTAATTTAGTGCAAACTTAGCAATGCTTTTGGTTTGAAACATTTAATTCTGCAAATGTAGGCAGCATGATGGTAGAATGTTGTGAGTGGGTGCTATACGGTTGCTAAGTTGCTCAGGGTGGTTGCCAGTTGGTTAAATATTGGCCCAAGTCAAAAGTCTATGGGATATTTTCACAATTTCCTATTAGATTAACATTATTGAAAGAGGAAATTTGAATTTATAATTATATATACTGTATATATATATATATATATATAAATTTCTATAGCCTTTACTTACACAAAATACAATTTTATTTTGATATTTCTTTAAAAAACACATTGGTATGCACACATACAAATGTATTCTAATATAATGCTCAAAAGACTGTCCCTAAATTATAGAGAAAATATTTAGAAAACTACAGAAAATAATTGCAATAGATAAAAAACATGAATGTATTAATATTTTTTTTTTCATTAAATTACATTTTTTCTTTTATAAATACTAACTAGTTTTCAAGTAATCGGCTTTAATTGATTAATTATGAAAATGTCTTCATTGCTTTTGTCCATTCACAAGCTGCCAAGCAGCAGACTACGAAGGCATTTGTATTAACTTTGTTAATAGTGATTAATCGGTGACTCACTCCAGGTACCACTTTAAGTCTTAATACAGCCACAGAACGTTGTGTTATCATCATTCAAGTTGCACATCACTGCAAAATATCTGGTTGAGCTATTTAATGCGAGAAACGCAATATTCCTGAAGTTCTCATGCAAGTTTTGAAGGTCGGTGAGAGTTACATAACCGTGTTTATTGTTGCATTCAGGAGGGGACTGAAAGACACATGCACAAACTACAAGATGAGATTGCTTACATAAGGTATTTGAGCTGCTTTCATGTCTCTGTAAAGATCTGCGATCTCTGTATCGTTGGCATAGCCGTAGCGGCAAAGCTGGAATCCAAGCGACCAGTAGGCTGGAAGAACCGGGCGGCCGATCATCTGTCAGACAAAACGCACAAACTGTGAGAAAAATATTTTACATTTTATGCAAATACATTTTAGGACATAAATATTCAAGTGGCTTAAGAAAAAATCGAATGTCCCCTTCTGTCTAAGTGACAAGCGAGCTTCCTTTAGATAAATATTTATGCATTTAATTTATGGATGTGAGTTTTCAAATGTTATTTTGTGTGTGTGCTTAGACTGAATACACTGTGGGCAATGAGGCAGAGAGACTCCAGCTGCTAAACCTCATCAAGCCAGAAAACACACACACCTCAGTGTACTGCTGAACCACTTCTTCTGGAGTGGGTCCCATCACCATGTAGAAGTCCAAGATACCTCCGATGGTGTGGTAGGTCAGAGCTGGAGTAGGCTGGAAGGTCACATCTAAGAGCAAAACCAGCCCAAAAAAAAAAAAAAAAGGATGCCATCATCCCTGTGTCACCTTAGCTTATTTTATATATACATAAGTATATAAACGTAAAAAAAAATATCTAAACTACAGAGAAAATATAACAGAAAACTACAGAATTGTAATAAATAAGAAATAATAATATAAATAGAGTTTTATTAAAGTAATACGTTTATTTTCTTTCTCATTAACAACTTTGAAAAATCATTGTTTGCAGAGTAACAGTTTTTTTGTAACGTGTTTTAGTTTTAATATCTATCTATCTATCTATCTATCTATCTATCTATCTATCTATCTATCTATTAATTCCCTTTATTATCAGTAATAATCCCTATTAAATTCTACCATAGCAGATTTTTATTTTTAATTTCTTAAAATGAATTGGCCTAAAATTATATAGCCTTTACTTAAGCAATATATAATTTATTATATATTTCTTAAAAAATACATCAGTATGCACACATACACATTTAGTCTAATAAAATGCTCAAAAGAATGTGAACCATCTCCCTAAATTATTGTGAAAATATTTTAGAAAAATACAGAAAATAATTACAATAAATTTATTAAATAAAAAAAATGAATAATATAAATAATAGATTTTTTTATTCATCAAATTAAATAACACATTTATTTTCCAACTATGATTTAGCTGTGAATCATTAGCTTTGATTTATTTATTTTGAAAGTGTCTTCATTGCTTTTGTCTGTGTGCACGCTGGCAAATGTGATTTTGCTGGACTATAAAAAGGGAAGAGTCCTTCAATATACACATTCCCAACTTCCTTTTACAAAAGAAATATGTCAACACATGCACTAGAACCTTCAAATCATTTCAGAGATCTTATCCTTAACTGACTATTTCTGTGTAATTTTGTATGCGTTGAGGTGTTAAACACATCTGCATTCAAACTGAAGGCCACTACTTTGAACTTCTCTGGGTAAAGTGATCCACATCAAAGCTATTCTCCTGCTGCGGTTCTCAGGATGCTCATTTACTCGACTGCCTGCGCATGTGTTTTTATGTAAGAATTCAAATGTGTGTGAGCGTTTGTGAGACGGCGGTTGAATGCAGAAGACTTTCTGAGAGCACAACTCTGTTAAAAGCCCCACTGCAGCACCACCATTATGTGTAAGCAGCTCAAGAGAAACTCCTGCAATAAGCGTAAGTGTTCCTCCCACTAAAGCTCAATGACAGCCTCTCGTCTCTGATAAATAACGTTTGCTCTAATCACAACCTTGTGACCTGCTGACAAAGCTCACACCAGTGTTGGAGCCAGTGAGTGATGGACTTATTTGTTCCAATACTAAAGATGCAGCAAGTGCCCGACTGACGACTTTTAGACTCAGAAAAAGACAATAAAAACATTGTTCCCGGAGATACTGTAGTACCCTTTACACAAACAGAAATGTGAAGGACACATAAAATTTCTTTCCAATACATTCTGGGATTGTCTTCCCAATTAGGTATTTTACAACATCATAATGTTTGGCTGGTTCATCTTCATCTTAGGCTGGTTCAGGATGTGTTTAACTAAAAGTCATAGCCTACAAGAAAGACCATCCAGTGCAGGCCGTGTCTGATGGGTCCAAGCGAGACACAAATAGCTTAGTGTGTGATTTTACTCACCCATTGCATTGCTGTTTAGCAGGAGGACGCCATGAGCACTTTTTGATTTCTCCAGACCCATGTAGAAAGGATGGACTCCATAACTGTTCAGCTTATACTGCAGATGGGGAGACAGAGATTAGAGCTTGAGTTTGTGATGCGATTTCAGTTGTTCTCAGTGTTAAACAGACAATTAAGTGTTAATGAGAGATGTTTATTTGGCTTAAAGGAATGAACCCTGCAAATCCCATCTCTCTGTTTTAATTAACCTAATTACATCTCTCTCTCTCGCTCTCTTCTTGATGAAGCTCTCTCTTTGCTTCTCTTTCTCTGGACATTGTGTCATGAAGTGAGTCAGAGAATAAGGTTGTTAGCGTGTCCAGTATGGACGACTGACAGCCAATAACAGGACGGTTAGCGGAAGGGTGCAAGAGCGTCACTGCAGATCAGTCAGTCTTTCTCTATGTCATCCATCCATCCATCCTTCCATCCATCCATCCTTCCATCCATTCATCCATCCATCCATCCATCCATCCTTCCTGATTACTGTATTGAGTGACTAAACTATACACTAGGGCCGGCTGTAAAGTGCAGATGATATGCATGTGGGAAAGCTTGTAAAACATCTCAACTGGTTCTGACACTCACCCCTGGAGGCTGGTCTTTCGCAAACAGGCCGTATTTTTGGTAGTTGAGGTCATGTTTGTAGGTGAGGTGTTCTGTTTCACCAAAACCATAGACATAGTCTGAGGGAAGGATTGTGGAGATCTGAAGGAACTGATCAGAGAATGTGAACCCCGGCACGGCAGAGTCCCATCTAGTGAAAGAAAGAGTGAGAGAATGAGATTTAACGAAACAGAACATTCAAGATGTTTTCTGTCTTCTGAAAAATAAGTTGCTTTCATTAAGAAGGCAAACTGTGCTTTTATAGTCCTAAAACTCTCCGCAAACCCTAAAAGTGCAACATCAGCTCTGCTATTCAGAGTTATTTCTGTGCTGATCTCATGCGCTCCTTTACAATACTGCTTTTTTGTTTCAGTTAATTTATAGTTGCAATAACTTTGGCATGCCAATCTCCTCCTAAAACTATTTTATATGTATGAATTTTATTTCATATAAAAACTAAATATTTATTTTTATTTAATGTAGTTCACTTATATATAATATAAGGGATCATGCGTTCAGTTCAGGAAATACATTAATTCATAAAAAAATATACCTTGAATGCAATGCAATGTCGCTTTAGATAAAAGCATCTGCCAAATGCATGAATGTAAATGCAAAATGCATAAATATAAAAGTATTGTATAAGGTGATTACAAATGGTGACAGCAGATAATATACATACTACTTCCTCATAAATTAACTTACTAGGTAGTTACCTATTAACTACTGCATTATTGCCAGAAGAACCTTTCTGGACTCCATGTTACCAGGGTAATTCAGGTTACTCACATAATTTCATTTGATTCCTTTCTGATCACTTGGATTCCAAATGGTTGGTTATTGATTTGAACCCTATACTCTCTTTTGGTTTCGTCTGTTTCTGGCGTGGCAGGCAGGTCGAGATGAATGGGGACCTCATAGCGTGCATTGTATGGGTCGAAGATCTAGATGAATAGGACCAAAATCAGTCGCAGTCATAAATGTATTCATTTATTTTCCTAATTCTTAAAAAAAAAAAAAAACTAAAACAATAGAGCAGGGTGCTAGTAACACCAAGGTTATGGGTTCAATTCCCAGCACTCCTAAAAACACTCCTAAAAATAAAGATTATGCACAAAAGGTTATTTATGGTGAAAGACGGTTCTTTAGATTAGGTTCATCACATAACACTTTTTTTTTTTAAGAACCATTTACTGAAATTTTCTTTGGGGAACACAAAATGGTCCTTCATGGCACCGCTGCAGAAAACGTTTAGGATAAAATCGACTTCCAAATGCATGAATTTAAATATCTAATATTGCTAATATACATATATATAATATTGTCATTACAATTAGCAACCTCTGAGAATAGTTTATTAATTTAAATGTTGGTGTTAATTGAAATAAATATATATATTTTTTAAATAAATGGACATGCAAAATTTTCACAGGGAATACTACTGTAAAACTGCTACATTATTGCCAAAGGAACCTCTTTTAACCTCCACAAGCTTCTGCCAAATGCATAAATGTAAATTGTATATTCAGTCATTATCTAGGTCTTAATCCTAAATTTAGGAAAGCATACCTTCCAACGTAGGCTTCTTCCACTCAGGTATGTGATATCCACCTGTAGCTTGCTGATGTCTCGAGATCGAGAACGCTGACTTGGGAATTCGGTATTGCGTTCTATCTCTACAATGATGCCACTTGCCGTCTCAACCTTTTTGCTGGTGATGTAGCCGTGGTTCTCAGGGTAATAACACTGAGGATTACTTAATGGCTACAAAAGGGAATAAAAGCAATTACGTTACAGTAAATTTTACAGCAAAATATTCACTTTCTGTATACAGAGTACAGACTATTTGAAAATGACAGGGCTGAATACTGAATATCGTCTCTCTGACCTCCCAGAGGCAGCCACGGGCTTCACATTTGGCCTGATCTTCATCCCCTTCAGGGTAGCAATTGATATTTACAGAGATTTTGAACTCCCAGTTGACTGTGTAGTTCTTCCCCAGTTCCAGCTCCAGATTTTCTAGATGTAGCACCTAGAAGACCAAAAACAGCCAATGATTTACCTAACAGTAGACCTAACAGATTTTCTTTACCTAACAGCATTATGGCTCTTGTGATTGGTGGACAGACATGAGCTGTTCAGAACGCCTCCTTGATTACATAAAAGAGGAAATCGTGATGTCAGAACATTTTGATTTGATTCTCAATTTCATGAACCCTTTAATATGGAAGGCAGACGGGGCCAAAAGTCTTTAAATGGATTGTGTGAGATTTGACCGTGTCAACACACACTGTTTGTCAATTTTAAACATGTTTCATTTGCGTAGACACACACACACACACACTGGTCGTGTTAGGATGTGAGTGTTCACTGTTTATTAGTACATTTAAAGACGCACAGTTTTACCATGTTAAGACAACGAATTTGAATGTGTCTCTCAATGCGTGCACATTCTGGCCATGTTTGAAATCAAATTTATCTTTAGATTTACTCACATATTAATCCTTTCTTTAGTTTATTGCGGGATTGCTTATATCTACTGTGTTAGAATAAATAAAATAATGCTACAATGTAGGGATGCACCGATACCAATACTGGTATCAGTATCGGGCCCGATACTACGCTCCTGCACTCGTACTCGTACTCATAAAAATTCTACGATACTAAAAGCCGATACCACAGTGTGTCAAAAGCAAGTAAAACAATGCACAAGTCACAAAAGTTACTTTGACCGTAAGGAGAGAGAGAGAGTGGGAGAGAGAAAGAGAGTACACTTCTGTTGCATGATCTTGATTGCTGTTCAATCACTTAGGCACACGCATCATTTGGATTAAAACTAAACCGTAAATATAAAACATCCAAAAAAAATATAAGGGCATTCACTATAAGCAACATTTATTTTAAACGTGAAAATAGCAGCCTGTGTGAAATACGCTAGGCTATATGTGTCTCTCGTATTCCGCACAAATTCAAATGTGTGCGCGCGTTGCACATGTTTTGCTTGCATGAGTGTTTTGCAATTTATGAGTCGTTTTGGAATGTCATAATTCAGAAAATATGTTCATCGCTGTTACAAGATTTACTGTATGTATAACGAGTGATTCACTGCATTATTACAGGAAAAAATCTTGTGATTACAGTATTGAGCCGCTTCAATGGAGAGCAATAAAATGAACAGTGAAAATAACAAAAGCTTGTACAATACATTTTAAGAGGTATAATTAAGTGTGAAAATAACTGAAATAAATCTGTTTGCTAAATGAAGCCAGCTAACATTTTTTTTTTTTTGGTATCTGTACCCAATATTTAAAAAAATGACAAACGCTATGAAAATACAGGTATCGGTATCGACGAGTACAAAAAAAATAAAAGTATCGGTATCAGACTAGTACTGGAAAAAGTGGTATCGGTGCATCCATCCATACTACAATGTAAATTAAGGCTTTTCTACCTCAGAAGGATTGTTAAACTAAACAACTAAAAAGGACATGACAAATAATGACATTAGACTGACATCACAAACAGCATACTGATGCATTATCCCCATGAACAAATAATATATCTGATGTTTGCATGCGTGCGTACCAGTGTATTACGGCATCCTTCATGAATAAACATGACGTCAGAGTTTTGTATAAGTATAGTAACATACCATATGCAAATATGGTCTCAAATGCAGAAATTTAATTGGCTGCTGTGCGTTGTCACATTTATGCAGACAAACAGTGCGTGTTGACACAGTCAAATTTAATGCGTTCCATTTAAAGACTTTTGGCCTGACCAGCCTTCCATACTTTAATATCACACAAAATACAGCAGGTATAGTCACATCAGAATCCTAGTCAGTGCCTATGACATGTAATAAATTATGAACAAATTTCAATAAACACGGTCAAATTTCACATGTTCCATTTAAAGACTTTTGACTTTTTGACAGCAGGCGTATTCACGGCAGAATCCTAGCCAGCGCCGATGATGCCTCTAGTTAAAGGACGTGGATGACAAAAATGAGAAACACTGTTGCATTTGCGTTAGTCCTCATGTTGTCATTCCAAGACCTTGAGCTCTGGGAGAAAGTGATGTCCTTCATCATAGGCTAATGCATGTGTGCTTTTGAGAGCCCTGACAAATTCAATCTCTGGTACGTGAGCATCCCTGGACACTCACTTGGAATGACAGGGCCTCTGCTGGTACCCTAGGGAATCCTGCTCCGTATTAAACAGAAGTCAGGCTCCATTTTGTGGACATGGTTTGTCGGACTGGCACACAGTCCTAATTACGTTACGTCGGCTGTGATTTTTTTTTTAATTTTTCACTTCGTTTAGAGATGCTCTCCGAATATCAAATTAGTTAATACATTTCTGAGACTTCTGTAAAGCCCCTTGAAGGACTGCTTTTTTCAGATGGCTTTTTGTTGAGAAAACCTTGGCTTTAATGGAAATATTAGATTAGGTTTTTGTCCATTTATTTGGCTGTTGGCTTTCATTTTTAACTTCAGTTGCAGTGCATCATGTATGTTTGCATACTTCTGTATTATTTAGTACTGTAATGCAATTTTTTTTATAAATATTATTACAATGCAAAAAACAATACAAATGTTACTGTCATTACAAATGTCCAAAACTTTAAGCATGCAAATGCAAATGTAAGCATAGTTCATGGTGTTTTTTGTTGCACTATATTTAAATTATTTTTAATAAAAAAAAAAAAAAATCTGAGAAAGGTGGTTTTCATTACTTTCTTATAGCAAACAAACAAATAAACAAATACATAAATTAATTAATTAAGTAACAAAAATTACATAATGTCCGCAAAATATAATTTTAATTAAATATTTAAATTTTAATATATATTTTTTTCTTTTAATGTTTGAGGTGAACTGACTGTCACAGTGACTTTTGACTATTGCTATAAATGGCTTTAAACCCGAGTTATTGTAGTTACTCAAACTAAACCTAAAACCATAAAAAATCATTACTTGAAATAAAATATTTTAAAAACTATTTTACTTCAGCTAGTTTCCAAGGCAACGTTTCTGATTTTCATTTAGTTTTCTAAAAACTAAAGTTTAAATAAAACCTAAATCTATATAGACATTTAAAAACAACAAAAACTAATACAAAAGAAAAAAAATGAATTACTAAAACTTTAAATAAAATTAACACACCAGCAGAAACAATAAAAAATAAAATCTTATTCAAAATATTAATAAAAACTATGATTACCTGCGTGGAAGAATTGTGATTAATCTGGGACTCAATCAGAGTGATAACAGTGTTGCCATCCGACACGCGCACGAGAGCCGGAGCGGTGTTCATTCCCATCACTGTGATCTTCTCAAACTTCAAGTTGTTTGGATCCGTGTATCCATTGTGGGCAACTTGCATTGACAAAACATCCTGATCCAGCCAAAAAAACCAAACAAAAGATATTACTACAGATTTTTGTAATAGATGCCATTTAAAAAAAAATTGGCTTAAACATGCTTTGGACATACAATGTAATGCAATCTAAAAAACAAACAAACAGTGATATTAGGATGACGTACATTAGCCACAGAAAACTGGTAATGAATGTAAACACCGGATGAAACGGTATCTAAGAAACAGACAGAAGGAAAAGTTATGAGAGACAAATCAACTTCAATGTGAGTAACACAAGTATTATTTGTTTTTCCAAGAAACATAATTTAGCTTCAAAAAGATAACAATAAGAATGAACCTGTGACCAATTTGAAAGAGTTTCAAGCCAGTGTTGCTTTTTCATTACATCTTACATTCGTTGCTCAAATTCATGTATTTTTATTCCTTGCAAACTCAAACATTTATTTTTTATTATTGTTAATTTATTGAACATTTTGATGTTGAAAAATCTGCTAATTTAAAGTCTTGGATGCATCCAAGAAAAATGTGTGTTAACTCTATGAATTAATATCTATCATAAGGTTAAACCATAGCTGTCCTTGCAAATTAAAAATCTTATATAAATGTATTTTATTTATTTATTTATTATTATTTAGTACATTTACTTTTAATGAAATATAAATACATTTTGTTCTGATTAAAAAATTAGCCAAAAAAAGAGATCTGAACTTCTGACTCAACCTGGCTTTCAGGAAAAAAGAAACAAAAACACATTCTTGTTATTGAGCCATGTATGAGGTAGATTTTTTGTTTCTGACATTGAATTGCAGGAGAAAAAACAACAACTTTTAATTAATATCTAACGCCTCCAAAATACCTCGAGAGTCTCCGTCATCCCAAAATAGCTCGCCTGACGCAGCCTTGTTGTCATCGAGTGCGATGATCAGTCCCATGGGATGAAGCCGGCTGAGGGAACACACAAATTTCATCACACAAATGTACAACTTTTTACCAGAAACTGAAGAGCAGGTAGAAAACGGATCCTTTGAAGTTCAGATGGGATTCTTGTTTGTGAATAAGATGTCACAGACACCGTTCAGCAGAGCCGGATGAATTTTAAATAGCTTGTACTTCACCTTGTATTTGTGATGCATATCACCCCCTACTCTGAATGCTAGAGCACCCCAAAAGATACAGTGCATTTCCATTTCTACTGCTGAAATTGTAATATAGTCAGTGGGAAATAAAGCACTATAAAATAAATAGCTATTGAACACAGAGAGAAACTCGAACAATTTTCCTAACATTAAATAGAAACCCAGGCCTCATGCAGATGAACAGGAATGAGATGAATGAAAACACAGAACATAAACAAAAGATAAATGTTCGAAACACTGATGCAGATTTCAAACATTTCAATATTTTTCCGTTCTCGGTATTATTAACTCACTTTGCAATATTAACCACTTTATAGTGACGCTGTGAAACAAGTACTGAATGATTGTCATATTCATATACTATGGTAATTCAAAGAATACCACAGTATTTGTTTAAAACACTATAATAGGATCTCTAAAAAGCAGCAGATACGTTTTTATTTGACATTAAGATGTGTTTAATGTAAGTGGGCGGGGCTACAGGACTCCCTGACAGTGGATTGGCTGTATTTTCATAGACAGCGTTTAGTAACCGTGCACTTATTTAAAATAAGCTTTTTAGTCATTTAAGGCTGTATGTATTTTCAGGTATGCTTTCTGAGTTTCCCATTACCTGTATGTAGTTGTGACGTTTGGTCTTTGTACAGGAAGAATGCCTCCGCCTCTCAGATGTAAACCAATTTTATCAGCTGGCAGGTGCATGTTAATTGTTGCTTTGCGATCTGTAATCTTTACCCCCTATAAATCAAAACAAAAATCACAATGTAAATATATATATATATATATATA
>NW_015505193.1:2134178-2141214 GCF_001515645.1 Sinocyclocheilus grahami
ATATATATATATATATATATATATTATACTCTATATAGTATCGATTCAAAAATATTTATAATCAACAGCTTACTAGATTTCGGAACAGAGTCATAGTTTCTGCCAAACTATACTGTTACTACAACAAAACGCTGATAACTTGGTATTCACCAACATTTTTATAAAATAATACAATTCCATAAAGTGACAAGGATTTTCTGAAAGCTTCTTACACTGTTTAACACAGTAATAACAATAAGTAATCTCTATAATATTTCAGCAGAAACTGAGCTTAACATAGACTTACTTTCAGCATGCTTTTCACCTCACACTGCCTGCATTACCCATCTCTAGCTCGAGACCCCTCACCCCTCTCTCTGACTGTGTGACTAGGTCAATGCCAAGACGACGAGACAGACATTGAGTCGCCGCTCTATCCATAAGTCATTGCAGATCCAATCAGGTTCTCCGTGTTGCTCCTCTCCATCAAACTCCAGGGTCACTCAAGACCTGCTTTGCCAATCACAGCTTCTGTAATCGACCCGTTTTGAGACGCGCAACACGCAGACGCAAAGGACCGATCCTATCAGTGATCGGATCGGTGCTAGTTAATCTGGCTCTTAGAGCACTAACCAGACTCTAGAGAGGCTTAAACGAAAACCTCTGCCTCTGACTCACCAGAGCAACAACAAGTCGTTGGTTTCAAGCAGATTTGAAAGGAATAGTTCACCCCAAAATTAACATTCTGCCATTATTTATAGATGCAAGAGAGGATGGTCTTACCGTCTCGAAGTTATACCAGATGGCATCCGGAATATAGGCCTCCACCAATTCAACACCCTAAAACAATAAAAAACAGGAAAATCAGCTGAACATTATGACAGACATTATTTTGATGATTTAATAATGAGCATTATTCATTAAACTACTGGGCAGAACATCAAGGGTGGTGATTTTTCGGAGAGGTATGGTCCTCCTGTCATGGTTTTTCAAGCTTCAGAAAAAGAAAATATGAGCGAGATATCGGAGAGTAAGAAGTTGACAGAAAGTGAAGCAGCAAACAAACCAAAAGAAAAGATTATTCATCCCTGTGCCTGAGGGAAAACCCACTGTACACTTCAGATGGTGGCACTGGAATGTGATATTCATATCAAGCTGAAAGCACTGTGCACCGAAGACCCAGCCATGAGTGACTTTAAGATACCAATAGTGTGTTTAAAAAAACAAAAAAAAAACAAGGGATAGTTATGACTCTAAAATCTGACTGACTGAGCCAAGTTTGAAGCCATTGTAAATATAAACAGATAGCAAATATAAACAGCCAATGGTTAATAAATACATTACTTAGTGAAAGGTACATGGGATGTTTCTTTTGTTCCTTTTTAACTTAATCCTAGGGGTAACTATTAAAAACAATTAAAATAAAATAAAAGTAAGAAAATAAATAAATACATACATACTGTACATACATACAAACATACATACTCTACTGTTCAAATGTTTAAGGTTGATTTTTATGTTTTTGAAAGAAGTCACTTATGCTCAAAAGTACATTAAAACAGTATGTGACGAGAGAGGCAGGGCCAAGAGCCTTGGGAACGGAGCGAGGCCGGTAGAGTAAATGCTAATGCACGACACCTGTGCCACTCACCGGTCTCGAGTCCCACGGTGGAGCTCCGGAAGGATAAAAGGAGGAGTGACGACCAGGGTTGGACGTGAGAGGACCAGGCCTGGATTTTATTTTGTGTTTTGGTTCTGTTTGCGTGCGACAGTCGTCCATGAGGGGCTGTCGCGCTATTTTGTGTTCGTTTATTTTATTAAAGTTTTCTTTGAGTGGTCGCCAGTTCCCGCCTCCTTCTTCCCGAACTACGAATTTTGTTACACAGTAATATTGTGAAATATTATTAGAATTTTAAATAACTCTTTTCTATTTTAATATATTTTGAAATGTAATTTATTGCTGTGATCAAAGCTGAATTTTCAGCATCATTCCTCCAGTCTTCAGTGTCACATGATCTTCAGAAATCATTCTAATATGCTGATTTGCTGCTCAAGAAACATTCATTATTATTATCAATTGTTGAAAACATTTGTGCTACCTAATATTTTTGTGGAAACCATGACATTTGTTTTTGCAGTCAGGATTTGATGAATAGAAAGTTCAAAAGAACATAATTTATATATATATATATATATATATATATATATATATATATATATATATATATATATATATATATATATATATATATATATATATATATATATATATATATATATATATA
Organism: Sinocyclocheilus grahami; assembly: GCF_001515645.1. Taxonomy (NCBI): domain Eukaryota; kingdom Metazoa; phylum Chordata; class Actinopteri; order Cypriniformes; family Cyprinidae; genus Sinocyclocheilus; species Sinocyclocheilus grahami. The sequence continues at coordinate 2,136,443 of NW_015505193.1, forward strand.
TATATATATATATATATATATATATATATATATATATACACTGTATAAATTGTAACATAATAAAAACCTTTACTGTCACTTTTGATTAATTGAATGCATATTATTATTATTATTATTATTATTATTATTATTATTATTAAATCGTGCTGAAACCACAATTTTTCATGGAAGTGTATAGAAAAATACAAATATAATCTTATAATTTTAGAATTAGTAAAACTTGCCTGATCTTCTTAAGCATATAAAGGTTGTGTTGTCATTCTCAAAGCCATAGACTTGTGATGTAACTGTCAGTCATTCTTTAGGCCCGGCGATATAGACAACAAGAAACCTTTTTTTTTTTATTTTACAGTTTTTTTGGAGTTGAAAGCAGTCCTGACCTCCACACAGTGGTGGCTCCTCCCTCTTTGATGCGCCACAACATGCCTGACTCTTTAATTGAGAGTGTGAAGATGAAGCAGAACATTTGAGCACTTAAAAAAGATGACTAATATGACAAATAAAATCTGAAAGTGGGAATAGATTTCCCAAGTCAAAACCCTTGTTGAGAAGATCAAAGTTCAACTGATTTGCAAGTTAGATGTTGGGTGTCATTAATTTAATGCTTGCGAGATGAAAAACAACAGCAGTTTTTCTTCCCTGCAACTTGTTATAGCACCTTACACTTTTTTCGTACCACATGGTCCAGAAATTATCATAATCTTTCATGCAGCTGATGCATATGGATTTTGCAGCTGATTGAAGTGTTTACATCACATACGGTCTCTAAATATTTGAATAACCCCAACGCAGGCGTCCATCAAACTTTCTCAAAACGGGTCTTTTGCCGTGTTCTCGTGGGAAGCTCTTTGAACTTGAAGAGTCTGAATCAGTCATATTCTTGATAAAATGCATGAAGCCACATTAGACTGTTCAAACAATTCATCACCCATTTTCACATGGCCGCGATCTATATTTAGTTCTAATTTCTTCATAATGAGGTCGACGATCTCATTAGAAAGAGAGAAAAGGCGATGGAAATGAAAAGAGTGGGAAAAAGTCTCATCTTCCTCACATTTGTCCCAGAGGAGGTTGTCCACATGGGCGCACAGGAAGTCATACAACAGTGTGTGTGTGTGTGTGTGTGTGTGTGTGTGTACTCACAGGATCCAGCACAGGTGTGATGAGAAGATGTGCTCCCCACATGAACTGTTTGTGCACTGCCCAGGTTTCAATGTCGGAATAGAACCTACAGAGCAGGAAGCAAAACGTAAAAAGCAGTTCCTGAATGGTTAATACAGCATTCTAAACATTCCAAAACAAAAAAACATGTCAGAGCAAAACATGTCAATACAAGACAAAACATGCAAAGAAAGACAAAAAAAAAAACATTCCAAAACAAAACATGTCAATACAAGACAAAACATGCCAAGAAAGACAAAAAAAACATGCCAAAACAAAATGAAACAAAACATGCCAAAATAAAATAAAATAAAAGTCTGTAAAAATATTTGATTAGATTGTTAATCTAATTGAAAATAGGAAATGCAGTAGTACAATTTTGTTCTTGTTGAAATACTGTTAGAAAAATTCAAACATTCTACTGTTTTTGAAAGAAGTATCTTATATTTTTTTATGAGTAAAACGGAATTTTCAGCAGCCATTAATTCAGTCTGCAGTGTCACATGGTGCTTCAGAAATGATGTAATCATTCTAAGATACTGATTTGCTGGTCAATAAACATTTATTATTATTATTATTATTAATGTTGAAATCAGTTGTTCTGCTTCATACTTTTGTGGAAAACATAACATTTTCTTTAGGATTCGTTGATGAACAGCTATTATTTGAATCAGAAATCGTTTGTAACATTATAAATGTCTTTACTGTCACTTTTGATCAATTTAATGTATCCTTGCCAAATAAGAGGATTATTTCTTTAAAAAAAATTGAATGGTAGTGCACTTACTTAATATAATTAAGATTAATTAAACTAAATATATATATATATATATAGTGTTATGTTCTAGAGGACTCATATAGAAATAAATTAAGTTCATAAACAGAACCAACAACAAACACTTGCTGTTTTTTGATGCTAAAACTGTTGCACTGCATGTGCTTCTGAACTCACTCGTGCATTACGGGACGCACTACGGTCTCTCCGTTAACATGGGCCTTGTAGAACAGAGTGTAGAGGTATGGCAAGAGGGTGTATCTGATGTTCAGGTAATGCCTGGAGGTGGTCACCACGAGAGAGTCAATGCCGTATGCTGCAGGGTCCTGGTCCTGTAAGAAAGTCAGGGAGAGTAAGCTGAAGAGCAAAGAGAGACATGGATTTTACTGTGTGGATACTGATAATATGTTCATCATGGCGGAGAGCCATCGGTCGTGGAGACAGCCATGGAAAGATTACTCTCCGACTAAAGGTCAAATCTTATTCATCTAATTTCACCAAGAATATCATTTTCCATTCATCCTCATTTGCCCTCTCAAACTCTCTCTCCGGAGGTCTGATTGCTTCTCTTACGCCAATCTCACAATAATGATTGGAGAAATAAATCTTCTACAAATAACATTTAAAGAGAGAGGACACGTTTATAATTCAGAGCCTTGCCGTTGGGCTAGAAACACGTAGCACAGATGTTTGAAGAGGATGACGCTTCGTACACTTTGAGACTGAATGTTTATGAGTATTTAAATGGCAATACGTACTGCATAACCTTGCGCGTTGTGGTTACGGCTGAAGGGGTAGAATGCGCCCACTTGCATCCAACGTGTGCAAAGTTCCTCCGTTGAGTTGTCAAAGAACCCACAGATGTCTGCACCGATCTGTAGAATAACATCATGAGATTCAGTATCTCTCCAGAGGAGGGAAAAAAGCAATTAAATGGAGATTAAGCAGAGACTCCAGTATTTTATATATGAAAAAGACACTTATAGTCTGACAAGCGTCTCCCTGGAGTATCAGAAGAGATCAAAAATGTCTCAGATTGTGTTCATATTTACCAAAATACCAAAGTCTGTATTCTGCAATTAAAAGAATTACAGTTTCTATATTCTAAAATTTTTATAAACATTTTTATTGATAATATTTTATAGCTTTATACTTTTACGAATTATACTAGTGACTCATTTGAATACCTCACGGAATTTTCTGAGAAGCAAAGTTTATACTTGAATGAGCCAAATATGAGAATCTCCTGACATTTAAAATACTCCAAAGTCTGCAGTCAAAAGTGAGAAATCTCAGTAAGAACAAATATTTCTCATCAAGGCAAACTGAGTTGCTATCCACATTTATTTCTTATTTTTTGCTTTATCTTCTTACTGTATTTGTGTCTAGGTTTAGTTCCCATTTGACATTTTCTGAGAAAAATCTTAATAAAAGTTGATAATTAAATAAAAATGCAATATAAGGGAGAACTAGATCAACCTCTGGGAAATATGCACCAGTTATGTACTGTTATAATAATACTAATAATAATACTAATACAATATTATAATAAAAATAACTAAATAAAATTTACCCCAAAATACAAATCACAATAAGCTTGGTGATCAGGTAATATTGTGCAGCAATAAACGTTTACATCGACCGTCCCATGATAAATTCATTGGATCTGACTGTTGAGTCGGCCAGTCAATGTTAATTCAATTCAACCTGAACACGGAGTCCGAATGCCCATTCGATTTCTCATTGCATTTCATGGAAACGCAATCAAAATCAAAAGCTTTCTCCAAACGCTTTACATGTCTCTCAGTGGGGCTGTTGTGTTACAAAGAGAGACTGGTGTCTACCATCAATTACCCATGTTGGAAAAGATGCTTCGTCTGGAGTCAAACCACTTACGTAAGGGATTCCAAAGAGGTTAAACTCCAGCATGCCAGGTATCGCCCACTTAATGTCATTCCAGTTGGCGCCGTTGTCACCCAACCAGTGCCCAGAGTACTTGCCCACCCCGGGGAAGGAGGAGCGGGTAAAGACCATGGAACGGCTTGTCCCAAACACTGCTTTTGACGCCCTGGAAACAAAAACACAATATTAGATGCATAGGGAGTGTTGGCACCACAATAAAACAATGGTATTAAAAAGACACAACGCCGTTGGGTGGCCTAGGACAGCACAGAGATGACAAACACACATGTGGGAGTTAAGCTGAATGAGAGAGGGGGAGTAGAGGAACGAGAGTGGAACAAATCAATGATGTAGAAATTACAAGATGAGTAAAACAGATTTCCTGCTGGAAATAAAAGGAGGGAAAAAAAGGAACAATCATGATACAACTTAACTCTCTTCACCCCCCTTTAAGGAGAACATCCTGCCATATGACAATACTGGCCATATGTTAGTCACGGGTGGCGCTGCTTGAGTCACCAGTGCTGTGACTGACTCACACCTGTCATGTACTGTCCCACATTCAGCAAACACATCTATCAATCTATTTATCCATCCATCCATCCATCCATCTATCTATCTATCTACTCATAAATAAATGTGAATCATATTTCTAAAGGCAGTGCTTCAGAGGAAAAATATGCATCCTGGTGTACAATACAAAAAAATGTAAAATAAAACTCAAAGATGTAGTGTGACCTAGATCTTTAATCGGTTTATTAAAAACAATCTATGCAGTATTAACCACGTTTTTTGCCACTTAAATAAACCAGATGCATGCAAAATGAAGACAATGAGTTTGTTATGCAGAGGCAACATGGTGCAATAGAGGGTTAAAGAGAATTAAATGAAAAAAAATATATATATATGTATATATATATATATATATATATAT
>NW_015505193.1:2141250-2144691 GCF_001515645.1 Sinocyclocheilus grahami
TATATATATATATATATACTGTATATGCTATGTAGACAACCTTCACAAATCCTACAACCACCCAAACCACTATGAAATTATTCAAAAACTTGATGTCACAACCATGCACATGTTAATATGTGACTATCCACTGACAATCCATCTGCATTAATCATTCTGACAAGACTTGAAAGCAGCATCAGAGATCATCTGCATACAGAGTGTGGAAACACCAACACTTACTTGTCAGTGGCCAGAACCATAGAGTACCCATAGAGACTGTGGACATCATAGTGGTTCCCCCATTTGTGTTTAGCATCCATGCATAAGGTCTTACTGTACATCAGGTCATCAAGGATACCTGTAGAGTCGAATGGAAATGAAGAAGATGGATGTATACAGATGAAATGCATCAGCTATGAAATAGTCTAGCTGTAGATGCATTTGAGACTCACATGGGGTGAATGGAGGATAGTTGAGTTTGTTATCAGCGCAGCCCTTGATGCCTCCCTTGATGAAATTGGCCACCTCATTCATGTCCTTAGAAATAAAACAGAAATTAGTTCAGCACTCCCTAATTCAGGAGCCTAATTGTCTCGAGATTAAAGCAAAACCCTTTAGGGAGGCTTTAAAGTCAACATGAAATGGCATTTGCAATCATTTAACTTTTTATAATGTGACGCATTTCTAAATCAGAATATTCAGCAAAACTAATTGTAGGGCAGGACTTGATTTTATCAATCAGGAATTGATTGGATGGTGTAAAATTAGTTTCTTCTTTGACACAGTCACCGCTTGATTGTAATATTTGAAACATACATATTCTGTAAAGCAGCTTTGAAACAATATGTACTGTGAAAGCGCTATACAAATGAATTGAATCAAAATGAATAGGAGATTGATGAATTACTACTGTAAGAAAGGTCGATTTTGATTTCATGTTGACTTAAAAGCTTTTGCGGTTTATATTGTATTTTAGATCAGATGTTTATAGAGCTTTGCTGTGTTTGAATATCATGATTAATACGTATTGATACAGTGACATATATAGTATTGATTTTGGAAATTCTGTAGGAAGTTGGAGATCGGAATCAGAATATTTTTCATGACCTTTCGTGACCTTTTCACCAAGTCATAAAACGATTAGGTTCAATATTTGCTCACGGGTAATGATCTCTGCGGATTACTTACAATCCAGAGAGCATCATGCTTGACTTCCTTGTGGAAACGCGAAATTTCATCAACCCACCAATCAATGCAAGCCTGGTTAGTGTAGTCAGGAAACACGGTTTCCCCTGGCCAGACCTGTGACACAACGGAATGAATGAAAAATTATATAAAAATGTAATATAATACATAAAATAAAAAAATTATAAAAAAGTGAAAAATCAATAAATAAGTATAATCCATCCATCCATTCATCCAAAATATTTGTTATTTCCTTTGGTTATTTTGGTAAAATGCCCATGTTTTAAGAGATTCGCCTACTAACAACCCATTTGGTCACAGATGACATTTAGCACTGAAAAAAAAAAACCTTCTACAATGTTTCCTTTTATGTCTTTTAGTTTTTAAGCCACTGGCATTTCCATTCTCTCTTGAGTTATTTTCTGTTTTTCATCTCTCATGGCTCTGAGCTGCATGAAAGTGTGATATTAAACTCTTATACAAAATCAGTGCAAACATTGACCTGAAATAAAACCATAAAAAAGCAATTAGCATGTGCCTGTGCCTGTGCCTAATCGGCTAAATAATCACAAGTGATATTATTGCCATGTGATATGTGCCTTTTGCCCCGAGGGGTGACTGATACAGTATATGATCTAACTCAAGGTTACAGTTGGTAAATTAATGGTCTCTCTCATGGCAAGTCACATGGCAACTCCTGATGTTCTTCATTCAATCATTCACGTATTCTACGTCTCTTAACTTATTCTCCTTCATTCCAAATATTCTATTCTATTCTAACATATGTTTACACGGCACAAGATTAATTTCTAAAATAAATGTGTAAATATAACTTAATCGTCTCCCAAAGTAGAACTGGGTAATTAATATAATTGAATGGGTAAAAAGGTGGATGGGAATAGTAAGAAATGTAATGATTCTGGCTCTGATTCTAATTCAACTTAATGACTCCAGTCTTTCAGTTCTTTTGAGTAAGTAGCTCCAATTCTCCATCTCTAAATAACTATTTTACTTTATATATTAAGTAGTACCAATTCTCCATTAGGCTGCATTTATTAAATAAAAAATACAGTAAAAATTGTGAAATATTATTACAAATTAAAATAATTATCTTATTTATTCCTCTGATGCAAAGCTAAATTTTTAGACTAATCATTCCAAACCCTTTTCACTCGTTTATTTCAACCAGCAAGGACAATGTATTGCAATACAGTATGTTATCGGTCTACATCAATGTAAAAATTCAGATGTCCAACAAAAATTACTAAAACCAAATGCATGTAAATCATTTAGTTCAGTCATTTTTATGAAAAGTAACCAGTTCTCAATTCCAAACCCTAGTAACAATTAACCAACATAATGCCCCGATCAGGAGAATCTTTGGAGGATCTTACCTCTCCCAGTAGAGGCGTTACCCCATCTGGTTCAGTGACCCAAACCTTAGCTGCATGTCCCCTGTCAAGTGATTCATAGGGTCCATTTATCCTTTGACCTGTGGATACGGCAGGATCCTACCAAGAAGAAAAAGGTTTGAGGTGTTCAACTCCACAAAATCTAAGTCGGCAAAGGGTTGAAATGTATGACTCAAAACTCCAAAACTAACTTGCAATTTCAATGGCTCACCAGTATGACAATGTATTTCTGCCCTTTATCATGCATGTAGTCAGCAAACTGAGGCAGCTCCGCAAATTTATCCATATCATAGGTGAAGATTTTTTTGTTCTCCATGTAGTCAATATCAGTATACTGGACATCCTGGAACACAAAATAATGACGGTTCAGCGTTGAGTCCTGGTAAAATCAAGATGAAATCAAAATGTTCTCTCATTGAATATCCTGCTTCACAACGTCTAATTATGGAAGTTACACTCTTAAAAATAAAGGTTCTTTATTGGCATTGATGGTTCCATGAAGAACCTTTAACATTCCAAAAATGTTCTTTATGCTAAGAAAATAATGATTATTTTAAGAACTATTTCCTGAAAGGTTCTTTGAGGAACCAAAAATTATTCTTCTATGGGATTGCTATGAAAACCTGCTTTTGGCACATTCATTTTTAAGTGTAAACAGGTTGTTAATGTTCATATATTTCACTATGACATTGCAATCTCATCCTTTAGAATCAGCACCTTCAGTCTCTATGATGGCTGATGCCTCTTTTGCATGCTAACGTTGTAGATTCATTGTTGTCTGTTTTGATTTTTCTGGAAGGTTTGACTTCCATCAACTATCAGCAGATGGTGAGATTCTCCTGCCAGTAATTTTGTAATGCTA
>NW_015505193.1:2144701-2163124 GCF_001515645.1 Sinocyclocheilus grahami
GAAAAATTATATAAAAATGTAATATAATACATAAAATAAAAAAATAATAAGAAAGTGAAAAATCAATAAATAAATAAAATCCATCCATCCAAAATATTTGTTATTTCCTTTGGTTATTTTGGTAAAATGCCCATGTTTTAAGAGATTCGCCTACTAACAACCCATTGGTCACAGATGACATTGAGCACTGAAAAAAAAAAAAATCTTTCTACAATGTTTCCTTTTATGTCTTTTAGTTTTTAAGCCACTGGCGTTTCCATTCCCTCTTGAGTTATTTACTGTTTTTCATCTCTCATGGCTCTGAGCTGCATGAAAGTGTGATATTAAACTCTAATGCAAAATCAGTGCAAACATTGACCTGGAATAAAACCATAAAAAAAGCAATTAGCATGTGCCTGTGCCTAATCGGCTAAATAATCACAAGTGATATTATTGCCATGTGATATGTGCCTTTTGCCCCGAGGGGTGACTGATACAGTATATGATCTAACTCAAGGTTACAGTTGGTAAATGAATGGTCTCTCTCATGGCAAGTCACATGGCAACTCCTGATGTTCTTCATTCAATCATTCACGTATTCTACATCTCTTAACTTATTCTCCTTCATTCCAAATATTCTATTCTATTCTATTCTATTCTATTCTATTCTATTCTAACATATGTTTACACGGCACAAGATTAATTTCTAAAATAAATGTGTAAATATAACTTAATCGTCTCCCAAAGTAGAACTGGGTAATTAATATAATTTAATGGGTAAAAAGGTGGATGGGAATAGTAAGAAATGTAATGATTCTGGCTCTGATTCTAATTCAACTTAATGACTCCAGTCTTTCAGTTCTTTTGAGTAAGTAGCTCCAATTCTCCATCTCTAAATAACTATTTTAATTTATATATTAAGTAGTACCCATTCTCCATTAGGCTGCATTTATTAAATCAAAAATACAGTAAAAATCGTAAAATTGTGAAATATTATTACAAATTAAAATAACTGTTTTATATTAAAATATATTTTAAAATCGTATTTATTCCTGTGATGCAAAGCTAAATTTTTAGACTAATCATTCCAAGCCCTTTTCACTCTGTTTATTTCAACCAGCAAGGACAATGTATTGCAATACAGTATGTTATCGGTCTACATCAAAGTAAAAATTCAGATGTCCAACAAAAATGACTAAAACCAAATGCATGTAAATTATTTAGTTCAGTCATTTTTATGAAAAGTAACCAGTTCTCAATTCCAAACCCTAGTAACAATTAACCAACATAATGCCCCGATCAGGAGAATCTTTGGAGGATCTTACCTCTCCCAGTAGAGGCGTTACCAAATCTGGTTCAGTGACCCAAACCTTAGCTGCATGTCCCCTGTCAAGTGATTCATAGGGTCCATTTATCCTTTGACCTGTGGATACGGCAGGATCCTACCAAGAAGAAAAAGGTTTGAGGTGTTCAACTCCACAAAATCTAAGTCGGCAAAGGGTTGAAATGTATGACTCAAAACTCATCCAAAACTCCAAAACTAACTTGCAATTTCAATGGCTCACCAGTATGACAATGTATTTCTGCCCTTTATCATGCATGTAGTCAGCAAACTGAGGCAGCTCCGCAAATTTATCCATATCATAGGTGAAGATTTTTTTGTTCTCCATGTAGTCAATATCAGTATACTGGACATCCTGGAACACAAAATAATGACGGTTCAGCGTTGAGTCCTGGTAAAATCAAGATGAAATCAAAATGTTCTCTCATTGAATATCCTGCTTCACAACGTCTAATTATGGAAGTTACACTCTTAAAAATAAAGGTTCTTTATTGGCATTGATGGTTCCATGAAGAACCTTTAACATTCCAAAAATGTTCTTTATGCTAAGAAAATAATGATTCTTTTAAGAACTATTTCCTGAAAGGTTCTTTGAGGAACCAAAAATTATTCTTCTATGGGATTGCTATGAAAACCTGCTTTTGGCACATTCATTTTTAAGTGTAAACAGGTTGTTAATGTTCATATATTTCACTAAGACATTGCAATCTCATCCTTTAGAATCAGCACCTTCAGTCCCTATGATGGCTGATGCCTCTTTTGCATGCTAACGTTGTAGATTCATTGTTGTCTGTTTTGATTTTTCTGGAAGGTTTGACTTCCATCAACTATCAGCAGATGGTGAGATTCTCCTGCCAGTAATTTTGTAATGCTAATCAGGCGGAGATGTAATATCCTGACATGCTAATGCCCTCTTTGTTTGAATTATATCAAACAATTGCTTCAGTCCATCTTTCGGCAATTAGAGTCCCAACATGAGGTGCTAAACGCTTCTAACTGCATGCATAGGTAAAATGCACATATGTGGAGTCATTATTTATGAATCGGTAGGCTTTGTTCCATGCTCTCGGCTGCAGCTTTGAAGTACTGGGTAGAGTCAAGTTTTGTAGAACAAAGCGAGGACCCTCCTTCTGTTCCTGGCACTTACATACGGAAGGTCAGCCTGTCGATTTCTCTCCACGACTTTCTTCACCTCCTCCAGGCTGCCGTAGTCCCAGCGAGAGAGCTGGAAGCCCAGAGACCAGTATGGAGGGATGAAAGGTCTGCCAATCAGCTGGAGACACATAAAGCAATGTTAAACACGCTGAACATCACAGGACTCCCTCAGGCTAATCTGGAAGCCTCATCTGGGGCTATATGATTTTACTTCAACCTTCGGCAAGAGCTAATGTCAATTAGCATTGATGAAGTTTTGGTTGGAAGTTCATCTCTAGTGATCCTGATCTCCCATGTCAGTGTCTATTTTGCAATAATGACTGGCTGACTGCTTATTACAGCTATTTAACAATAAATAAATACATGCATTCATGAAGTAGAGTTATTTTAGTATCACTGATGCATTATTTCCATTATTTTGTTTTCTGTTTAGTTTAGTTTTTGTTAACAATAATAACCTGAAATTGATAGCATAAATATAAATATTTCATGATTAGAATGCATAATAGTTATAATTTATAATTTAAAATATTTGTCATCAATAACAAAATGTAGTGGTTATTTTACTAAAAAAATTGACCGGCGAATGCCTCAAATGACCAGAATCAGAATCAAGATCAAGCATATCAGAAATGCTTTCGATTTTTTTTTCCAATGTAAATTTAATAGAAAATAAACATATTACAGATGTTTATAATTTATAATATAGTTTGTTTGTTTATTTATTTAGTTAGTTAGTGGTCAGTGTACATACACATTTGACTGCAGAATACTATGACTGACCAATAAGAATCAAGTAGTTCTGTATAATAAATTCTAGTATTTAAAAAAAAAAAATCCAGAAATATATACCAATACATAACATTTGTGAGAGAATAAACAATCTGAAAAATAGAATATATATATATATATATATATATATATATATATATATATATATATATATTGTCCACGTAAAAGACACGTTTCACTGTGTCCTAGCATGAGTACTGTCCACCATGCTGTATCAGATAATTTCCAAAGTGTTTACAGCTTTGTCTACAAGTGTCACTGCTGTTTCAATTGCTATCCTCCTGCAACACTCACCTTCGTGAACTCGTCCACCACTGCCTCCGGTGTTTCTCCAACCAGGATGTAGAAGTCCAGAACCCCTCCAATAGTCCGGAAGGTTACGGCCGGAGCAGGCTGGATCGTCACCTCTGCACACAGACATGAACAGACAGCCATAAGCAACTTAAACTGCTCAAATTTGCTAAGCTTTGACAAAAGTAGCCATTCCAAACCCATGTTGTATGCATGCTGTGCACAGACATCACAAATCACGTTATTAAAGACTAAGACTTCAGCTCACGGCAAAGCAAAAAAAAAAACAATGACACAATAAAACTACTCAAGAGAGGGACTGTTTACCCATAGCATTGCTGTTCATGAGGAAAACTCCAAAGGATTGGCCGCTCGTATCTTCAAGACATGTGAAATATGGGTAATGGCCGTACAGGTTGTGTGTGCCCTGGGGTAGGAAAATACATTAAGGTTTGTAATGGCAAATTTCAACATTTTAATCAGTTTATTGAGACATTTATGTCTCATGATATTGATGTACAAATGCCAGGAGAATTCTACACAGAAAGTGACCTCACAAGCACTGCACTGTAAAAAATGTTAGGTATAGCCAAAAAAAAAAAGTATATATATATATACTTCATGTGAAATTTTTTAATTACTTGATTCATATGAAAAACACGTTAATATGGCAAAATCAACCTGATTACATTGGCTTATACAAACTAAATGCCAGGAGAATTCTACACAGAAAGTGACCTCACAAGCACTGCACTGTAAAAAATGTTAGGTATAGCCAAAAAAAAAATATATATATATATATACTTCATGTGAAATTTTTTAATTACTTGATTCATATGAAAAACACGTTAATATGGCAAAATCAACCTGATTACATTGGCTTATACAAACGAAAGTAATTTATACGAGTCAGATCAGTTAGAAACAGCTCATTAAAGGAAAAGTTCACCAAAAATGATGTTACTGTCATCAATTATTCATCCTAACTTCTTTTCTGAAACCCACACACATGACAAAACAAAACAAAACAAATAATTGGGGCAGCTGAGCTCCAAAACGACAAAAGAAAATCACCATAAAAGTATTATAAAAAGGTCCATACTATATGACTCATGTGGTATATGACTTGTGTGGTATTTCAAGTCTTCTGACATAATTTCAATAATTTTAAGTTGTTATTCACTGTAAATCTTCATATTGACAATAGATCTTCTCAGAAAAATAGTAAAGTTGTTCTAAATTGTTAATTCACGAATCAGACTGAACCAGTTCTTGAATTCACTGACTCAATGATCCAGTTGTAGCAGTTCTCAGTGAATAATGACTTTAATTTCAGCCAAATTACTTCAAGATTTGGAATATGGTGCATGAGTTTTATGAACTACTTTTATGGTGCTTTTGCATTCTTTTTGAAGCTTGGCATCCTCAGTTCTACAGAGTGGCCAGGATATTCTTCAAAAACCTGCCTAAACCTTGTATTTCACTGAAGAATCCAAGTCATACTGGTTTGGAATAGTGAAAATCTAAATGTTATGTCTCACTCCATTGGGAAAAGCATCTCTTGTGAAGATAGGCCAGGTCTTCCAGTTGGTGTCATGGCGGAAGGTCTGATGGACATGCTCTCCAAGTCCATAAATATTGTGAGAGGGGAGTTTAGCCGAGAGCTGAAGGTACTGATCAGCAAAAACCAGTGGCCCAAAGGTTGTATCAAACCTGACAGAGCAAGAGAGGAAGAGATGGTGTAGTTTTACTCACAGTTCAGTTTGTGGGTGAATGTCATGAAACCTGTCAAGAACATATACACTGACTAATAGATTCACCCTTCAAGTATGTCTTCAAATACAGAGGGGTGAAAGGGGTGCATGAAAATGCACACCCAAACCACATGAAAATACCAGAGTAAATGACAAACACTGATAGATGGGTCATCTAAAGATCATTTTCTATTACAAGGAAAACAACTTCCTATTGCCAAAACCTAAACTGATAGCTAAGAATCATACTGTGACGTGCGTCTTCTTATCTAAAACTCTACTAGGAGTTTTAAAAATAACATACAGATAAGATTAATGAGCTTATAACGAACATACACTCCTTCTGATATATCAATCCACGCTGAAACCTGTATATGAATCATGCATTCCTATGATTAAAAACATAATTATTAGGCTTTTGAGTCAGACTTTATCAGATAAAAGATTACCGAATCATTGATTGCTTTGCAATCCACATACAGGCATGACTATGGTCACGTAAAGGGAAATTACTTCAAAAAAGAGAATTTGCTCCATTTCTGTATTGGCAAATCGCTGTATTCTTTGGAAATAAGATCTATTTCTTATGGGGCAATCCTGCAGTTGAAAGCTGTTTTAATAAGGACAACATTTCATGTGGAATCAGCATCTAATTCAATATATATTTTTTTGATGTACGTATAAGCTCTGTTTCACACATCTTGCATCTGCAGTGTTTGAGCATTGCAACAGCCATCATACAGGTAGCGTTTCTTCAGCGTAAATCAAAACTGCTTTATAATGGAGATCAAGTGTTACGACATTGAGTATGTCTTTTGATAACGACCACAAGGTCCAGGGTTAACAGCTGATAACTATTAAACGTTTTTTGTGAATTACCAATTTGTAATGGTTTTACCAATTTTACAAAGATGTCTTTGTTAAAACAATGGGTAAGTAGTAATTATTAAGTAGTAAACACTTCAAAAAGTAAATCAGAGTACCTGTTGAAATTGTTGCACGTTAAAAATTCTAATTTAGTGATTTAATTAAAATGTTTAAGTTGCAAACTATTTTGATGAGCTCTGTTGACATAATGTTTAATGCTATTATATTTTACATATAAATGAGCCCATTATGTTGAAGTATTGTGCTGAAGAGATTGGTAAACACTACATTGACTTCAATTTATATGCAAAATAAGTTACAATTAGGATGTGCTAGGATAGTTATTGATATTAAACAGGTAAGATTAATTAGGGCCACAACTCAATTAGTTGGAACAATTCAATTTTTTTTTGAGCAATCAAACTTAAAAATGTGACTCTAACTCTAACTCATTGTAGTTTGTTGGTTGAACATAATTTCATCATAAAAAGATTCCAACTGTAACTGGAACAAAATGTTATTTTTTTAGAGTTTATATGCATCCAATATGCAGTGTCGCTATGATTTATTTAATATGTATTTAAAAAGGTCACTGAAATGAATATGCATAGCAACACAGATGCAACATGCATGAAGCACGCCTGATAATCACTGTGACTTAAAAATGATCAAATTCAACTCGAACATGTCTAAGAACTAGGAATCAGGGCTTATTCTTAACCTGCCTGTCATTTTTTAACAGTGCACAAATACACACAAATGACGGCAGACAATAACAAAAGAAGAAGAAAAAAAGCAATTTCCATCAATAGACAGCGATACGAAGACCAGCTGCTTTACACAAAGCTTGTTTGCATTGCTTCAGGCTTCTTTCAGACCTCGCAGGATTCCCTCATTCTGTTCATGCCTATAATTTCTGTCTTTTTGGTGTTGTGATTGCTCTTCATTTAGCCAAAGAAACACTTGTGCGGCATTGTTAACAATGCACCGAGCTCACAAAGAGTCAACATATGATCTGTGTGTGAAAAGAAAGAGAAAAGACGAATAGCTCCCCACTCACAGGAGTTTTTCAGGAGATGTTGTTCTCCAAACTTTCAGTCCAAAGGGTTTCTGGATCAGCTCCAATCTATATTTTAGGGGTCCGTTGGGAGTGTCGGAAAGCGACTGCACGTGCTCATGAGGAACCTCAAACCTGGCTTGACTGGCATCAGTGATCTGGTAACAAAGAGAACATTGCATAGCATTATAGATGTGTTTACATTGATACATCTCCTCGCCTATTTGTGTCAATTTGTAAACAGACCTTAAATCGAAGACGGTTTTCTGTCTGCATTTCAGCGTAGAAGGTCAACTCTTTAATATCAGCTCCAAATAGAGATGGAGCATCCATTCTTGTCAGCTTAGCCTCAATATCTGCAGCAAAACAAACATTTTCCTTGCTCTATATACTTGCTACATGGTCAATTACAATTTATTTAAGTAGATTTCAGCATTTTCTGAAGGAAATGGCTCGAGCCCCTCATTCAATGTCTATGGGATTTAATAAGTAACAGCAATGAAAAAAAGCTAATTTCTAATTAAAAACAATCCAAACGATTTGAGATATCAGTTATGTCAAACATTTACAAATTACATAAGAAGATTATTGAAATCCCCAACCCTTACTATGAGCAGTAATAGTAAGCAAACATGGTTAGAGATATTTCTTTAAATACAATTTATCTTTTTATCTATCTTTATTTTTTGTCACCAAAAAACCTGGGTCAGTAGAGTTTGTTTCAGACAATTTCACCATATAATAGCATCATGAAAAGAGATGGTTCTACTGATATAACCTTGCTCAAGGGTACAATGGTGATATCTCATGGCGATACACCACTCCCAACTTTTAAATAATCTCTGAATAACTGGCTCATGACAAAAGAGGTAATACAAAGACTTATCTAAAAGCCAACGGTACGTATCATATTGTTTTATTACGGCATCATCTCGGTTCAGGCTGAACTCACGTGTGCTGTCTGGCTTGCTTTCGCTGACCACGCTGTAGCCGTGGTTTTTGGAGAAGAAGCACCAGGGGACATTAGTCTCATTCAGGGGGCTCCAGCAGCAAGCTCTTTCCAAACATTTTTGCTGTAAGGACAAATAGGAAGAATTAGCTAAGCATGCTAGGAGTTTGTATGGAATGTCGGTCATATCCACTACAGTTTACCTGAGAAGCGCCAGCATCCGGAAAACAGTCCACTCTCTCTCCCTCTGAAATGTTGGGACATTCCGGGATGATGTCTGGATCTGATCCGGAATCTGAAGTCGGGGATAAATGGACAAACATAGCAAATTACCATTTTGATATACAGTACTTTAACATATTTTTAAGCAACTCCAAATCATTACAATAAAGTTTGTGGCCAATGAGTTTTCTAAAGGTTTTTTGAAATCTCTTATGTTCACCAAAGCTGCATTTACCTGATCCAAAAAAAAAAAAAAAACATTTATATTGTAAAACAGCATTAGAATTCAAAATAATTGTTTCAATTAAAATTTTTGCAAAGGTAAATATTAATCAACCATTACTCCCATCTTCAATGTCACGTGATCCTTCAGAAATCATTCTAATATGCTGATTTGCTGCTCAAGAAACATTTCTGATTATTATCAATGTTGAAAACAGTTGTGCTGCTTCATATTTTGTGGAAACCATATTGCTGGATTATTTGATGAACATAAAGGTCAAAATAACAGCATTTATTTGACAACATATACAGTATATATATATATATATAAACCTTAAACCTTAACTGTTGTACAATCACTAGTAATCAAATACTGGCTTATTGCCATACAACATGAACATACAAGACAGAGTTTTTCAAACGTAATCAGACAGAAGGTAATCTGTAATCATTGGCCAGAATCATATATCAAACACTACCACATTTCTCATAAAAACATGCTACATGTGATGTTTTCAAGAAATCAGTTTTTTTACTTTGTAACCTGATCTCCATCAGTACCCTGCACCCCTAAAACAAGGCCATCTGAGACCAAACAGACTCGCCTCACCCAAACCACCTTTCCCAGGCTCAATTTGTCCCCTTTAAATATAAACCACTTGACTAACATTATGGCGGTGAATTGAAATTGATAGTGACATTGTTCATAATATCCCAGTCTGAGCGTGCTTGAGCTCTCTTCCCTGTGCAAGCCGTTCACCAGTGCCTCTGCACACTGGCTCGGCTTTTGGTTTTTTCAATCAGGATGGATGTATTCTTTATACTTTAGTGCAACATCAAAGACTCAGATTTCTTACTGTCCTTGACGAGGCAGCTGCAGGTTTTTTTTGTTTTTTGTTAATAAACTACTCCTCAAGAGCTGCAGTCCCACAGGACAGTATGTTTGCCCTCGGTCCACAACACTTTTTTTTTTTTTAATAATTAACAAGGTAATAATTTGTGTCTAATATCTGTGTTAAACATTAGAAAGGTAATTTCCACTATATACAGTGGTGTGAAAAAGTTTTTGCCCGCTTCCTGTTTTTTTAATTGTTTGCATATTTGTCACACTTAAAAGATTCAGATCATCAAACAAATTTTAATATTACACAAAGATAACCTGAGTAAATACAAACTGCAGTTTTGAAATTATGATTTCATTTATAAAAGCTGTCCAAACCTGCCTGGCACTACGTGAAAAAGTAATTGCCCCCTAAATCTAATAACTGGTTGTGCCACCCTTTGCAGCAACAACTGCATTCAAGCGTTTGTGATAAATGGCAATGCGTCTTTCACAGGAATTTTGGCCAACTCTTCTTTGCAGAATTGTTTTCATTCAGTCACATTGGAGGGTTTTTGAGCATGAATGGACTGTTTAAGGTCATGCCACAGCATCTCAATCGGATTTAAGTCTGGACTTTGACTTGGCCACTCCAAAACATTAATTTTCTTGAGCCATTCCGAGGTGGACTTGCTGGTGTGTTTGGGATCATTGTCCTGCTGCATAAACCAAGTGCGGTTGAGCTTGAGGTCACAAACTGACGGCCGGACATTCTCCTTCAGGATTTTCTGATAGAGAGCAGAATTCATGGTTCCATCAGTTATGGCAAGTCATCCAGGTCCTGAAGCTGCAACCATGTTTGACTGTTGGTATGATGTTCTTTTTATGAAATGCTGTGTTGGTTTTACGCCAGATTTAATGGAACACACACCTTCCAAAAAGTTAAACTTTTGTCTCATCAGTCCACTATATATATATATATATATATATGTGTGTGTGTACTGTAATATATTGTATATGATGCTATTTTTGCCTTCTAAAGCACTTCTTTGTTGAACTGCTATTCTGTTATAGAGCTCTGTTAAACATTAGACAGGTCATTCCTACTACACTTGATAAAATATTGAACTCACAATCTTGCAAACTCAGATAGCCTACAGGTTGTTTTTCATTTGTCATAAAAACATAATTGATTGAAGATAGGGTGCATTTTAAACTATTTAAATTATTTAATGTTAGTAGATGACATTATTTTGTCTTCTAAAGAACTTCTACACAGTAAAAATGATTTTCTTATTTAGTATTTCTAATTCATTATTATTTTTCGTCATGTTTTCCAGTACAGATATCTAAAAAATTTTCTATCAATATATATTTACTTGAGAAGCAAGATGATTCAAGAAATTAGGTCTTGCTTTCTGAAAAATGTATCAGAATTAAGTGAGTATATTTTTAAAACAAGAAGAAATATCTGAAAAAATTCAAAATGCAAAAGAAATACAAGATTATTTTTCTTACCCCAAATATATATTTTTTTATAAAAGTGTCACTTTTAATCTACTTAATGCATCCTTGCTAATATTTTTTTATAGATATAAAAATAATAAATAAAATTTACTAAAATAACTAAATAACTAAAAACATTCAAATGCACTTGTGAAAACACTTCAGTTGAGTTATATAGAAATACTATGTTTTTAAGCAAAAACTCACTAATGTTCAACAAGTTTTTCAGAAAACACTTAATATCTGAAGTATTACTATATTTTGCTTCTTAAGTAAATGTATATTGATTTGTGAATGCTTAGGTATTTGTACTGGAAAATTACAAAAATACTACGTTGGAAAATCATTTTTGAGCTGTATTTTGAACTTTTATTCTATTCTTCTATTTTTTGTCTAACTTCCAAATAAAATAAATTTACAAGGAAATACCTGCAAAAATCATAGCCTATTGGTCTTGCCAGGTGTTTCTAATATCCACACATGTTTTATCCCTGCACAGATTATACATGTGTGTTTGTGTCTCTGTATGAGTGTGTATAGCTGTTATTAGGGTAATTATTGCCGTCTGATCACATACCTTCTTTCATCGTCCCTGGTTCCCCAGTGGCCAATAAAACAACCATTGCGACAGCGACCACCAGCACCAATGCAAACAACACCATCAGGGACACCTCCAGCCCTGAGAAGCGCCGCTTTCCCATCTGATCAACACACACACAACCATAAGCATCCTATAATTCATCTCCCTGCACATTTTTGACATACATAGTACATGTCCTTGAGTCTGTGTATGAAATGCACATGTTAATGTTCAAAAGATGTTTCACTTTTGCTATATTTTGTTTCACTATCACTGAGTTAACCTTTTCTGTAATATGTTTTATTAGATGTATTTCTGGCCATGAAAGGGTTAAAGGCATGAAACATCCAACAATATCAACAACTATAAAGGACAAAACAGTCTAAAACATGCTCGTTATTCCTTTCAATTCTGCATGTTGTCCAGTGTTCATGCTTTGTATGTTTCTTCTCTATTTTCTGCTGTTTAATTAAAAAAAGAGATACTTCATGCCGCATCAGTAACATCTGTTCTCAGTTTGTTTTCAGCCAGAGAATACCATCATCTACACTTTATACTGTCTTCCATCTTTTTTCAACAAAACACCTGATTTTAGAATATTTAAAAAATGATTGTTCGCTTGAACAGACTTGCATGACAAAACAGACACGCTACATAATTACTCTTTTGGATCAATTTGAGTGCTTCAAAGTTAAATTGATTGTTTTTCATTTTCACGGCAGCTTGTGCGGTGAAACAATCCTATCAAGATAAAACGTTTGCAAAGCATTCTCAACTTGCTAAACAACTGAACATTTGGATGTGCAGCAAATGGCTTATTAAGAGTCATAAACATGTCAAGATAACAAAAATTATATTTTTACAGTGACAAGCATGGCTGCATTTAAGCTACAGCAGTTATACACTGACATCTTATATTATATTAAATGAATTATATTATATTAAATATATACTGCATAGGTACATTCTTAATGCAAATAAAACATCTAAAAAATATATAAACATAAAAATAATACAAAATATAAAAATGCACAAATAAAAAAAAAAACACATACCATTTATTTATTTAAAATTGTATTTGTCCTACCTTCACTGTTGTTATTTTCTGTGTTGAAGTTGAAGTCAGAGCACACTAAAGAGGTTCAGAGCTGGACAGAGCTTTTATGTAGCAGAGAAATTAAAGTCCTGAGTGGGTGTGTTTGTGTTTTACAGATTTACATCGCATCATGGTTTACCAAAGGTCATGAAGCAGCTCCTTGAGACAAGTGTTCATTCAGGAATCATTCACAGATGATGGCTGAACCAGACGTTCTTCATGCCGTGCTGTTTGTCTATGTAAGGCATGATGAAGCATTCTCCTGTCTTCATGTTGTAAGAGTGATCTTATCCACCTGAAATGATATTAATGGCTACTTTATCATTGGGACATGTTACAATCCTCCGCGCTGGATTTAGCTGTCAAATAGCCGAGGTGTTGCTGGAAGTCTTTAGCTCCACATCTGGGATGAATAAAAATCATTTTTGCAAGATATTTTCTGTTCCAAAAATATTGCATGAACTCTTTCAAAACGCTTCAAAGAAGCAATTAGACAAGACTGGTTTCATGAGATGCTCAGATTTAAGCTGGAAATGTGTGATTTCCTTTCAGTGATGTGTTGAATGAGAGCTTAGAGACATAAAATTATTCGCAGACTAATAAGTACATTTTAATGAAGCAACTACATGTGCCATTTATAAGACTTTATTAAGTTTGATTGTTTTACGATCTGAGGATTGACCTTTGACCTGAAAGGATGGGTGAGTGAGGGACAAAAAAGGCCTTTCTGAAGGTGTGTTGAACTTTCTGCACAACCCCCCCCCCCCCAAATATTATATTTGTATATTATACAAATATAATACTTAAGGAGCAAAAAGATATCAAATCTTGTTTTCTGAACAATCAAGTGACTTTATGATTAAAACAAGGACATATCTGCGAGTGGGGTCAGAAAAATAAACTCAATTTATTTGTGTATACTTTATTATGTCTTTCCATTCAATTTATTCAACACATTATATAAATAAACATTTATTTTATAAAGACACAACATTTTGTTCCTCAACAATTGTTCACTTTTTCTTCTCCTTTTATTTTATTTTTTATATTTATTTATTTATTTGTTTGTTTGTTTATTTGTGATAATAATATACACCACCAACCTATAAAATAAAATCACATACACAGAAACAATAACAAATAAGTACATAATTGGGTGCTTCTACATCTCCAAAAAGAAATTACACTTCTATTCACATATTTATATCAAGCAATAATAACAAACATAATACCTAAAACCTAAATAAATATTTCAAATAAAATAATTTAGGTATATTTTATACAACATCAAAAGGAAGAATACAATACTACTACGACTACTACTACTAATAATAATAATAAATAAGTAAATAACTAATTAAATAAATATATTAATTAATTAATAAAAAATGAGAGAGGTATGAGAAAAGCAATTCAAGTATTATATATTACTTAATTTAAGGGAACATTTTTTTGCAGAGATATTTCTTGTTTTAAGCATAAAGTCACTTCATTTCGAAAGCAAGACTTATCTTATGTAATTTTGCTTCTCAAGTATACGCATCTTGATTTGTGAATGTGCATGACATTTGTACTTAAAGATATAAGACAAAAATACTGATGAAGAAAATATCATTTTTGCAGTTTAGATGAATTGCCGATGGACTCTTAGCTGCTTCTTTGAGAATATGACCAGAGTTCAATCTAGTCGCCAAATTCATATCCTCTTGTTTGAGCTATCAGTGCTACAGCAAAGCACTGCGTGATGAGATTCGTCTGAACTCGACCCGTAGATTCTATGTTTTAGCACTCAAAACTGAAACAGATATAACTGCTCACTGAAAACTACTTGGCTGTGATGATACCACTAGAGTCAGAGCTGGTGCTGACAGCATCATGCTTTCTCTAGCGCTAGCACAATGAGCCACAATGAGCTAGCGTAGCAGTTTCTCCAGATGTGCCTGTACGCCCGCAGTCATATCAGGTTAAGAGCAACGTGAGCAGCTATCACAGCTGAGAGTCGGTCCCAACTCAAGGAATCAATACTTCAGGATTGAATTGCCAGTTCTCCTTTCAGGTACCAGAATTGGATTGAAGCTGCAGGTCCAACGTGTGAGAGAATAGATTTGGAGCCGGCTGTGGGAAAATGGAATGCGGAATAAAAGTGAAACCGAGAGCTGTGCCAAAATTCACAAATCCAGCCAAACTATATTGAGAGTGGAGACTGCAGTGAAGAATAATGAGAGATGAGGAGACTGCATCCCTGAGTAGAAGAAATATGGTAGACATACGACCGATTACAGATTATTAATCAGACACACATATAATTACTACTGCTAACAACAAGACACACAGTCACTGAATAATATTATATTGAAAAGAAAAAAAAGAAAATGTGAAAAAAAATGTGCATAACAAAGGTGCATATAAAATGAACAATAATAGTGATAATACACAAACTCAATGATATATAAAAATGGAATGCGGAATAAAAGTGAAACCGAGAGCTGTGCCAAAATTCACAAATCCAGCCAAACTATATTGAGAGTGGAGACTGCAGTGAAGAATAATGAGAGATGAGGAGACTGCATCCCTGAGTAGAAGAAATATGGTACCAACCGATGTAATAAATCTGCAAAAATGTCAACAATTCTGTGTTTTTCTGTCAATATGGGGTGCTGTGTGTACATTAATGAGGAAAAAAAATTTACTTAAATGATTTTAGCAAATGGCTGCAATATAACAAAGAGTGAAAAATTTAAGGGGGTCTGAATACTTTCCGAACCCACTGTATATATATATATATATACTGTATATAGAAATATCATGTTGTAATTATATATATAATTCTGCTGGAAATCGTCATTATATATACATATATATATTGACAATTTTCAAAAGGATTCCAGCCCACATTCTTCTAGGATTTTCTGACGAAAACTTGACTGACATGTTCATATCAGCTCGTAATCTTAATTATACATGCATGAACACATAAAACCTTCCTTATCAGCTCATGATAGAACAATAGTGCGAGTGTGTATACTAGTACAACGTGTGTAATATAATACAATAAAATCACATGCAAGCCACCTTCCAAAGTTTGAACTTGGACTCTATCCTTTACTGATTCTCCAGTTCTTCACACTGATCACACTCACAGAGCAGCTGTGACAGTCCTTTATGAGAGAAATAAAGTAATCTGGTAGACTTGGATAAAAAGATAGACATGAATAGAAAGAGACTGCTGAGGGGTTTAATAATTATCAGGTTGGGTGTTTCTCAGATGAAGGCTGCGGTGGGCAAAAGTCGTCAGCGCTGGACTCTGCACATGAGCAGATATTTATGGGCAATCACATAAGAGCGCTGACAATAACACAAGAGAAAATGGCAGAAAGTACACAACCTGAGAAGTAAGTTTGGGGTCAGTATAGGTTTTTGTAAAATAATGTAATACTTTTATTCAGCAAGGATGGATTAAATTGATCAAACGTGACAGTAAATGCATTTATAATGTTGCAAAAGATCTTCTGTTTCAAATAAATGTTGCTGTTTTATTCATTAAAGAATCTTGGGGGGGGGGAGGTGGAGTGCTGCAGTTTACTCAAAAATATGGAGCAGCAAAATAAATGTTTCTCGAGCAGCAAATCAGCATATTAGAATGATTTCTGAAGGATCATGTGACACTGAAGACTGGGGTAATGATGCTGAAAATTCAGCTTTCATATAGTACAGAAAAGTTTTTTTTAAACTGTAACAATATTTCACAATATTACTGAATATTTGATCAAAATAAATGCAACCTTCTTTCAAATACATTCAAAATCTTACTGAATCCAAACTTGTAATTTTTGTGTTTATTTATTTGTTTATTCTGTAACATTCATGTTATTAAATAATTTTTTTTCTTCCATTTAATGTGTTTTAATAATATCAACAAGTAGATGTAATTAGTCTATATGTATTCATTGAGAAAATGTGTTTATTCTTGGTTATGTGACCATTAAGGAAACATTTCATTTTATCATTTTGCAAACATTATGCACTCTAAAAAATCCTGGGTTGAGCCCAGGATTTTTGGGGGTTATTTTTTCAGTGTTTGGGTAGTTTTTGTGTTACTCAGATCCTGGGTCAGACGTAACCCAGCAGTTGAGTTATTTATCGCGGGAATTTCGCATCTTCTCTTCACAATTGAGCAGTTCTAAGCGCCATCGAATTGATGCATTCTTCTGTAAAATTCAGGTTTGTGTACATTTTATTTTATCTATATGTAACAGAGTTAAAATAATTAGTTAAATTCCTGCATGAATTGGGAAAACTCCCATTGGCTGTTGCATCACTCATTGCACACATGATGTTGCGGGGCGGAGCTACGTCATCAGCAGCAGAGTCTCTATATCTCCCTGTTGCTAAGATTTCTCATGCAACATCGATGCAATGTATTCCAACCAGCCTTTTAGTCGTGTTTGTCCCAGTTTTGTCTGTCAGGCCCAGTAAAGCAACCTTGAGTGACCATCCACCTGATCTCAGTCTGAATTACTCCAACACACACACAGTCACATATAAAATCGTCACTGTGCTGTATATAGTTAAATTATATGCAGAGCAACATACAGGCACGCGGTGTGAGTCACCTTTAACAAGTGTCGCAGTCTTTTCGCATGATGGAAAAGCCTGATGCTTTGCATAAAATAAACAATTTTATTCATAAAGATACAGAATATAATACTTTGTTTGGATGTTAAAACATGTCCTCAGAACTGTTTTATGCAGAGCAACATACAGGCACGCGGTGTGAGTCACCTTTAACAAGTGTCGCAGTCTTTTCGCATGATGGAAAAGCCTGATGCTTTGCATAAAATAAACAATTTTATTCATAAAGATACAGAATATAATACTTTGTTTGGATGTTAAAACATGTCCTCAGAACTGTTTATTGTTTGTTTATTGGCAGGTTATGGAGTCACAGCATGTTTTGGCGAGTGAAACGCAGGGCCGTGATTCGTTAGCAGTTCCCCGCCGAACACGACTCCAGCTCGGGCACGAGAACCTGCGCCATTACGGTGGAAACAGAATAACAGAGACTGGTCGATAACATGTTAATTACTTCTGTTTAATGTTTAATGTAAAAATTTTTCTTCTAATGTTTGTTAAACGAGTTTAAATATAGGCAATATGTATTATTAAATACGATATAAACAATGCTGTAAATTATAAATAAAGGAAAATAAAGGAAATTATCATACAGACCAGTGGATGTGTGGAGTATTTTAGAAAAGTTTAGAGGATTTAAGTTAATCTGTAAACGTTACTTAATTTATGAAGTAAAAATTAAGCTAGTAATATAGTAAAAATGAATAAACCCATTAGCTGGGTTAAATCAACCCCTTATGCTGGGTTAAATAAACAACCCAATTGGGTTGTTTTTAACCCAGTGTTTACCCAGTGTCAATCCATAATGCCTGAATGTTTTTGTGCTAACATTTTAAGAACGTTATCAAAAGCCAGATAACTCTAGCATGATCTTTGGCTAACAAATCTTCCATTAACATTATTGAAGAAAGAAAGAAAGAAAGAAAGAAAGAAAGAAAGAAAGAAAGAAAGAAAGAAAGAAAGAAAGAAAGAAAGAAAGAAAGAAAGAAAGAAAGAAAGAAAGAAAGAAAGAAAGAAAGAAAGAAAGAAAGAAAGAAAGAAAGAAAGAAAGAAAGAAAGAAAGAAAGAAAGAAAGAAAGAAAGAAAGAAAGAAAGAAAGAAAGAAAGAAATATATATATATATATATATTTCTTTCTTTCTTTCTTTTTTTCTTTCTTT
>NW_015505193.1:2164061-2169669 GCF_001515645.1 Sinocyclocheilus grahami
TATATATATATATATATATAAATAAATAAATAGAACCCCGCCAGAACGTTAACCAAAGATCTAAGAACATTCCCTGTTAGCTGGGAAGCATCTAGGTTTGTTCACTTCTAAATCTGGTTCTTACACTGCACTTTCAACCATAAAAAAGTTTCCAGTCAACTGGTAATGTTTTATTTACATGTCAACACCAAATTTTACTCATATTTGGCACTTGGCAAGTGTTAATTCTAGCTCATGTATGTGGTCACAGTATGAAAATAGAATATGGTTGTGTAAGGTGAAAGCTCTTCTCCTGTGTTTATCAGCTCCAGCTGAGAGCAGTAATACATTCTGACAACTAATTATCTCCTGTACTAGTCTCACAATACAGAGATACCATCCACCCCACACACACACACACACAGAGTGCTCTCAGCACTCCGGGAAGTAATTGAAAGTCTCTTTTTCTTCAAATGTTTGTCTCGAGTCATTAATCAATTATTTAGTGTTTAGATTTGCCTCAAACATTTTCTGCCGTTGATGTTCTGACATATGAACTATTAGTTTCCCCTGCACACCCATAAATCACACTGTTTTACTCTGAAATTTAGGTCGAAATGCAGGTGGAACTTAATGTTTGACATTTAAGAAAAGTGACAGACAGCAGGTGAGTCTCTTTGTTTTTGTGTGTGTGTGTGTGTGTGTGTGTGTGTGTGTGTGTGTGTGTTGGTTGGTTGGTCTGTGTAGTCTGAATCATTTAGCTGCTGTAATGAGTTTCATTATGCTGTTTAAAAAACGCAAATATTATTCATGTCAGAATATTCATGTCTGGACCTCATTTAATATTTTTTAAACAAGATAACAACAACAACAGCAACAATATAATAATAATAATAATAATAATACAAATAAAAATAAAATAATAATAATAAATGGCAATATTAAAATATTTGCTATTTTATTGTTTGTTATTCATTATAATATAAATTAATAATAATAATAATAATACTAATAATAACAACTTAACACCTGAATACCATCGCTGATATGTTTAAGTCTAATATTTCGATTTGTGGAGATTACATTTTAATGAAATTATGGCATACGCGGAATGTATAATGATTTTATTAATAGTCTCAATTGGATATAATTCAGGAATAAACTAAAATCTTTCTAATTTTCTGAAAATGGAAACTTGTGCTAATACAATTTGTGATAAAAATGTATATAAAAAGTATATAAAAAATGTTGATGTATACACATTAAACAAAAAACAAACAAACAAACAAAAAACAGTTGTCTCAGACTTTTGCACTCAGTGAGCATCTCTGGCTAGATGTTATCATTGGTTTGGAAGCAGCATTATATCGGTTTCAAAGCTTCTGAATATACCGGATCAATATCTTCATATCTCCGCTCACACCGGGACACACAAGCAGTCGTGCCACACGTATGAGCTGATAGATGATACAGCAGTCGTGTCTGCTAATGAATTGTGGTGTAGCGTCTGTTGTTTGTCACTGAGATGTGACTCACACACACTGTTTTGAGAGCAGTTCGTTCTTATGTCCTCAGAGTTTATGGTGACCCACTTCAGTGCGGCCCATCTGACACTGAACAGGACATGAACATTACACACAAAGGACAGGAAGAGAGAAGAACGAGAAGAGGTCAGAAAAACTGAAGGAAGCATTTACAAGAATAAATTAAAGACTACATAACAAACAAGAAATAAAGGGCAGGTCAATGTATCTGAAGCATGCAAACCTATTTTAGGCTATGATATCCGGATATGATGTCAAACTCCTTAAAGGAATAGTTCAACCAAAAGTGAAAATTCCGTGAAGTTTTACTCACCCTCAGGCCATCCAAGATGCAGATGAGTTTGTTTCTTCCTCAGATTTGGAGAAATGTAGCATTACATCACTTGCTCACTAATGGATCCTCTGCAGTGAATGGGTGCCGTCAGAATGAGAGTCCAAACTGCTGATAAAAACATCACAATAATCCACAAGTACCACTCCAGTCCAGCAATTGACATCTTGTGAAGCCACAAGCTGCGTGTTTGTAAGAAATGAATCCATCATTAAGATTTTTACTTCAAACTGTTGCTTTTTCAGCTAAAATATAATCCATATTATTACTTTGTGCAGTGACAAAGTCATCTCATCTGAATCAGAAGAATAATATGCACAGATCAAGCACTGTCTACAAGCCAAAACAGTCCAAAACAGCTCTAAACAAATATGTTGGTAGATTTTGATGTGAGAGGACAACAGGGGATGGATTTATGGCTTAATGACAGCCTTCTCATTTTGTGTTCAATGGAAATATTGTATACCTTACACTGTTAAATTATTGTTAATAAACTCTTGAATCAGAATTCAGCCAGTGCTTGTATCAGGATCATTTCCTGTTAGCTGTTCCTTATCATTGTCCCTTCCATAGCTGTTCCTTAGCATAAAGTAGAACTTTGTCACTTCGCCAATGGTTGCTGTTACGCACGTCACCTCAGATTGCCAATTCTGTTTGAAACCGAATGACTTCCGGTCACTTTATTGCTACAAATTTATTTTACAAGGTCAGGCCTCCAGCTCCAGAGAGCCGCCCACCCTGTGCTGCTTTCACCCTGCCTCGATTTATATATCACCTTCCCTATAGTCCTTTAAAAGTAGGATAAACCATTAGTTTCACACATTGTATATATACACACAGACATGCATGCAGACAAGAACCTCAGGGACTGAAAAATCAAAGAAACAGCCACAAACCAGTAGGACAGAGGTGGATCAAAGAGCAAGAAAGAGAAAAGGGGTGGTCACACTTGACTTTGAACATGCAAAATGTTTTCGGATGCCACTGCGAATATGGGCGGGAGCAGGATATGACATCACACGCCAAAGTTTGCACTCAGTTTTTTTTATTTAAGATATAGGTTTTCCCTCAGTTATCACAACATGGATTCAGATGTGCTTGCACTGTCTCTTTTGCGACGGCATCGAAAGCGTCTGGAAAGGAGAAGGCTGTGGGTTCACCCTCTTCTACGGACTCGGAATGAGCAGGGAGAGTTCCATTCTTTAATTCAGGAGCTTCGGCAGGATGAGGATCGCCACAAGGAGTACTTTCGGCTCTGTCATATTTTATTACCATTTTTTTTTAACTATAGTGAATAAACTGTATTAATGAATGAAATGTTCAAGGTGTTTGACTGTACATACTTCTGAGAAGATCAATAATATCAGGAAGGCGATTAGCACATCCCCAAGTTATGCAGAGGTTAGACATATTCGACCACAATATCAAAAAGAAGATACTATGTCTGCTTTTGAAGAAATTGATAGCAAAATTTTGGAAGAAATAGTACAGCACCTTAAATCGTCAACATGCTATCTTGACACACTTCCCACATATTTTTTCAAAAGGGTGCTTAACTGTTTGGAAGCAGATCTCTTAGAAGTGGTGAACGCCTCACTTCTTTCTGGGACTTTTCCAAACTCCCTGAAAACTGCAGTTGTTAAACCCCTTCTGAAAAAGAGAAATCTTGATAACACCATATTGAGCAACTATAGACCAATATCAAATCTTCCTTTTATAGGAAAGATTATTGAAAAGGTAGTCTTTAATCAGCTGAACAAATACTTAAACTCAAATGGATACCTGGACAATTTTCAATCTGGTTTTCGACCGCATCACAGCACAGAGACAGCACTCATTAAGATAATAAATGATATTCGCTTAAATTCTGAATCTGGCAAAATATCAGTGCTGGTACTACTAGATCTCAGTGCTGCGTTTGATACTGTCGATCATAACATACTACTAGAGAGACTGGAAAACTTGGTTGGGCTTTCTGGCATGGTAATTAAATGGTTCAGGTCATACTTAGAAGGGAGAGGTTATTATGTGAGTATAGGAGAGCATAAGTCTAAGTGGACGTCCATGACATGCGGAGTCCCACAAGGCTCAATTCTTGCACCGCTCTTGTTTAGCCTGTATATGCTCCCACTAAGTCAAATAATGAGAAAGAACCAAATCGCCTATCACAGCTATGCAGATGATACCCAGATTTACCTAGCCTTATCTCCAAATGACTACAGCCCCATTGACTCCCTCTGCCAATGCATTGATGAAATTAACAGTTGGATGTGCGAGAACTTTCTTCAGTTAAACAAAGAAAAAACCGAAGTCATTGCATTTGGAAACAAAGATGAAGTTCTCAAGGTGAATGCATACCTTGACTCTAGGGGTCTAACAACTAAAAATCAAGTCAGGAATCTTGGTGTGATTCTGGAGACAGACCTTAGTTTCAGTAGTCATGTCAAAGCTGTAACTAAATCAGCATACTATCATCTCAAAAACATTGCAAGAATTAGAGGTTTTGTTTCCAGTCAAGACTTGGAGAAACTTGTTCATGCCTTTATCAGCAGCAGGGTGGACTATTGTAATGGTCTCCTCACCGGCCTTCCCAAGAAGACCATTAGACAGCTGCAGCTCATCCAGAACGCTGCTGCCAGAATTCTGACTAGAACCAGAAAATCTGAGCATATTACACCAGTCCTCGGGTCCTTACACTGGCTTCCAGTTATATTTAGGATTGATTTTAAAGTACTTTTACTTGTTTATAAATCACTCAATGGCCTAGGACCTAAATACACTGCAGATATGCTCACTGAATATAAACCTAACAGACCACTCAGATCATTAGGATCGAGTCAGTTAGAAATACCAAGGGTTCACACAAAACAAGGGGAATGTGCTTTTAGTTTTTATGCCACCCGCAGTTGGAATCAGCTTCCAGAAGAGATCAGATGTGCTAAAACATTAGTCACATTTAAATGCAGACTCAAAACTCATCTGTTTAGCTGTGCATTTATTGAATGAGCACTGTGCGATGTCCGAACTGATTGCACTATATTATATGTATAATCGTTTTCTTAAATTCATTTTAAACCTCTTAAATCATTTTTTTTAAATAACTTTCAAAGTTTTTAAATTCCTTTTTTTATTGTTGTGATTATTGTTTTTATTTTATTTTATGTAAAGCACTTTGAATTACCATTGTGTATGAAATGTGCTATACAAATAAACTTGCCTTGCCTTGCCTTGCCTAAGTGAAAATGTCCAAATTGGGCCCAATTAGCCATTTATCTCCCCGGTGTCATGTGGCTCATTAGTGTTACAAGGTGTCAGGTGTGAATGGGGAGCGGGTGTGTTAAATTTGGTGTTATCGCTCTCACTCTCTCATACTGGTCACTGGAAGTTCAACATGGCACCTCATGGCAAAGAACTCTCTGAGGATCTGAAAAAAATAATTGTTGCTCTACATAAAGATGGCGTAGGCTATAAGAAGTCTGCCAAGACCCTGAAACTGAGCTGCAGCACGGTGGCCAAGACCATACAGCAGTTTAACAGGACAGGCTCCACTTAGAACAGGCCTCGCCATGGTCGACCAAAGAAGTTGAGTGCACATGCTCAGCGTCATATCCAGAGGTTGTGTTTGGGAAATAGACGTATGAGTGCTGCCAGCATGGCTGCAGAGGTTGAATGGGGTGGGGGGGTCAGCCTGTCAGTGCTCAGACCATACGCCGCACACTGCATCAAATTGGTCTGCATGGCTGTCGTCCCAGAA
>NW_015505193.1:2169847-2190981 GCF_001515645.1 Sinocyclocheilus grahami
ATATATATATATATATATATATATAATTGAAGTGCTGTGCTTTAAGTGCTGTAGGTTTTTCCCTTTATATAGGTCATTTTATAAGTTCCTGTGGTGTGCAAAATTAATTTTGAAATGAGTCTGAATATATAAATATAAAAATATAAAATAACGAACAACATTAAGTAATTAAATAATAATACACTTGCGTATAGTAATTATATTGTGTTCACTCTCTCTCTCTCTCTCTCTCTCTCTCTCTCTCTCTATAAAATAACGAACAACATTAAGTAATTAAATAATAATACACTTGCGTATAGTAATTATATTGTGTTCACTCTCTCTCTCTCTCTCTCTCTCTCTCTCTCTCTCTCTATATATATATATATATATATACATACACTCTAAGCAATAAAAAATTATAAAATCACTCATAATTGTGATTGTAGATAGAGTGTCAATGGTCCATTTGAGAGATAGGTGGCGGTAATGCACTTATAAGTCTGCGATCCGCCGTAAAGCAAGAAGAAGAAGAAGACACCTCACTCAAAAATCATCATATGTGTTATACTGAAGAAACAAAGTCACCTACATCTTGGATGCCCTGGGGGTAAGCAGATAAACATCCAATTTTCATTTTTGGGTGAACTATCCCTACTGCCATGTGTAAATATTGGAAAATTACAGTTATTTGATTGATAAATTATTATTTGAAATAGTCATTAAGTAATTTCACTTTTTTTTTTAAGTATTTTTTAAAGAGCACCCGTGAAGCATTATCCAAAATGAGACTTGTACAGCCTTTTCTTTTACTTAAGGTTTAAGGTTTGTGACTTAAGGTTTACTATTTATTTTTTTATTTACATAGTTTTAATTGATGCATTAGGCAGATGCCTTTATCCAAAGCAACTTACACTGCATTCATGGTATACTATACAGTTCATACATTCCCTAATAAATGAATCCATGACCTTGGCAGAGCTCTGTGCTCTACTGTTTGAACTACATGAATGCTATGAACATCAATCATGACTCTATTAAAATCAGTGGTACAGGTATGTGTCAGAGCCATGCTTCATGAGCCGTGCATCCACAAAATCCTACCCATAAACTAATGCATATTAGAGTAAATTGCATTAATAGAATAATAGTGCTGTGATATTTATGACATTTTTTTTAATTTGCAGATGTTTTTAACCAAAGCAGCTTACATTGCATTCAAGGGACACTTTTTTCAGTTCTTGCTTTCCCTGATTGAACCTATGACCTTGGCATTGCAAACAAACAAACAAATATTGTTTATTAAATAACTCCTAGTGCCATGAGCTACGGGAAGGTGAACATAATACATATTATAATTAATATATGTTAAAATAAAGCTAATATATATTATAGAATATTTGCAATATATTTGCAATAAGTATAAATACATTATTTTTACATAGATAATTGTCCGTGTCAAATAAATACATGCTTCCCATGCAGTCTTAAAGTAACTGGCACTACATGGAGGTGTGCTGAGACATACACAACACACACACACACACTCAGGTTTGTTTTTGTGAATTGTGGGGACATTCCATAGGCGTAATGGTTTTTACACTGTACAAACTGTATGTGCTAATGCCCTATACCAACCCTACACCTAAATCTACCCCTTGCTCTACTGTTTGAACTACATGAATGCTATGAACATCAATCATGACTCTATTAAAATCAGTGGTACAGGTATGTGTCAGAGCCATGCTTCATGAGCCGTGCATCCACAAAATCCTACCCATAAACTAATGCATATTAGAGTAAATTGCATTAATAGAATAATAGTGCTGTGATATTTATGACATTTTTTTTAATTTGCAGATGTTTTTAACCAAAGCAGCTTACATTGCATTCAAGGGACACTTTTTTCAGTTCTTGCTTTCCCTGATTGAACCTATGACCTTGGCATTGCAAACAAACAAACAAATATTGTTTATTAAATAACTCCTAGTGCCATGAGCTACGGGAAGGTGAACATAATACATATTATAATTAATATATGTTAAAATAAAGCTAATATATATTATAGAATATTTGCAATATATTTGCAATAAGTATAAATACATTATTTTTACATAGCTAATTGTCCGTGTCAAATAAATACATGCTTCCCATGCAGTCTTAAAGTAACTGGCACTACATGGAGGTGTGCTGAGACATACACACAACACACACACACACACTCAGGTTTGTTTTTGTGAATTGTGGGGACATTCCATAGGCGTAATGGTTTTTACACTGTACAAACTGTATGTGCTAATGCCCTATACCAACCCTACACCTAAATCTACCCCTTACAGGAAACTTTGTGCATTTTTACTTTCTCAAAAAAAGAAACTCACTCTGTATGATTTATAAGCATTTTGAAAAATGGGGACATGGGGTAATGTCCTCATACGTCACCTCCTCCTTGTAATACCTCATACCCATGTCATTATACAAATGTGTGTCCTCATGTGTCACAAAAATGCGCGCGCACACACACACACACACACACAGCAGAGATTTCAGCTGTCTGTGTCCTTAAGAGTAAAAAAAAACCTAACAAAACTTGTGCTGACACAGAATTGCATAAACACATATATCAAAGGGATCCCACATGAAAAATGCTGTGAAAAAAATATACATATATGGTTTCTCCTGAAATGAAAGGCAAGTGAGGAAAACCAGAGGAAGAGAAAAGCAGATGGTGAGTAAAACACACAAACACACACACACCTCGCACACACACAGGAGTGGTTAGAGCAGACAGAGGCTGATCAGGCAGGCCGAGTACGGCAGGATCGGTGGGTGCCCTCGCGACCACAGGCTGCATCGGAAATGTTGGTGCGCTGTGTCCAGGCACGCTCAGAAAGTCCTGCTGTCAGGATAAAGAGAGAGAAGGAGATGGAGAGAAATGGCAGAGGGAGGCTGTCAGAAGGGAAGGCCTGGAGTCATGAATCACCCCAGACAGATGCACTCACTGTCCACACATTGATCCCATCAGCCCTCAGACAGACACAGCCAGAGAGCCAGAGGAAGTGAGCTGGATCTGGGCTACTCAACTTGTTTTGGTTCAGGACACATTTTGGACATCAAGTAAAGACCTAACACAAGATTCCAAACAAAAATATCTTTAAAATCCAACGCTGACATTCACTTAACCATGAACAACACAGGCCAGGCTGCCAGTATATAGATGCTTGTTTCTGCCATGGGACAAAAAAAAAAAATTATAATAATTTTTCTCACAATTCTGAAAAGAAAAAAAAGAGAAATATCTCACATTTCTTATTTCTTTCTCGCAATTCTGAGTTTATCTCACACAATTGTGACATTTTTAAGATATAAACTTAGAATTTCAAGATATAAATGCAAAATTGATGCATATACTCACACAACTGAGAAAAAAATCTGAATCGTGAGATATATACTTGCAATTGTGGAAAAAATATATTTTTTTTTAATTTGTCAGATGTAAGTCAGAATAGTGAGATGTAAACTTTTGTGAGAAAGTTTATATTTAGCAAATTTGTTTAAAATAAAGGTTCTCTCTAGTAACTTAAGTTCAGTGAAAAACCTTATTAAAAAAAACACATTTTCTGTGTAGGGCAGGGCTTTGCAAACTCTGAATAATTATATATGATTATATACGTTTAGGAGCATTACAATTGTCTGCATTTTAACATCATTTTTATATTTAAGCACATTTCCTGCGGAATTGTAAAAGTTTATAAACAAAAAAATAAATAAATTCCACTTTAAAGTAATGAGAAGGAGATAGAAATACAATCAAAAGAATTTGGAAGCAAAATGTGCTTAATTTCCATTAAAATAATATCACTGTGCCAAAAATGCACACAATTACTATTTGTGAGGAGAGGAGAATGCACCTTCTACTTGTCAGTGACCACTCCATCAAAGCATTACTACCGAGATATATTTTTGCCATTTATGAAAGGTCATCATTGTGAGTTATTGCAGAAATGAGTCACTGGCCTGATTCGAATGTATGGGGGGCAAATTCAGTCACACATGACACAACCTGACAGACAGCTGCAGTCTCACGCCTGATCTCTGCTCCCATTTACACACACTGTGCTGTGAAAACACCATACTGTGAATAAAACGAAGAAAAAAAAAATCTGTGACGCTGTCAAAGGAAATCGGCCATTCAGACCATTTGCACATTTCTGCCACAGGAATAGGATAAATACATACAATTACTGTGCAATTCAAACTAAACTAAACCATGTTCTAATACAAAGCAGTCCCAAAAAGTGTTTGGACACTCAGGTCAGTCTTAATGCATGAATTTCATTGTATTAGATGATTAATTATGGAGAAAAAAATATTTTATTATCTACTGCAATGACATTCATACAATTTAAGTTTTCGGGGACACTGTAAAACTTATGTGCTCAAAAATCACATTGAATTATTCAT
This sequence comes from Sinocyclocheilus grahami, assembly GCF_001515645.1. Classification (NCBI taxonomy): domain Eukaryota; kingdom Metazoa; phylum Chordata; class Actinopteri; order Cypriniformes; family Cyprinidae; genus Sinocyclocheilus; species Sinocyclocheilus grahami. Next base: position 2,174,291 of record NW_015505193.1, read on the forward strand.
TAAATACACGTCAACATCACATCCTGATTTTATATACTTAAACAAATAAAACTCAAGTGTTCTCGTATTGAAAATTATGACCTAAACTCCAAAGCGGCAGCAGAAACATTTACTTTAGTTTAGAGCTCATTGTTTTCGCATTATGAGAAAGAACATCTAAAGCTCTCAGTATAAAGAGCCACATTCAGTCTGACTGATAATGTGCAATAACAGATCTTTCCTGCAAGTGCTTCAGAACCAGAGAGCTCTGGAAACACTCTTGACTGTAAGTGCACAACATCCATTTACAGAATTCTGTTGTTTGCACACTTCACATGGATGAAGTTCATGCTGAAAATGGACAAGAATGTTTTAGAGTTTGAAAACATGAAACAACTATTCAGCTGCTTGTTTACATAGTCTGCTTCAGTGCTGGGTTACAGTGTAAAAGAGAGGTCACTGGGTTGGCTCAGTGTAGTGGAACTCAAACATATCTGATCTGAAAGAAAAAAAACAGTTGTGACGTTACAGTAGTGGCAGCTGGAGAAGCCTGTTATTCACAAAAGAGAAGCCATTTACACATTTTAAGTAATTTCAGATCAACCTGTGGGAAAGAACAAGCAGAAATTAGAATATTACTTTAATATCTCTTCTGTCCTATACATCAGTGAGATTAAATGTAGAGCAAATGGAGATTTTCGCTCAAGTCACCTGCTCCTCTGATATTCTGAGAAATACCCCTTGAAATACAACATAACTGACATCTCCAGTACGTCTGCTGAGATTTGAAAGAGCAATAACATTTTCCTCTGGAAGAGCTTTTATGAAGGCAATAATAAGAGTAAATATGAAAAATATGAGTGTTTCTCTGTTAATTAACCTGCAGGTTTTCAGAGCAGAACTGGTTGCACTAAATCAAGCGAACACAGAACGCAATATCAATAAGGTCTGACTGGCTTAGGCTGAACCAGAACTGATTACATCATCATAATTTAAACCAAAAATATTTAATTAAGCAGCTCTTCTTAGCAGCTCCTTAATATTAGCCATTTTAGGATTTATGATCCAGTCACTTACTGAACTGCAACACACACACACACACACACACATGTCCCCCTTGGGATTAATCTGACAAATCCTGTTTTTGTTGTCATTTTTCACCCCAAAATAAAAAAAAGCCTGTTTTTATTTTTGTTATATATAATAATGTATATATAATACCATGACTATACACACACACACACACACACACACATATATATATATATATATATATATATATATATATATAAGTTTACATAATACAGTAATATATTATGAAATAAAATAATCTTATGCTACTGTTTCTTTTGATTTTAGGTTGAAATATAGGCATGTTTTCATGGGAATCACCCTTCTGTACAAAAAAAAAAAAAAAAAAAGGTCCATCCACCAACATAAACTGCCATTGTAAGTTGTTTCTGTAAAAAATACCAAATGTATGTGCTCAAAACATGTAAAAACACAAGTGCATACAAAACACACATGAACACAACACTTCGTCTTTGTGCATCGGCTGCATGTTAACAGTCTAGATGAAGTCAACAGTGCCAGATTGAGGAGTAAAATGTCATTAATAATGCGTCGATGACCTGCTGCTGTCACACGCAAATGTAAACAAACAATGCTCTGATTTGCATTAATCAGGTATGAAAGGGTTTGCTGGTATAAAATCAGTACATGCCTCATTGATTGATGTGGGTTTCATCACCCAGTGACAGATGATGTAAGTGACCTTGCTTATGCAAAACTGCAATCATTAACCCACTCACGAATACATCCTAAATATAAAATGGTGGAATAAATCGCACACACCCCAGCTCAACGTTTCCATATGCACAGATGCAAGTATTTCCAATGCCCCCCGACCACCATAAGCACTTACATCACAGGAAAGAACGCACACACACACACACACACACACACACACACAGAGCCACGATCAAGTGCTTGCATAGATATTTCTATCGAGCGGTGGCAGGCTCTGCTGGCTTGGATCGATACACTCAGCTGTGTCTGTACCGTTCTGAGGTGCATTCTAATAGCTTCGAGAGCCAAAGCAAGTTAACTGCCTGCTACAATAGAGTACACAGCATCCTCTTTCCAGCATTCACACGAACCTCTCTGATGCATTATAGCATAAGAGCACTTGGTAATGTGATCAGAACATTTTCAGGAATATTCACCATCTCGTCTCTCACAAATGAGCATCTGTCTGTCTAGCTATACATTTAAGTTGCAGTACAGGAATAGTTCACCCAAAAATGAAAATCTGCTGAACATTTTCTCACCCTCAGGATATCCAAGAGATTTGGAGAAGTGTAGCATTACATTACTTGCTCACCAATGGATCATCTGCAGTGAATGGGTGCCGTCAGAATGAGAGTCCAAACAGCTGATAAAAACATCACAATAATCCACAACTAATCCACACCACTCCAATCCAGCAATTAACATCTTGTTTAGCCAAAAGCTGCATGTTTGTAAAAAAACTAATCCATCAAGGCATATTAACTTTAAACCATCACTTTCTAGTCAAAATACAAGCCCAAAATCCACAATAACACTTCCTCCAGTAAAAGAAGTCCATCCCCTATTGTCCTCTCATATCAAAATACACAGACATATTTTTTTAGAACTTTTTTGGACTGTTTTCACTTGTAAACAGTGCTTGATATGTGCATATTTCTCTCCTGATTCGGCCAAGACAACTTTTTCATTGGAGAAAGCAATATTATGGATAGAGGACTCATATTTTAGCGAGAAGCAACGGTATGAAATTAAAAAAAAAACTTGATGGATTTGTGATATTTTTATCAGCTGTTTGAACTCTCATTCTGACGGCACCCATTCACTGCAGAGGATCCATTAGTGAGCAAGTGATGTAATGCTACATTTCTCCAAGTCTGTTCCCATGAAGAAACAAACTCATCTACATATTGGATGGCCTGAGCATGATTATTTTCAGAAAATGTTCTTTTTTGAGTGAACTACTCATTTTAACATGGAAAAATGTATGAGGGCAAAACATCAGTAATATCTGCCCTGTAACAGCAGCAGAATCCAAAAAAAGCGCCACTGCAGATACAATACACGCAGACAACGCCCCCACTTCTCTCCATTTATCTATCTGCTCTCATTCTTTGTCCTACATGAACGAGCTGCAAAGAAAACCACGAGACAAAAGAAGAAAGAGAAAACTGCTGTCTGCTCACACCTAAATATCAGCCCGAACACAATGCTGTCTAACACAATACTTGCAATTGTAATGAAATTCAGGGAGAGATTTTTCACAAGCACGGTATTCAATTCTCCGTCTCCCTCCTACTGTCTCTTTCCTCTTTTAAACTGAACTCACACATGCATAGACATGACATGTGAACAGCTTCTCACATGGGGAGGTTTGATGTCTATCAGCTCTGACTTATTGCACCTCTGCACAGAAACAATGGGTAATTACACACACACATATATATATATATATATATATATATATATATATATATATATATATGACAGTTTTCATATACAGGAAATGACACAAAATCTGATTCCTGCAATTAACTTAAACTGAAGTAATTTGCATTATTAATACTGTGTAATGGGATTTGAAACATTTCAGCTCTGTTCATAATTCAGAGGAAATAAATGCTGTTTGGTAATGGAAAATGAAAGACTTCAAATGAATAATTTGAGCAGTTCCACATTCTAATTTAAAATCAAACTTTAAAACAGTAAAATTCTAAAGAGTTAATTTCTATTCCATTCACATGAAAAGTGATTGCAGCACCTTCAGCAACCTTCAGCACCGCCATGAATCATTAGACACTCTCTATTCCCTCGGGCTCTGAAGCCATCTTCATTATTCTGACAACATCTTTCAAAAAGCTAGCAAATACACGGCAGAGTAATGCAAAGCATCCACGTAACTCACACAGGAATGCACATAGACATACAGACTCTAGAAAGGACACTTAAGCCCCATTTAAACAAAAACGTTGTGTTTGTCATTAATGAAACAAGTTCTTAGTCGTTCATGTGACTACACTGCATATATCCACTAAAAATCATCAAAACACCAGCTTATTAAAAGACATTGAGCAAAAATGATGAAGAAAAGTGAAAACAACGAAGAAAACACCATTTGATTTGATCTTAGATGCAACCTGCTTTAATATTTTGTATCTAATGCAATGGCAGTCAGACATTTTTAATGCATTCAGAAACTTTCTAGAGTCACTGTAGAAATATGATAAGTCATACTAACCCAAGCGTGCGTGCATATTTCATACAGTCTTCAATCAATTGCACTCCAACAACTCCAAAATCCAGTTTCAATTGTTGGTACATTCCAGAAGATCTGACACTATCTGATTCTACATGCTGAACTGCATGCTTGGCCTGTTTAAATTCAACTCTTTCTTCCTCCCCCGTTTCCTTTTAAATTTTCCCCCTCAATCCACCTCCTTGGATTTTGATCATTTTTAGCTAATTAAGCCCTTTGAAAAGCCCAAGAACAAGCCATCAAGAGGAGGAAGAAACTAAGTGAAGTGCAGATTCAGTGATCCATCTCCCAAAATGCATTGCAACAAACCCCCACAGCAACAAACAAGCAAGCTAAAGATGGCAGAGAAGGCGGCCATGTCGATGGTTCGCCAGGACCAAGCCACAAACAAAACTTAACTATTGATGTAGGAAATCACTCGATACTACAAATGAGCTACAGTTTGTTGACATAAGTCAAGTATAGATTACATAAACCCCAACCAACTGATCATTTACCAAGCACAGATTTAACAAGCCAAGATTAACCTCAGGGGAATGCATTAAACGGCAAGATGTGGGAAAAACTACAAATAAACATATATGCAAGTAGTGGATCAGTTACATGGAATGAAGGTCAATAACATGGCATGAAAAAATTCTATATCACTAACCTTTTCAGCAAAATAGTAGCAAACAGCAAATTTGATCTGGGTAGGATATGTAACTACAATCATAAAACATGTTTTTTTCAAAAATGAAAGCAAAAAATAAAGTAAGATCATTACATTGAAATACAGAGACGAGGACAACCTAGATGTAATTCACAGCAAGGTGGCATTGTCCCTATGACCATTACTGTCCCCTGAGTGGTTCTTCATCACATTGAAGAATCCAGATTAGCGATCACCACACAATCTATGAATGACACCTTCACTTACAACAGTTACACCTCTCATTCTACAGAAGAATCTGTATCCGCAGTAATCCTTTAAGAATATTTTTTTGACAAAGGCTCTATGTTTGGAGACATTATTGATGTGAAGCAGATTTGCACAAAAGGGAGTGCTGTTAAATATGGACCAAGCAAAATTTATTGAAATATTGACAAAACAGGCTGGGTAAATGATGAATGTAGGGACAAAATATAAATAAAATTCTGAAATTTTGAACAGAGGAAACAGAAGCTACACTAGTCAACTGAATGATAAAAAACAAATAAAGAAAGACTTTTCTGCATCCTTGACAACCTCAGGAGAAATAATTATACTTTATAATAGATGAACTGCATTTCAATGTTTGCAGTAAATGGTTATGGATAGAACTGGCATAGGCAAACATACATTAAATATTTGGTTAAAAAAATAGCCACGTTGTTCTCAAAGGGGAGTAGAAAATCAGTTTTTGTTGGACAAATCACTATTATACTTAATAATAGATTAATTGTATTTCAATGCTTGTAGTAAATGGTTATGGATAGAACTGGCATAGGCAAACAGACATAAACTATTTGGTTAAAAAAATAGCCACATTGTTCTCCAAGGGGAGTAGAACATCAGTTTTTTGTTGTACAGATCACTTTCTAGTATGCAATTATGTCACTTGAGTAAAGCATCAACATTAAAATGACCCCCAACACACATACAAGCAGAATTTATGTTCAAATGCCATATGTTGCACGAAGTTGTATATCATACCTGAAAAAAAATAAGTGGTGTTTTCCTTCAAATAATCAAACACCAATTTTGTCCATCCACAGACATGATGTGAGTGTGTCTCTCTTTCTCCCTCTTGTGGACACATGTAAAAGTGACATTGTATTAAATATTAATCTCAAATGCTGTGTAATTTAGTAAGCAGTGGACAAGGTATAACAACACACCTTACAGAAAGACTCAAATCAAATCCAAGGTCTCCTTTTCTAGTCCAAACCCATCGATGACACATGCACACAGGCAGGAACATCAGTCTGTCTCAACCTGTCTCTCCTAGCAGCAATGAGACCTTGATAGGTTAATGTGCATTTTATAATTTGTCATTTGAAGCGCCATACCAATACGTCAAGTCTATTTCTCACAAACAGTATGCATTGGTACCCTTTTTATTTGATTTAAGACTTTGTATTTTTATTAAGAAGGCTATACCAGACGCATAATCACTATACATTGATTTAACATTACCTTTACAATTAAATCTTTCACTGAAATTACAGAATAAATATATGCACATTTTTATCTTTGTCAAATCTTTGTGAGAGAGAGAAAACATTAAAAGTGCTTCCTAAAAAGCTGTTAGTGATAGTATCCAGAAGCATTTTTCTTAAGAAAGTGCGCTGAACTCCATAAAATCTTGAAGTGTCATTAGATATTCACAAATATTGATCATCGGGTGCGTCCTTGAGATAGAACTCTGTCTTTTGCTGTATAGAAAATTAAATAGACCACTCAACGGGTAATACATCACTGTATCTCTATAGCGGGTGAAGTTTTTGATCGATAACCTCCTCCTGCAGTCGAATGCATGCAGCAATCTGCAAATATTCTACAAACTGTGCCAGGCGCTCCAGAGGTTGAACAACAAATCTGTTCCGTACAAAAATAATGGGTGGTAACATTGCTGGCTACTCTGAAAAAAAGGCACTTCATTGAAAAATCTGAGTATGGCCTTTCCTCCAAAAGCGACTTGGGGGAAATGTGTGTGAGAGTGTGTATGTGTACGTGTGTGAAACATATAATTTTGCCATGCTTCTTTTTTGATACATATTCTTTTTGGGCGTGGAGGGGGGGTGAGTTTGTGTAAGTACTCTTTTTTTTTCAATTCAATTAGAATCTATATGATTTCTCCAAGACTTCGAGGTAATCCGGCTTGGTTTGGAGTTTTGCCCTTAATTCGAGGTATTCACTTTGGGTTTGCTCAGGGAATCCTTTCCCTGCAGTGAAAAGTAATGTTTCTTTTAATCTGGCGTCTTGCTGTAAATCAGGGTATTGCATTCCGGGTGGATGTGCATGTGCAACGTGCATGTCCTTTAATTTGGGAACGGTGCCGTACAGGCAGTCTACAAAACCCACCGTAGGGGTCGGTCTCTGGCTGTCAATCACAGTAGGGCAAAGCACTCCGTTCTCGTGAAAGCCTGCCATGTCACCTGACTGATTGATGGCGACAATGGTGTTGAGCTGGGAATTGGACACAGCCATCGTCCATTCCTTCTCTTTCTCCAGAAGAGTTCGATAATTACTGTTATTTTCCTTGGTTTCTGTAAACTGCTCGCCCTCGATCTCTCCTTCTCGTGGTTTGTAAATTGGATTGTTACACATTTGAGTAACGGGATGGGGGATGTATTCGTAGACGTGACCGGGTGCCTTCTCAGGCGAGGCGGTTTGTCTTTCTTCAAAGATCTTGCACTGCATTTGAATGCCCGTAAGGTCCACCTCCTGACGCTTCCTGAAGGGAAGTTTTTTTCGCCTCCGTAGGACGAATGCGAAGAGACCAGCAGCCACAAACACAGAGGAGATGAAGAGAATCAGTAGGCTGAGAATCAGCACAGAGAGTGGAACAGCTCCCGCCATTGGCGCTTGTCCTAACTCAGAGCTGCTGGTGGCCGTCATTTCATTGGGCAGGACTGGAGAAGAAGCGGTGAATTTCAACTCAGGGCATATGACCTCAGCCTCCAGGGTGCGCAGATCCTTGCCAAGAGCGAAGTCCGGGGTCTTGCATGTCACTTCCCCCACAACAATGACGGAGCTGAGCTTCTCAATCCACTGCTTGAGTGGGATTATGTCGCAAGAGCAGTCCCAAGGATTCTGGTGAAGGTCGATTTGAACAATGGAGTGGAGATGCTCCAGTACTCCGCTCACAGGAAGGTACAGAAAGTAGTTGTTGCGCAGGTTGAGCCTAGCCAGAGAGGTGCCAGCAAATGCATCCATGGGCAGGGTGCGCAGCAGGTTGTCATTAAGAAAAACCAACTGCAGGTTTGGCATGAGGCTGAAGGCGGCCGGTTGGATCTCTCGAATGACATTGTACTCGAAATACAGGTAACTAAGTGCCTGCAGACCCCGAAACATGCCTGGAGTGAGCCTTTCAATGTCGTTGCCATTCAAGTATAAACTTTTTAAATTAGGTAGGTTCATAAAGGCGCCTTCTTGAACATATGATATCCGATTATTACCCAAGTGCAATAAATCCAAGCTAGAGAAGTTCCAAAAATCCGACCTGTAAATTTTCTGAATCAAATTCCCACTTAGATAGAGTTTCTTGGCATTGAGTGGTCGTGGCAGCAGCTCAGAAATGTTGTGGAAACCTTTCTCTTTACAATTGACAGTGAGGCCCAAGTCAGTAATGTGTAAATTGCACATGCACCCTGTGGGGCAAATGATTGGTATAGGGGGTCTGGTCTGGTAGGCAGCGATTGGAGGCTGATTCAGTCCTGGGTAAATGCTACGAGGAGTGGGTGGTGTTTTTGTGGGTCTGGGCCGTTTAGTCGGCTTTACGTGTCTCTCTCTGTACTCTACTGAGGAGGCTGTGTTATGAAAAGATGACAACATAGACGAAGGTTTGGTGGGCCAGACATTTTCATTATTAAACGGTAATCTGGGAATGCCATGTTTGGCCTCCAGCTCTACTTCAGAAAGTAAGGGACAAAGTTCACTTCTCTTGATCTCACGAAGGTCCTTACCGTGTAAATGAAAAGGGTATTCACAAGTAATGTCGCCCACCAGTGCTGTGTAGGGAATGCGCTCCAGCCAGGTTTTGAGCTGCACAATGTCACAGACACAGTTCCATGGATTTTCCTCTAGCTGAATCTCCATCAAGCTGCGACCGATGTATTCCAGCGTCCCTTTATAGGGTAGAATTCTTAAGCGGTTGCCACGTAAGTCAAGGTGCGTGAGAGATACGGACCTGAATAATAAACTGGGTAGCACGGGTATCAAATTGTCGTTCAAAATAAGTACTCTGAGTTTGTGCAGGTTCCGAAACGCCCCGCTCTCTATTCTCTTGATGACGTTGTAATCCGCCTGAAGATACTCGAGGCTCTCCAGCCCCATAAAAGTGTCATTCCTGAACACCTCCAGTTTGTTTTCATGCAGAAATAGCTTTTTCAAGATGCTCAGGCCATTGAACGCGCCCACATGTATGTCCTGTAGTGCATTATTCCCCAGATTGAGCGACACAGCATTGTTGAGGTGCAAAAAGCTGTTAAAATACAGTTTGCGCATGGAGTTCCTCTGCAAATTGAGTTTAAAGGGTCTCGTCCACGTCTGGGAGATCTGGCTGACATTTGTAAATCCTTTGCTGTCGCAGTGGACATTGAAAATACCCTCCTTGACTTCACAGTAGCAAGGGTCAAAGCAAGGCTCATCTATTTCTTCTGACTCATCCAACAGAGGGATCGGCGTAGTCCATCCTAAAGCTATTGTGCTTAGCAGGGTAAACCACAGCATCCTTCCGCCGAGTCCTGATGAAGTTGAGGCTGAGAGCCACTTCACAGCACTGCAACAAAACACAAAAAAAAGAGCGTCAGATGAGAAGGCTCAGACAGCGAGTGACAGTTGCAATGCTTTGAGCGTTTCGCACAATAAACTACACAACAAACACCTCCTCCTTCCACGTCATGACATGTTTACAATAGAGATCATGCATTGTCATGGGTTTGACATCTTTCATTCGATGATAGCTTGCACTACACCCAAAAACACATTCAAGGGCATAATCACCACTAATGTTTTTAACCACCGAAAGAAACAAAGCACATCTAAACTGTTTAATGCATATCACCATTAGAAACCGTCTATTTTGTATCTCACTACATCTGTCAAACACATACAAACACAGTGTAAAAGAAGAGACATTTGGAAAAATATTATACTTTTGTCAATTATTTATAAATATCCCTTGCCATGTTCATGCAAAGCTCAAAAACATTAGATCAATAAAACATGCAATGAAAATAAATGCATACTTAAATCGAATCAACAGCTGCATCCACTTAACATTTCAAAAAAACAATGACAGGTGCATCCTAAGACTGTCGCCAAAACGCCAATTAGACCTTTAATGCATATTTGCTTTCCACAGTCTGAATGCACTTAATTAGCGCAGATGTTATCAGCAGATCAGTGGAGAAACTCAGAGCCAAATGCTGCTGAGTGTGCCACACTCTGCGGATCTCTTGGATTTCGAAAGGAAAAAAAGGACCAAAAGCCCTCGAAAGATCCTTGTTTTCCATCCAGAAGAGACTGCAATTTTCCATGAAGAGCACACTTTGTATTTTCCTCCCACCCTTCTCTGGTGTCCTGGCTTTAGCAATCAATTCCAATGTCCTTCCATTCCCAAGCGATAAAGTATCGGATACCTACTCGGTTTTAGTGGTGTCCAACTTTACATCTCCAGGGTTTGGAGACGGGTGGTCCCAGACTGCCTCCGATGGTTGGCTACAAAGAAAAAAAAAATACAATAAAAACCATGCATTGGAATGAAACGCATTAGAAAATCTCCGTATTTTACGCACACATAAAAAAAAAATCTCAACGTTAAACTTAATATTAAACTTACATTTGAGATATTTTTTACTAAAATACGCTTGCTAAAATGCCATTAAAACTGGGTGATTGGTATAGCAGTCTGCGCAGTAACATCAGAAACAAATCAATGCATCGTTTGATTAAATACAGAGATTACTCTGTGGATCACCCAGGTCATTCTCCCATCTCCAAAAAGTCTCTAAACATCTGAAACGCTCAAAATTCACATTTTTTTCACCGAAATAAAACGAGTTTAAAGATTGCCTGTGCTTTCCCCGATCTCTCTCCCTCTCTTTCGGTCTCTCACTCTCTCTAAGTCCAAGAAGAGAGAAGATGAAGACGTGATTTGAATGAAATCTTCTTCTTATTATTCTTCTTTTTTAATAAAGGTTTGTTTATGACGCCGGTTCTTTCAGTTCTGGAGCTCAGTTCCGCTTCGAGCGGTTCGGTTCGGGTTGTCCCACTGCTGCGCTGCTCGCGTCTCTCATCGTGCCGGAGAAAAGCTTCGGATCGTCACGGAAATGAGCTTTAAGAAAAGCAGCAGGGATGGAGAGGGCAGAGATTGGAGAGACGGCGTTGGCGGAGAGGGTTGGGATGGAGGAGGCACGAGCTGTTGAGCGCGCAGACTGCCGCACCGGGAGCGCCTGCATCCGTGTTCTCTCTCTCTCTCTCTAATTCTTCATCGGCGATGTATGTTATAGGGCGATCTCATCTCCGATTTATGTTCAGAGGTAAATGTCACAGGTTATTTAACTCTGAGCTTCATCGATGAACTCTTCTGAGGCTTTGAGTGCCACATTCCCGTTTTAAACAGTTTGTCATCTTTCTTTCCTGCGAGTCCGGCGTTCCTTGGCTTAACGCAGCAAAATTACAAAGGAAACTATCCAATACATCTGTTTGTTTTTCTTCTGTATAAATTGAGTTTGGTTTTATCTGCAGTGAAGACAGCTGAGGCAAATTCTTCCGTGTCGTCCTCCCGTGTGAATCTCCGCGCGCTTCCCGCGCCCTGTCTTCCCGCGCTCTGCCTGCAGCGGGCAATCGAGCTCTGCGCGTGGGCTACCTTTATTCTGCAAATGTACATGGAAATGAGGGAGAGGTTATGGGTAACACTCTGTAATATGATTTATTAATAACATAAAAACATTATTACTTTAATAATGCTAAAGAGATCGTTATTATAGATTCAAATAGATATGTAATTTAACTTTGAATTATAGGGAAGACCTGGGCTAGCGTTCGCACTTTTACTGTGAATATGTATTGCAAAGGGTAGATTTATTTATATAGTTCAGGTTCTATAGGTACACTCTTAAAAATAAAGGTGCTTCAAGCGATGCCATAGAAGAACCATTTTTGGTTCTACAACGAACCATTCTGTCAAAGGTTCTTTAAAGAACCATCTCTTTCTTACCTTTTTGTAATCTGAAGAACCTTCTTTCACCACAAAGAAGCTTTTGTGAAACAGAAAGGTTCTTCAGATGTTAAAGGTTCTTTATGGAACCATTTAGACAAAAAGGTTCTTCTATGGCATCGTGAAGCACCTTTATTTTTTTAAGAGTATAGGCTACATACTGTATATTGTAATCTTAGCTACAAAAAAAAAACTATGGAACATTTCCATCCTTATTTCCCCGCCAACAAACAAACAAAACATAATTCACTAAACACACATTGACATTTTGCTGTAAGAAATAAATAAAACTGTAAAAACGTACAATTTAAAACACAAAAAGGGATAACTTGCCAAATAAAATGGGTCAAACTTTTCCCAACTGCTAATTTTGGAATATAGACTTGTCTTGACAGGACAGCTTGTCCTTTAAAAACGTTTTGACTGGAAATCTTATAGCTAAGTTACGACAACTCCACTTTGACAACTAACCTTGGTCTTATATGTTTTGGTTTACTGATTTGTTAATATTTAACATAGATCATGTTTTCAGTTGCTTAATTAAAGTTATTAAGTGTTTGGAGCATAGGTTATGCTTAAAAAAGTTTACACAATATTTCATAAAGAGATGTTTCTGTAATTTTCATGAGCCGTGCTTAACTGGATTGTTCAAGGACGATAAATATTTTGTTGAGGCTCGTGATGATGACGATTACATGCAGCTATAATTATCATGACTATCATTTTGGCTATTAAAGATTAAATAAAATCTGTGATGCCAATCAACTCAGAAATTTGAACTAAGCTTATGTAATACGTTCTATTATATAACATATTGATTAGAATATTAGTAATATGAAATGGATTGTAAAAAGAATCCAATTTTCAGATTAAAACATTGCTGGTTACTCATTAAAATCCAGACGAAGCCGAAGGCACAGGTAGGTCAACATCTGATCAAGGCGGAGCAGGAGGGATGAAGGAGCCTGGAGAAAACGTATAGCCGATGGTTTCCGGTGGAGCCGAGGGAGGGAGGAGCCAAGACGGATCCGAAGTGTCGACAGGCCGAGGAGGAACAATGAGCACAGACGCTGGAGGTGGAGACAGGGGAACCTCTGTGCTGGACAGAGCTGGTGGCCTGAAGACACATGGCAGATCCTTACAGCACGTAGGAGATGCAGAGGGGCTGAAGGACAGCAGCGTAGGTGGGGCTGAAGAACTGGCTGATTGAGGAGGTGGGAGAGGGAGGCTGAGAGGGAACACAGGAGAACAGGAGCTGAGCAGAACCAGCAGAGACACAGGAGATTCAGGGGAAATGGGAAAAAAAAAAATCTCTCCAAGTCAGTCTATAAGCTCCTCCTCAAAAATGTCCTGAAGTTCCTCATAATAAGCTCCAGAGGCCAGGCTCAACTCACTCACAGCCCGAGGAGGAACAATGAGCACAGACGCTGGAGGTGGAGACAGGGGAACCTCTGTGCTGGACAGAGCTGGTGGCCTGAAGACACATGGCAGATCCTTACAGCACGTAGGAGATGCAGAGGGGCTGAAGGACAGCAGCGTAGGTGGGGCTGAAGAACTGGCTGATTGAGGAGGTGGGAGAGGGAGGCTGAGAGGGAACACAGGAGAACAGGAGCTGAGCAGAACCAGCAGGGATGTAGGAGATGCTGAGGTTGGACAGAACCAGCAGAGACACAGGAGATTCAGGGGAAATGGGAAAAAAAATCTCTCCAAGTCAGTCTATAAGCTCCTCCTCAAAAATGTCCTGAAGTTCCTCATAATAAGCTCCAGAGGCCAGGCTCAACTCACTCACAGTGGTGGGAGTGTGGGGGGATTTTCTCTAATCCGTCGATCTCCACTAACACTCCCTCGTGACCTGCGGTGTTGCCGGCTCGCGCACCTGGTCAGACGGATGATGTGAAGCGGGCTCCGGGGTGATGACTCCCTCCAACTTATTCCTCGGTTTGGGCTCGTCAATCACAGCAGGCCGGTCTTCACAGTCTGTGGTGGGCACAAGCAACAACCCCATCGAGTTGTTCGCCGGTGGTGAATGGCTGGTCTCTGGCGGTGATGGAGTGTGGCTGGTGGCAAAGTCATCCTCTGTGGGGCTGATGGTGAAAGGAGAGTTGTTGTTCACCAGCACCCATTCCACGAAAGCAGCGGGATCCTCTTTAGGACCGTCCACTGGAAGGCATGCCTTCAATCGCCTGCTCAGGCTGGTATGGTTAAAAAACACTGAGCGAGCGATCAGGGTAGTGTGTAAGGCATGCCAGATGGATGAACTCCTGTGTGTGGTCTTCCAGCAGACCGTCTCCCTGCTCCAAGCAGAGAAGTTGGACTCCGGGAAGGTCTATGGAAAGAAACAAGAGATTAAAAAGAAGCAAAAGAGGGAAAAACGCTGCTAATAATATTACTGTTTGTGGTTAGTTCTTCTGTTATGGTATGGTAGTATAATAACTCGCATGACAAAGAAGAATAGTTCAGGAACACTTGTTCAATATCAAACTCACTGGAGAACAGGAACAAATGCTACCAAACACACAATCACAAAATAGAACTGACAAATACTGAGGGATAACTGAAGGCTTAAGTACACAAAGCAAACAAGGAACTAATGACTTAATTAACAAGACACAGGTGAATATAATGACGGATAAGACAACTCAGGAAAACTAGGTCACATGGCAAAACCAAAACACAACAAAAGAGGGAACACAGGTCATACATGTAACAATTAGTACCTTAAAAGTACATATTAGTACCCAAATTACCTAAAAGGTACAAAAATACAGCACAGTCTCAGAAACAAAAGGTACTAATTGTTTCTGAGAGTGTACTGTTTTTTTTTTTTTAATTTATCGTAGTTCTCCAGCTCAGAGTGAAAAAAATAAAATAAATAAATAACCACCATTATACATTTTTATGCCTTTATTGGACTGGATCTGAATTTGAATGCAGTGCAAGCACAAAGCACATATAATCACAATAAAGATGAGGAAACTAGAGAGTTAATATTTAAGACTAAGCCTATGGCAGGAACACTTGTTCAATATCAAACTCACTGGAGAACAGGAACAAATGCTACCAAACACACAATCACAAACTAGAACTGACAAATACTGAGGGATAACTGAAGGCTTAAGTACACAAAGCAAACAAGGAACTAATGACTTAATTAACAAGACACAGGTGAATATAATGACGGATAAGACAACTCAGGAAAACTAGGTCACATGGCAAAACCAAAACACAACAAAATAGGGAACACAGGTCATACATGTAACAATTAGTACCTTAAAAGTACATATTAGTACCCAAATTACCTAAATGGTACAAAAATACAGTACAGTCTCGGAAACAAAAGGTACTAATTGTTTCTGAGAGTGTACTGTTTTTTTAATTTTTTATTTATCGTAGTTCTCCAGCTCAGAGTGAAAAAATAATAATAAAATAAATAAATAACCACCATTATACATTTGTATGCCTTTATTGGACTGGATCTGAATTTGAACGCAGTGCAAGCACAAAGCACATATAATCACAATAAAGATGAGGAAACTAGAGAGTTAATATTTAAGACTAAGCCTATGGCAACTAAAATGACCCCAAAACCACAGGGTCAATGGGAAACATTTGTACTCTGTGCTCACCTTTCACAATGCACTGATGCATGCAACATAAAGCCGCACCTAGAGGCCTCTTCTAATTGGCTGGTTAGTATCAGTCATGATGGCACAAGGTGGATTAACGTCTGCAAGAGAAAGAAGAGGAGTGAGAGAATGACAGGTTGAGTGAAGAGAAGGTTTTTAAGAGTGCATCTGGGTTAGTGTGCAGCAGTGTGTAAAACTGCCAGTCAATCATCTTGTCTTGTGTGAAAGCCATCTTTCATTTCTGCCTCTGCCAGTCACTCCTAAATCCCTTTATTCCTTTTTTGTTCTGCTGTTTTTCTCTTTTATGAATCTCAGTGTACTAAAGCCAGTTCGTAACATGTGTTGTTATTTTCCTCCTGCTTAATTTGCATTATTTATCCATCAGTATGCAATTCCTTAATCACAATTTGCCATTTATAATCGCCTCTGATGTCACTTCTTGTTTTTAATTAATGCCAAAACATGCATGTTGTAGAATGGGCAAATGCAAATGATCACATCGACTTGTGACAGCTTTGCTCTCAGTAATGCTGCTGTCAATAATTTTCCCCATAGCATAGAGATAGATAAATAAATAAATGAGCCATTCTAAACTGTTCATTATCCAAACCAGCCAGGGTTTGTAATAAACAAACAGATACTACAGGTCCCATGTTGCATTGTGAAATAAATTACTGAAATATAGTATTTATTATAAGTATAAAATAAAATAAAAATGTTCTATTTTTTTTTTGTTATATACCGTATATATACATATATATTTATACAATAATGGCATCCACATCGTTCTCAATGCATGACAGGAGTGAAAGGAATTTCTTTTTTACATCGAAATGGCTTTACACCATTAAATAA
>NW_015505193.1:2191011-2196048 GCF_001515645.1 Sinocyclocheilus grahami
AAAACTTTGTAAAATAGGAAACCCTTAACTACGAATTTCTCCTCAATAAATTCCTAATTTGCTGCTTATTAATAATTAGTAAGGTAGTTGTTAAGTTTAGGTATTGGGTAGGATTAGGATATAGAATTAGGTCGTGTAGAATAAAGCATTAATATGTGCTTAATTACTGCTAATAAATGGCTAATATTCTAGTAATATGCATGCTAATAAGCAACTAGTTAAGAGACCCTAAAATAAAGTGTTACCTTAAGTTCTACTTCTGTAGTTATTTTGGTAGTTTGTATTTTGGTGAAAGTAACTCAAAAGTAATACAGGAGTCATGTAACGCATTACAATTATGAGACAGTAATATTGTAAGGTAAGGAATTACTTTTAAATAACAGTAACAAGTAATCTATAATGTATTACAGTTTGAAAGTAACTTGCACAACACTGATGGCAACTAAAATGACCCCAAAACCACAGGGTCAATGGGAAACATTTGTACTCTGTGCTCACCTTTCACAATGCACTGATGCATGCAACATAAAAATCGTTCTCAATGCATGACAGGAGTGAAAGGAATTTTTTTTTTACATCGAAATGTCTTTACACCATTAAATAATAAATGTGCAAGGTGTCCTTTGGCCCGAAACAACATTTTTCTTGTGTGCTTCTGTCACGGTTCATCAGCCACCCTGCAATCTCTCCATCCTAAAAAACAAAAATATGGCAATGTCAATCACATACAAACTTCCATCATTAAAGTACTTGACATGTCCAGCTTTAAATGCAGCCATTACTCACAGTGACAGCAAAGTGACTTGACATTGGAAAGGTTATTTAAAGATATTGCACTTTGATGAAAGTGGAACGCTTATTCCTCTACGTATTTTGGATATCTAGAAGACCTGAGTCAGTTCATGTCAACATATTCTTTATTTCGAAAGAAATGTAGGCACACTAGTGCATTTTATAACTTTTCACCCAGCTAAGTACAGTCATGCTCAACGGAGTCAATAGGTCTGTTGATGTGAGGCAGGTGTCATGTTATGCTTCAGCTCTCTTTGATGTATCAGTTCACGGATGCACATGAACCTTTGGCCAAGCAACACCCAAAAATAACACCAAGAGCGTGAGGCATTTGGTGGAGCCATGTTTCAGTGTGGCAGAAAGCCCGGGCACAGTCTGTGCCAGCATGTCGTACTTGTGCCAAAAAGACACGAAAGACCACCAGGATTATTAGAACATAGGGTAAATCCCCCCGTCCACAATAAACTCCTTTCAACCAAAGTAATAACTGCATTCCACTCAGATACGCTGGTACTATGAACATTCACACAGCATAGTCTGATCAATTTGGCTTTTGCTCATGTGTTCGGTTAGGGGTATGTTCAAATCCCTAAACCTAAGTATTAACCTTCAGCACAAAACATTCTAGCAAATGCAGAACAATGAGTTAAAACACTCAAAAAACTTGAGCAACCACATGGCAACCAACATCAATACTATAGCATCAAGCTGGGAAGCAGCAATCACATTTTCTATATAAAATGTAAATGCATACTACCATTCAAAAGCTCAAAAGGGGTTGGTAAGATTTGTGTTTATTTATTTATTTTTAAATAAGTCTCTTCTGCTCACGAAGGCTGCATTTATTTGATTAAACATACAACAAAAACAGTAATGTTGAGAAGTATTTTTTTAATTTAAAATAAGTGCTTTACAGTATATTGTAATATATTTTAAAATGTAAATTTTCCTGTGATGCGCAGCTCAATTTTCAGCATCAGTACTCCAGTCTTCAGTGTCACATGATCTTCAGAAATCATTCTAATATGCTGATTTTCTGCTCAAGATTAATTTATTATTATTAATAATAATAATAATGTTAAAAACAGTCAATAGTTCTGAGACATTTTTTTCAGGATTCTTTGATGAGTAGAAAGTTTTAAAAAAGAAGCATTTATTTGAAATATAACTTCTTTGTAGCATTATAAATGTCTTTACAGCCTTTTTTTATCAATGTAATATATCCTTGCTGAATAAAGGTATAATTTTACTTTCAATTATATGCATATGTATCTTACTGACCTCAAACTTTTGAACAGTAGTTTCTCTTTATGATTTGAATTCTGACTCTTGAATAAAACGTCACGTTTTTAAAAAAAAAAGAGACCAGAGTTAAAGGTCCCCTGAAATGCTTAGAAACACGCAGCGTTACTCTATGTGTTGACGTCATTTTAACTGAAACAGGAAGACAGGGCGGGACATATCAAGCAGCCCCGCCCCTTTTTAAAATAGCCAATAGCGTTCGTTTATATCACAGCTTGGGCTAGAGCCGTTCAGAGCCGTTGAGCTCCCTAATTCTGTGGACAAGTGACCGATTTCAGCCGCGGCTTCAGCATCTATTTTATAGTGTAGGGGGCGGGGCATCTGATTCCAGAGAGCATTTGATTGGACAGAAAGTTTGATGAGAAGCTGGAGTACGATGTGACGTCAAAAAAATGTGTGACGAACTGCAAGCTTTGAATGCTTATATCTTCTAAATGCAAATGTTGTCACTGTTTTGGAGCACACTGCCTTATAGATAACCTTAAGACTAACATATTGATTCTAACACCCAAAAAACTTTAATTTTGATTTCATGGGGACTTTAAGCCTGTAGTACAAAGGAATAATGAACTACATCCCTTTTATTTTGAGTATGTCACTTTATTGCTCCTTAATCTGAATTCCATCTGGGCCTAGCTTTTTTTTCCCCCCATCTCAGTTTAGGGACCAGTTCTCACTATTAACTAGTTGCTCGTTAGCATGCATGTTACTAGCCTATTGGCTGTTTATTAATACTTATAAAGCACATATGAATGCATGACCATATTCTATATCCCTTAACCCTACCCAATACCTAAACATAACTACTACCTTACTTGCTATCAATAAGCAGCATATTAAGAGATTATTGAGGAAAAAACTCTGTGTTAATAGTGAATATGTGAACCCTAATCTAGTGTTACCAAAGTTTTTGCCTAATTCTACACTTCTTTATCAGCCGTCTTTCACTCCATTATATACTTCATTTTTGACTGGTGCCCGAATTTACCACCTTGTTCATTATTCCCTCTCCCTGAAAAGGGAGATTACACAGTACTTTGCCAGAAGCTGGAAAAACATCCCGCTTGCTTGGCTGGCTCTACCGTGTTCCAGATCTTTTGCTGAGGTTTCTCCAAGGCTGACCCAGAACATCAAAAGCACTCCAAAAATATCAAGCATGACAGAGCTTTTTTTAAATTCTCTTTGATTCGATGTTTTAGAACGGAGCCGGCTTTCTTCCCAGTCTCTGGGTCAAACAACTCTACTCTTCTTCAATGGGGTCACAAGACATTATCCAGAAGATTTTCCAGAAGCTAGCAGGATGGTGACCAAAATCTCAAAAGATAGCTGTTGATGAGAACAATAAGGCATCCTGGGAATTTCTCAGTTAATTTTAATACTGTTACAACAATGATTTTCACATAGAGCTACCTGATTTGGTGTGTTTTAAGGGTCTTTTATGGTATTTAGGTTATGATGTTATTTTATTACTTTTTTCATATTTTAGTAGTATGTATTTGTTTATTTCAATTAGCTTTTTTTCTCCAGTTTTCATTTTAGTTTAAGTTTTAGCCATTTTTATTAGAGCATTTCTATTTATTTATTATTATTTATTTCAGTTTTAGTAATTGTCATAATTTAAACTTTTATTTTATTTCATTTAGTGACCAAGGCAAGATAACTAATTTTATTTTTTAATTAGAAACAATTTTCACACAGAAATAGCTAGTAAATATCACAATTAGCTACAAATAAATATCAAGTAACATTGAATGAATAAAAATGTCATTTTTAAGTAAAAAGACTGAAATGGTATGCTCTTGTAAAATGCACTCCAATAATTTTATTTAAAACTTTGTGTACCTGAACTCAAAGTACATAATGCTATTTTGGGAAATTACTATTAAAATGTGTTCTCTTAGAAAATTAGCCTGCAAATAATGTTTAGCATCAAGACAGTTGTCAATCTCCCAAATGGGGGAAAGAAATCAGCTTTTTTTTTTTTTTCCTCCAGAAGCAGTTTGCTATGGCCTAAAACTGTCCTATTTTGCAAGCATAATATCTCAGAGGTATACTAATTTACTCAGAATATGAAGTGCTAGAATAAATGGGAGAGATAGCAGGGAAAATCCTGCAGATGAACTACTAATAGGCTGAAATTTAGCATATTAAGCTAAAACTTTAACAGCCCCATCACCCTCAATGCCCACACCTGTATAAACACCTTTTCTTCTCTGACAACGTGAGACTGCAAGAGAACTAGGACACAATTAATCAGACCCATATGGGTGAAAAAAAATTAGATGGCAAGAATGCATTTATATCACATTATGACCAATAGCTGACAGTCAGTGCCGCCATTAACTAGATTTTTACCTTTTCTGAAGGAAATATGAGTGACAATTGAGGTTGGCTAAAGTCAAAAGAGTTATAGCTCAGATGCCTCCTTCAATGCTTCAAGGACTTTTACTAGTGTGCAAGTGTAAATTCCTACATTTGAATGGAATATGAGCACATGATTTGTGGTCTTAGTCACATCTGTAGCACAAACATGGGTCAGGATTTTGTTCAAGGTATGGGCAATAGCAAACAGTACTGAAAACAAGACCTTGCACTTGCTTATTCATAGTAATATGATTTTAAACTGCTCTTCAAACACGGAAACAGGGCTGGCCTACTTTACAGCTCCTCTTTTTGGCTTGCACATCACAATGTTCCCTGTCTTTGGGCCACAGCTGAGTAATTAGGCCATGGTAGTGTTGACGCAGTGTGTGGTGACCCCGTAAAATGATCAACACGTTCTGTATCACACTGAGAAGGACAAACAGGAAGTCAGAGAATAAGAAGAGGAAGGAAACAAGGATGATGAAGATAGGAAAGCATCAGTCAAAGTTTAGGGTCAGTACGGTTTATTTTAGTGAGATTCTGTTAGAGTTTTTATCAATAGTTTGAATATATATATAT
>NW_015505193.1:2196421-2233061 GCF_001515645.1 Sinocyclocheilus grahami
TATATATATATTTATTTACTTCAGTTTTAGTTTCAGTTATTTTAGTACATAAAATTAAACTGTCACGGTTCGTAGGAGGGAAACGAGGAGACGAGGAGATAAACTTCCAATTGAACAGACTTTAATAACATAAACTCAAAAAGGGCAGACAAAGTAGAACAGGGTAATGACAATAGACGCCGAGCAAAGAACTGTGAACCAAACACTCCTTAAGTACACAACTTAATGAGGGGAAGACGAAGACAAAACACCTGGAATCAAATAGAACACAATCAGGGAACAGGAACAGGAAGACCAAATATTGGCAAAGGAAAACACAAGGGAAAACTAGATCAAACGGCAGAGAGAACAGAAACACAGAACATAAACGTGACAAACTAAATGAAAATGAGAAATGTTTCCAGTGTATCTAGCTGAATAATAATAATAATAATAAAACATTTTATTTTAAGAATTTTTTTATTGGTTTTCATTTTAGTTACCTGTAGAAACCTGCATGGGAATTTTAATAATAGTGCCACCTCAGTTTTTCATACCTATAAAACGCATAATGTGAAACAGGGTTGACAAGAGACGTTTTGACCTGTCGCCCCACCAGAGGTCAACCAGAAACTGTGTGGACATGTTAATTATTGCAATTATCTTCCTCAACTCATCTGGCTGCCTAAAGGCCAAACATCAAGACAGAAAATTCTCCACACTGCCTACAACAACCACAGCACAAATAAGAGACACTGACTGCATAGTGACGGTGAAGAATTATTGCTTATAGAAAAAACAACAACTTTATAGAAATTATTGTAATTCATGATAATTATTGCTCCAATTAAAACGTAATATGAAGTGAAGAGTTAATGATGTGCCAAACGTCAGAGGTGAAACACTGAACAGGAGGTCTCAAATTAGCATATTCAAGCATTTCTTAAACCTGAATGTAATAGATAAAGCTGAGCTGAATAACATATCAACCTTTCTTTTGTACACTAATCCACTATTATATAGTTAATATTACTATATACTATTAATAGTTACTATTAAATTATTTTCTTTTTTTAATTTGTCATATGGACAATAATGGAAGCAGAACGCAGATTGAGATTGAGAGAACTGAGCATTTTGTGTCTCTTTTTTTGTTTGTTTCCAGAACACTGTGACAAATGCTTAAATTAGCATTGTACGATTGCAAGACTTGCAACCTTATGGAAAGAGTACAAAACGCTTGGTGTTAGTACAAATGAGTTTGAAATTACAGCAATTACGGTAATGACGACGGTTACCCAGATGACAGAGAATATGATTGTTTATTGAAGTACCACAATTTGTCTGTAAATCAAGCTTTTTTTTCTGTCAGAAGAGGCCATCTGCTTTCTATTAGAATGAACATAACATCCAAGTAATACTGGTTAAAATGTTCAAGTTTGGTTAAAAATAGAGTCAAATTGCAATCAGTCCTCTGCAGTGAATGGGTGCCGTCAGAATGAGAGTCCAAACAGCTGATAAAAAAAATCACAATAATCCACAAGTAATCCACACCACTCCAGTCCATCAGTTAACATCTTGTGCAGTGAAAAGCTGCAAGTTTGCAAGAAACAAATCCATCATTAAGACGTTTTTAATTTCAATACATTGCTTTCGGCTAAAATACAAGTCCGTAATCCATAATATTGCTTTCTCCAGCGAAAAAGTCATCTCAAATGTCTTAATGATGAATTTGTTTCTTACAAACATGCAGCTTTTGGATTCACAAAACATGAACTGATTAATTGACTGGAGTGCTGTGGATTATTGTGATGTTTTTATCAGCTGTTTCGACTCTCATTCTGACGGCACCCATTCACTGCAGAGGATCCATTGGTGTGCAAGTGATGGAATGCTACATTTCTCCAAATCGATGAAGAAACAAACTCAACTTCATCTTTTATTGCCTGAGGATAAGTACATTTACAGTCATTTTTCATTTTTGGGTGAACTATTTGGGTGAACCCCTCCCCGTGTTGTGTTCCAGATCAAATCTCTGAATGCAAGAACACATCCTGTGTCAGCAGCTTTTCAAAAAAAGGGTGTGTTTTGATTGCACATGCTCCATCTGTCAATTTGTCACCTGTGTGCACACCTTCCAATTTGAGTGTCATCACACAACAGGACTTGTTGACATCAAGCACAGTAAGATGGAGAACTGAAGGGCCTCTATTTTTGTCTTTGTGCTTCCCGCCCTAAAAATAATACCTTGTTGTTCTACTTCCAACTCTACCTATAGTGTTCAATATGCTACTTTTTTTTTTTTAAGTGTGCAAGCAACTGACTGACACAATAAGGTGTTTCAGGTCTGGGACAATAAATGGGTTTGATACACCTGAAGTGAATCTTGAACTTATGCAATAGGCATTTTTAGGCACTTCTGTGTGTAAATGTATTTTTTTGGTTTTACAAACAAATCCTGCACATATTCAGCTCAGCTCAACACATGTTCACACTATTACACAGCCGCAGAGAAGGTCTATTGAGGTTCCACCTTCATCCTGATCCCTTAAAGTAACGGTTGTCAAACTGTGAGGTGAGTGGGAGACTTTCCTATAGCTTTAAAATCTCATTTACTTTCTCAATTTTAAATCTCATTTGCGAAAACTTTCTGCACAGTTCTTCACACAGGTGTCGAGTGCACTTGATTAAACAAAGATGTATCATTGATGCACAAGGTTTGATTGACAGAAGGGAAGCTTATCAGTGAATAATGGCTTAAATTCAGTCTCTCACTCATACAAATCTATTAAATGGCTTCAGAAGACTTGGAACAGCACGAGTTAGAAGGACTCCTTTTATGAATCTTGTATGTGCTTTCTGGAGATTGACAGTTACAATCCTCTCATCCATCCCGTTTGTATTCCATGGATGATTATTTTCAAGGGTTTGGGAATTCAGACAGAGAAAACTGAAAACACATGCAGCACTGTTGTTGTTGTTGATATTTTTCTCAATAGAAGCTATTTCAGAGATTCAACAGAAAAGGACAAAAACCAAAAGAATGTGACAAAGGGGGGCATGACAGAAACAAATTTGAGAACCACTGCCATAACCCTCATAATGCATTCAAATCGGTTTATGATTTTTGCATTCCGTGTCCTTTTGGACCCAAAGAATCCTTTAATGAAACAGTCATAGCTTAAATGATTTTTCAACTAAAACCATATTGTATCTGATCAGCAACTTGAGTGAATGTAAACACAAAAAAAAACAAAAAAATCCAAAGTCTCGAATGCCACCATGTTATTACCATGCTATTACTGCATTTACTCCTTTTTGATTAATAGTTTTTTTTATTTTATTTAACACACCAAAGAAAAAAAAAAAGATGTAAAGTACTATTATGTATATACAGTGGGTACGGAAAGTATTCAGACCCCCTTAAATTTTTCACTCTTTGTTATATTGCAGCCATATTTTAGCAAATGGCTGCAATATAGCAAAGAGTGAAAAATTTAAGGGGGTCTGAATACTTTCCGTACCCACTGTATATACACACACACACACAT
Source organism: Sinocyclocheilus grahami (assembly GCF_001515645.1). Classification (NCBI taxonomy): domain Eukaryota; kingdom Metazoa; phylum Chordata; class Actinopteri; order Cypriniformes; family Cyprinidae; genus Sinocyclocheilus; species Sinocyclocheilus grahami. The sequence continues at coordinate 2,199,952 of NW_015505193.1, forward strand.
TTTTTAAACCTACATATTTATTCATTCCAAAACAACATAAATATTGCTCTGAAAAGTTTTCAAACAAAATAAATTAATTCTACTTGCGATAATTTTCACTTTCAGATGAAAAAAAAACAACTTTTTTTTTCATACCGCAATGGTTTGTAAATAGGTGTTATTACCTATTAATGTTTATCAACAAAAAGTCACAAAAGTGTTTGAGAAATGGGGAAAAGGCTAAATACTCTAAAACTTTTTGACACTAATATAACTTCAAAGGTAATTTAACAATTGCATTATGGGGGTTAAAAGTTTAATGCCTGCTAAATAAATAAATGTTGTTTTAAACACAAATGTGATGTTTAGAACATATGTCATAAGTCTGAACGAATCAAACACTATTATTATTAGTTCAAGAGATGTCTGAAAGCTTAAAACTGAATTGAGTAACTTTTCAGATGTACAGTTCTGCAAATGTCGTGCAGTTCAGAACCAAATAATACAGGGGGGGCGGAGGAGGTGGAATCAAACTTGGGTTCGGACCAAGCGATCAAACCAAGTGAGAAAACAGCCTAAAACGTGACGTGAGTCATTTTCTTGATGTTAAAATACTTTCTCGTATCATAGCTTACTATGCAGAAACAACTTCTAAGCCATAGGTTGATTCCATCAATAAGTGCAACATTGCATCACTAGCAAAACATTGCTCTGACTGTTTGAGCTTCCAGACCAGCAACATGAATTCAACCAATGGAGTGAATTACAAAAAATTGCTTTAAAAACCAATACACAAACCATATACAATCAAATCCATTGAAACCACAAACAAACAAATAGAAATCAACACCAACAATTAGATATTCAGCAGATACACTGGCAAAAAAAAAATATATATATTTAGAGTATGTAGTAAATTACATACTTTATAACAGCACTTATCATAAAACAGATATTCATTTTTAAATGCAGCCTCATGTCTAAATAAACATCTATTTCATTGCATATTTCTAAAATCAGTAAAACACAGTTTTCTTAGATTTAGATGCTGAAAAGACATCTGAAAGTAAACTGGACTTTTCATTTTGCAACACTAAGAAAGTTTGGCTTTGGGGAGTCATTTGCACAGTGGATCAATGCTTTTTATCACTCACCTAGGGCTACTGTCATTACTAATGGAATTATATCAAAACAATTTACGCTTTACCGAGGAACAAGACAAGGCTTTGCTATATCCATTACTCTTTGCCCTGTTTATAGAAGCATTGACATCTGTGGTTCACCAAAACAATGATGAGACGCGTATAAAAACAATCCATACGACTGTTAACATGCAATATCAATTGAGTTTTTACACTTATTGACTTATTCTCCAAAATATCACATAACTCTCTAATGTGGAACGAATCGACCATTATACTGAGATATGGAGACTCTGGTGAAGCTGAATTACTGAGACGAACCTTGAAAGCCATTTTCAATACAGACAATATCACTTACTTCAGTATAAATATTTCCTCAATGTTATCAGAAGAATTTAATCTTAGTGCCATACCTCCTTTATAAGAAGCAGAAGAAAACATATTACTTCAGTTATCAGTTACTGAATAACAAATGGCAAAACAAGCCAATATTATGGACGGACGGACAGATAGATAGATAGATAGATAGATAGACTCTATATAACTATATGTGTATATTGTCACGAATCCGGTCCATGGACTTCCGTTCGATCGCCACCAGAGGTCACCCTTCCGTTACATTGACTCTCGCACTACACAAACTGTTACACATCACCCTGGACTACATTTCCCATGCTCCATTGCACTAATCACAAGCTCATCTGAAACCAATCACACACAGCTGCTACCAATAACACACACTATATAAATCAGTCTCACACCACCATTCAACGCAGAGTATTGTTTAGCATATATCTCTCATCTAGTGATAGCTACTTTATGGAGCCATTCCAAGTTTCTGAATCTAGTATAGCCTTGCTCTTAGTCTGTTTATCCGTGTCTTGATCCTTGCCTGTTATCTCGTTTTGTCTGATCTCTGCCTGCCCTGAAGTTTATAGCCTGTTCTGGAATTACCCTTTGCCTTGCTGTTTCGGACTGTGTTTGCACCTCGCCTGGACTCTAGCTCGTCTTGTGGATTCCCCGTTTGCCTCGCCCTCAGGATTACGTTAGCTGGAGATCGACCATGCCTGTTTACTGGACTACTCTTGTGTCTTGCCCTCAATATACCTGTTTGCCATTGTTTGACCCATGCCTGTTATGACCACGTCTCTGTCTAATAAAAGCCTGCAGATGGATCCGCACGTCTCAAATCTCGTTCGCCCCATAACAATTGTAACTGTAACTGTGTATATTGTTTATATTAAATAGACTTGTACACATGCAGTATACAGCGTTAATGGCACCATGCTGAATATGTTTGTTTCCTACTCCTTAACAAATATTGTTTTCCTTTCATCAGGCACTTAATGAGTCAAGTCATCTCTTGGAATATCTGAAGGTCAAGCAAGGCCAGGTTTTTCCCTATGATCAAAGATCATTACAACAAAACACAGGAGGAAAACTGAAAGCTTGGTCCATAATTCATGGAGGTTCAAACTTTAAAGTCTTTGATTCTACTTTGTACTTGCCCTTATGAAAATGTACTAAAGCTCTTCATAGTGAGTAATACAGCTTTTGCAATGTTAAGAAAATAACCACAGGTAAGATGCCTCTGTGATTACTGTGCTGTCATTGCAGATAGTTTTTTTCTAGTAAACAAACTATGGGATTTGTTATGAAAAACTCTAGAAACTGGGCTCTAACTATAACTGCTTGAGTTTAAATAAAAATAAATGAGATATCCCCGAATGGATTATTTAATATGATCATTACTACCAAAACAACACAGTTACTAGATTTTCTCTTAAGTTTCTTGCTGTTTAGAAGTCACAGAAAGAAGGGAACAATCACATCTGACTGCTTCTAACCCCCAGTACATCTCTATTAGGAAGAAACTGCCACCAAAATTACTTATTAAAAATCAATTATATTTGAATTGTTGAACCAAAAGCATCTAAATATAAAGATAATTCCCAATGGTGGATCTTATATCACAAAAAGGCATACAGTAAATAACATACATATTACACTGCATAATATACTGAATAATCAGATCTAAACAAACATCAGAATCAATAAGTCACCTAAATCATTCAAATCAATTCTAAACACATGGGTGGACCACTATTAGCCTCCAAACGCCATCAAGCCATTTAGTCAATTTTCACACCATATACCACTTTAGCACTTTTAATTCCCAAATCCAAAAGTTTTTTTTTTTTTTATGGTTGCCTGGTCATTTTAAAAGTCCATCACAACACAATAAAGTTTGCTTGGCAGTAGTGCTATTAATTGTGATTTTGATGTCTGATAAAATTGACAAAAATACCACAGATTTGCATTAAGACCAGAAAATCACAGATGCTTGAGGGTTTGGCAGCTTCTTTTTTTTTTTTTTACTTGATCTAAAGTAAACCCTAAATTGTGTGTTAATCTGTGTATTAAACATTTTTTGTCTTATCTCTAATGATTTATGCAACAAATCAACCTATACAGTAGCTCCCCCCTATACGGTGTTTTGAAATGTTTCTAAAATGTTGAAATGTCGAGTTTTCTTGTTGTGATATAATTGTAATGTTATGTAAAGGTTAAAAAACATTTCTTACAGTGTTCTACTAATTTTATTTTCACCCATAATTATTTGAATGTTTATTTTTAATATTCTAAGAACATTAATATGTATTCTTTCTTGTCATGATTTACAAAAAAAAAAATCTACTAAAAAAATCGAACCTACTGTTTTTCATCAAGAATGTTTATTTTTAATATTCTAAGAATGTTAAAACGTTTAGTTTTCAACATAATTAGAATGTTATTTAAAGGTTACAAAAACATTTCTTAGAATGTTCAAGTACAAATAGCATCATAAGGATGTTCCAATGATGTTCTTTCTCTCAACGTTATGAGAACATACACATATTTATGAAGTTATAAGAACCTTCCATAAACATTACTCTAAGAATGTTTTGTCTTATCATTTACATAGCTTTTAAGAAATGTTAGTGAAAGTTGTGAGAATGTTCCTTGTTACGTATTCTTAAGCTTCAGTGCTAATAAATTCAATTAATTTGGAAGGAAAGTCTCATTTAGAACTTATCACTTGTTCCAAATAGTATGTTTTTCCCCAGAGTCTGCATTTTCTGCATGGGCTGTTGGGTGATAGTCCACCATTCTGAAACCTAAAATGACATAAAGGAAACCTGCAGACGGTCGAAGGCCACAAGACCGCCAGTCCCTTCAAGAGCTCCATTTGAGGAGATACTGCAGTCAGGCGCTGGTTTGTTTTCTTCTCATGCAATGGTGTTTGAGTTTAGCCTGAAGAAGAGGGGAAAAAAGAGTGAAGATGGTTAGAGAATAAACAGGTGTACTGTGAGAGAATCAAGGAGACGGAGGAAGATAAAGTAGCTGAGGGACAAAGAGGGACTGATGGAGTGTTGCTATAAAGTGTGTGTGTGTGTGTGTTTTCACTCGGTTCATTGGCACAATGTGTTGAGAGATACTGCAGGCTCATTGGATTAGACTGATTCCTTCCTGATTTCCCTGCAGGGCTCCATCCAACAGCAAAAGGCACAGCGCCGAATGCTCAGCACCCCAATAAGACAATAAACCATCTCCCTGTGTCTCTGCAAACCTGCACTGTGAGGGAGAACAAGGAGGAAACAAGAAGTTTGGGAGGACAACACTGAGGTCAAGACTTAAAGACTGTATAAAACATAAGAAAAGATTAAAAAAAACACATTTAAAAAAGGTGATTAAAGGTTTTTAAGCTTCCAAAAAGCTATAAATAAGTAAATAAACAAACACACATTCAACAGTTGATGCTGAAAGACCCAGCCACGTTTCATCTTCAATGCCCTTGCTGATGGAAGGAGGTTTTCACTCAAAATCTCATGATACATGGCCCCATTCATTCTTTCGTTTATATATATATAAGATGGTGTAGTTATGGCCAATCATATAATTATTATTGCTGTTTTTACTCATCAAGCTGGCTGTATTGGGCTTTAAATCTTTGATGTTGTTTAGACAAACAGTTTTGGAGATTTCAGACTTTCCCTTCCCCATTCTAGTAGACAGATGCTGTACTTGCATGACTAGAATCGAGGTTGTTAGAACTTGGTGATGTTGTCCGACAAGTGAACGGACTTGCCTTGTAGGAAGGATTTTGGCAATTTTTTCTACATTTATCTGAACAAACTGTAAGAACAAGCACCCTGAGATAATCCTCTCACCCCCTATTCGAGCATGCTAAAAAAAGCTTGAATGGAACGCAGCACAGTGAAAAGAAAGATTGATAATTGCTAGAAATCCCAGTGACCTCGGGTAAATGCAGCAGAAGCACCAGAAGTGGGCGGAATCCACCGAGGGGGATGAGATCATTGGCTGTGGGCAGGATGAGGGCAACAGTGGGTCACAGCGCTCCTCTGTGATTGGCTGAGGCGGCTGGATCTGAGTGGATGAGTAAAGAGTGTGATCCTATGGGTGCAGAGATGGAAATGCCTGTGTGTGTGGGCAGCTTTGGGCCATAGAGTGCTGTGTGGAAAGCTTTTGATGTTTCTCTCTGAGCTTTTCACCCTTCCTCCCTTATTTATTAAGGGCCAAGCTGGAAGAGTTTATAATTATATGCTTGGTATGAAAATAAATATTTTTATCAGTGCAAAATAGCACCTCATCACCACAGCGGTTTGCTCCCACTAGCTTCTTCCTGTGAACATAAATGTCAAAATTTCTGAGCATCGGAAGGTTTTGAGTATATTTCCGCCGCCTTAATACATCTTTAACCACTCTTGCCCTGTGCTTTGCAAAAACCTTCAACCTTAATCTCATCTCAGCTAAAAAAAATAGTGTTTATGGAAGGTACTGGATCTCAAACCGTGTTTAAAGGAATAGTTCATCCAAAATGGATCATTTTGACATCATTTACTCACCATCATGTGGTTCCAAATCCATATATTATTTCTTCAGTGAAACACAAATACAGTTGTTTTAAAGAAAGTTAAGGTCTAGGGAAAAACAAACCCTGCCTGTATAAAGAAGACATACATTACCTTTCAAAAGTTTGGGGTCGGTCAAATTTGTTATGTTTTTGAAAGAAGTCTGTCATGCTTACCAATGCTGCATTGATTTGAAAAACAAACAAACAAATGAAAAACAAACAAACAAACAAATAAATAACAGTAAAATCAGTAACATTGTGAAATATTATTACAATTTAAAATAATTGTGGTTACACTTTACTTGAAGGGGTGTGCATAAGACTGACATGACACATGTCATGAATATGAAGGTTTTTTATGCATGTTTATGACAACTGTCATTAAGTGTCATTCACTCAGTTATGTAATTTTTAATGCAAAGATGACATTGTTTGAGATGTCTTTGTTATGGGCTATGGTTAGGGGTAAGGGTAGGGGTAGGGTTAGGTCAAATAATGTCATATTTGCATTAAAAATGACATAACTAAGCGAATGACACTTAATGACAGTTGTAATAAACATGCATAAAACCTCCTTCATATTCATGTCATGTGTCATGTCATGATTATGAAGGTGTCATGTCAGTCTTATGCACACCCCTCAAGCAAAGTGTTACCATAATTGTTTTCTATTTGAATATATTTAGCTGTGATCAAAGCTAAATTTTCAGCTTCAGTGTCACATGATCCCTCAGAAATCATTCTAATATGCTGGTTTGCTGCTCAAGAATAATTTCGGATGCTATCAATGTCAAAGCAGTTGTGTTGCTTCATATTTTTTGTGGAATCCACAATAATTTATCTTTTTCCTCAATTCTCTGATAAATCCAAAGTTCAAAAGATTTGAAAAATAAATCGTTTGGAACATTATACATTTCGTTACTGTCCCTTTTTCAAGTTAATGCATCCTTGCAGAATAAAAGTAGGCTATTCATTAAAAAAATAAAAGATCGTACTGACCCAAACTTTTGAACTTATTCGTAGCTCTCAAATCTCAAATCATATTCAAATTTGCCACAATTTGATTAGTCACAAGATAATAGCTTTTAGCATTATGAACACTAATTCTGATTGGATATGGGATATGAGAACTATTTTTAAAGAGCAAACACAAAAATTTGGTGTAAGAAACAATTTTCACTCGTAAATTACTAGTAAAGCATACTCCAATAATCTTTGCTTTATTTACAACTTATTGTTTTACAGCCACAACATGCAGTAGTTGGAACACCGTATCGATAAATCAGAATCCTGTTAGACTATTGTGTTTCTAAAAACAGTCAAAATACTTACTTGTTGTCTCAGAAGCCAAGTAATTATAAAGCTGCTCTGCTTTTTGAGCCTCTTTAAGCCCAAACGCTGCTCGCAAGCTTATGAGCTGAGGGATCTAAAATTCACAAGTCAGGCCTCTTTCAACAGCAGATCCTTGAACATATTGAGGCTTTTTTGAGTATCTGCGCCCTTGAGGGTCAAACGGGCCATATGCTGAAAGTCTTGGAGGTGGTCGAGGTTATTTAATGAGCTTCCCGATGACCCTGGCTCAGTGGAGTGTGTCATAACCAGCCTGGATAATTTCCCCATGCAGGAGTGTCCGATCAGAGCTCGCTTCAGCAAACACACCGAGGCCGAGCACCTGGAACCGTGCAGCTATTTAGCATACAGTTAATTAATGTTGACACACACTGGGGGAGAAAGCCGGAAAGATACATACTGATGTCGAACTTATCTTTATTATTATTATTATTATTATTATTATAGTGGATTAACTTTACAGAGTATAAACCGATGAGGATGCATTAAAACTTTCACACATGTCATCTACATACAATACTGTTCAGAAGTTTGGGGATGGTAAAATGTCTTCTACTCACCAAGGCTGCATTTATTTGATCAAAAATAAAGTGAAAAACAGTACAATTGTAAAATAATATTACAATTTGAAATAACCGTTTTCTATTTGAATACATTTTAAAATGTAATTTATTCCTGTCATGCAAAGCTGAATTTTCAGCATCATTACTATATTATTACTAGTAATCTGCTAAATGCAACAAGGCATGAAGATATTAAGATATTATAAACGCTTGGTATGAAAATAATTGCTCCAATACAGACTTTAGTGCAAGGTTAATCTTGTAAGACCTTCAGGTGAAGAAATCTATTTGTAAATGACTGAAGTACAACTCATGAAGACGCACATAAGAGTCACATAAGAGCTTCGACTTCATGCAACCAGTGTAGACAGCAAAGCTTTAGTGAACATTAGAGGATCTGTCTGCAGTATGAACCATTCCAGTTCTGATTCCTCCAATGGCTTCAGTACAAGATCTAAAATATATTTATAATTACAGACAAGCACACATACCTGTACTCAAGCAAGATGGACTATAGAAAAGACATTATACAACATTAACACCTTTATGGCTCCTACACCCCCACTCTGTTTTTTCTCACTGTCTGACTTTCTGCATACACATCATTAGTTACATAATGCTTCATAACATTTCCAGCCATATGATTATGACAGCACGATGGCTCTTTCCCGCACTATCTGCCGTAACAGGTATTAGACCAAGCATAAAGAACGCTAACGTTCCCAAACCACCTCTCACTGCACAGCAAGGCCATTCCAACAGTTGAAGAGGCGTACTGTAAAAAATTTAATTACAAGGTTTCGGTTCATATGTCAGTTGGGCCCTTGTTTGATTGTGATACAGAACTCAGCAATGCTTGAAGACCAAGCACAGATTGCGAAGCAGATTGGTTGCTAATGTGATGTGGGCAGGAATCCTTCAGGTTCTCGAAAACAGGCCACAGCAAACCGAACGACCAAATGTGCTTCTTGGAGTTTTGTTTGGTGTGTCGCTTCATGCTGCTTGGGGATCAGCGTTGTGATGAAATCGCAGACGAATACTGAGGAAAATACTTGAAATGTCAAGACAAAGGCCTGAATATGAAGAAAGAGCAACAAACACAAAACAGCTCAAATAATAATAATGTGAAGCTGCATTCATAAACTACAATCTAGTGCTTTTTAAAAGTGAATTTCTAATATGAAATACAATTATTTGAAATATAAAATAATTTGGGACATTCTAAATTTGTAAGCAGAAACAAATTGATTGCTTGCTTGATTGTGATGAGCCAGAGAAATCATTGTGATAGAAAGAAAGAAAGAAAGAAAGAAAGAAAGAAAGAAAGAAAGAAAGAAAGAAAGAAAGAAAGAAAGAAAGAAAGAAAGAAAGAATAATAAATTGTGAATGTTAGAACTTAAAAAATGAAACTACATTCAAAACATTAATTGTGGTTTAATTTAACTGAATGTTTAATTAATATATTAATTAATATATGTTATTGATCAAGTGCCAAAATTAAATTTATCCAACCAATAATACTTATCCAACCAAAGTAATAAGTACTAATTATTGGAATATACATTTTGTGTTAAAAACTAAAAATACATTCTAATCTAAAATATATATATTATTATTATTACTATTATTGTTAAATAATATAATTCTATAAATATCAATTTTATAAATAATAGTTTTTCTTATTAATAAACAGTATTATTTTAAAATTATAATATATTATTGTGCATTATTATTACAGTTATACAGTATATCACATATTCAATTATATATTAAAAATATAAAATGTTACAATGTTATACTTCATTATTTTACTTATTACTAAAACTACTTTCGTTGAAGTGCTGCTCTAGACATTTTGGATTATCTAACACACACACACACACACACACACACACACACACACACACACACACACACACAGCATGCTAAAGTTATCGATCTCTTGCTGTGAATATGAGCAATAAGTGAGTGGGAGACAATATCTCCTTGGAAACCCAAACCATCATGCTCACAAGCGGCCTTCTGAACGTCCTTTGGGCCTCCAAGAAGGCCCACCCAGAGGATTAGCAACTCTAGCAAGTGGCCTTTTTTGGGCACAACACAGTCCCATTCACTGGATGTTAGCAGGAGGAACAGGTGGTAATGTTTAGAGAAGGGCAGAGGAGAGATATTACACAGATTAGGAGTTTATTTCTGTCTCCTGTGCTTCTCTCCCAATTTCTCTGTTGTTGCATGACTAGTTTGCAACAACAGAGAACACACAGTGCACGTTCATAAATCCCTGTATTTGTGAGCAGCAGAACAGCACAGAGCGCAGGAGTTGTGTCAATTTTATTATTTCGCCATAGATAACCCTACTTCACTACTGCAGACATGCTTTGCAGCTCTGGGGAAGCATAAAAAGGTCAGCATCCATGAACCACACCACCGAAAGAAACAGGAAAATTGAACGCAAAATGACTGCATGAAACAAGTTGCAATTTAATTTAAATGAATGTTCCGGGTCCAATACAAGTTAAAATCCACTGCATTTGTTGTGCAATATTGATTACCACAGAAAATAATTACAATTCTGAAAGAAAATGAAATAAAAATTCTTTCAGCACTTACTCACTACATGACTTTCTTTCCTCCAGCGTACACAAAAGGAGCAAATCTGAAGACTGATCCAAGTTCTTTTCCATCGGTGTACAATAAACAGGAACATTCAGGCTTTAAAAAGGACACAAAGAGCACCATAACGGTATCACGAACAGTTCATATGACTCGTCTATGTATCTGCAACAGATGGGTCGTGTCCTTAAAGGAATAGTTCATACAAAAATTAACATTTGCTGCAAATGTAATCACCAGGTTATCCAAGAAGTAGACGAGTTGTTTGCTCAAGGGAACAGAGCTGGATAAATTTAGCATTACATCACTTGGATGGATCCTCTGCAGTGAATGGGTGCCATCAGAAAGAGAGTCCAAACAGCTGATAAAAACATCACAATAATCCACAAGTAACCCACACCACTCCAATCCATCAGTTAATGTCTTGTGAAGATTTGTTTCTGACAAACACAAAGCTTAGTATGTTTTTTTAATGTCAAACCATTGCTATATGAGTTCTCTATCCATAATATTGCTTCCTCCAGTGAAAATGTCATCTCATCTGAATCAGGAGAGAAATATGCACAGATCAAGCACTGTTCACAAGCCAAAACAGATCTAAACAAATATGTGGGTGGATTTTGATGTGTGAGGAACACATAAGATGGACTTTTTCACTGGAGGACGCTTTATTATGGATTATGGACTCATATTTTGGCCAGAAGCGATGGTTTAAAGTTAAAAATGTCTCAAGATGTTAACTGATGGACTGGAGTGGTGTGGATTATTTGTGGATAATTGTGATGTTTTTATTAGCTGTTTGACGGCACCCATTCACTGCAGAGGATCCATTGGTGAGCAAGTGATGCTATGCTACATTTCTCCAAATCTGATCCAATGAAGAAACAAACTCATCTATATTTTGGATGGCCTGAGAGAGAGTACATTTTCAGCAAATTTTCATTTTTGTGTATAGCTTCATGTATAGAACAACAGTATCAAAAATATACTTCACTTTTAACCCTTGTGTTGTGTTCAGAACCCTATCACACTTACGAGTTTACAGAGCGAAAAGGACCCGGCCTCATAAAATTGCTTATAAATCACTCATTATGCTATATTATCACCAAAGATTGGATTCAATCTTTTTGTCAACTTCTTATCTTTAATTTAGGACTGGTTTTGTGTTTATATTTGCTTCTGAATAATCGTAGGCCTCATTTATCTGAGAGTAGGCACCTCATTTTTTGAGTGAAAAAAGCATTATTTATGAATAATTTTCACAATATTAGATAAAAACTGAAGAAAATTTGCATTGTTTATCACAATAGTGTACTTTAATGTTTAATCAGGGAGTTTGTTTTGAAAGGCTTTTATTTTGTACAAAATGGCACAAAGTCACACTTGTGGTGTTCCCGGTCAAAAATGACCCGGCCTCAAAAAATTGCTTATAAATCACTCATTATGCTATAATATCACCAAATATTGGATTCAATCTTTTTGTCAACTTCTTTTCTTTTATTTAGGACTGGTTTTGTATTTATATTTGCATCTGACTAATCGTAGGCCTCATTTATCTGAAAGTAGGCACCTAATTTTGTGAAAAAATGATTATTTATGAATAATTTTCACAATAATAAATACAATGTGGAGAAAATTTGCACTGTTTATCACACTAGTGTACTTTAAAAAGGAGAAAACGCCTCCTACACCTTTTGATGATAGCGTCAAAGGCTGTCTGTCAAATAAAAATGAAAAAAAAAAATCCCAAATGTGCTGATGCCATCAAACCATAAAGAAAAAAAGCACATAGCTAACTCTATATAAGAGTCTTTCTTTGTTAGCTCTGAACTTGCATGTATTCAAGGTCGATTTCATTTCATTTCAGAATGAAAACATACAAGCCAAACATTTATTAGATATTAAGAGGTGAGAGTCTCTTTTATAATATCAATAGCAAGAATGATTGGCATCAGCACGGGGGGTGGAGGGGGTCTGGCAGGTTAAAGCATTGTAAACAAGGAATAGAGTGAGCTATGAGAAAAATCCGAACTGTATAAAATCACAGGAGTGCACACCTTTATGTTAAAAGCCATTCTTGTTTATGGGAGATGCTTCTAAACTAACAATGCAGAGATATTTCACCTTCTTACAGCGCAGACATCCATTACAGACAGATCTGCTAATGTCGTGGTTCAAAACGGGTCAGCTTTTAATAAGGTCGCAGACAGCGGGAGGAATCCGAAGCTAAATGCAAATAATAAAATGCAACTAACCATATAATGGTGCAGAGCTAAGATAGAAAATAGGCTTATCAACTTTTAAAAAGTAGGAGAAAATGCATTCAATATCTTATGCTGTGAATGTCAAAGGTCGTGTCCAAGCAAACTCTACTGTATTTTGCTGCGAATTTGCTACATCATTCTGGCATAGTCCCTTAACCAGGAAATTAACGTTCTTAGAATTGACAAGACAGTTGACCCTGAGTGGTCAGCTAAATATCTACAGTGGATCTAAAATATGAATAGTTAATTATAACTAGTTATGGTTAATTATTCATATTTCCCCATGAGCTGATTCGCTACAACTATATGAGGAAAAAGTGAGTGAAAATGAGTGCATTTAGACATAGTTGCACAAAAATGTAAACACTTTCCAACGAATCAGATTTCAAATCACATATGAATGTTAAACATCAAATTCCATGTGTTTTTTATTAGCCATTTAGCATTTTCAAGCCAAAAATTTACTTTACATCTATCTGAACAAAGAATAGAAAATCTCATAGAATAAAAGCTGAGCTTCATAGGAAGGAATGTGGTAAAAGAGAGTTATATGTATTAAAAATATACATAATCATGCATATGCATAATAAACGACCCAATAGCCTTTTCTATTTGTGTATGATCAACCATTCCCAGAGTTATATAAAATCACCCTGCATACATACATACAACCACACTTCTATTCTATACACGCGCACACGTTTTCATTTAACTCGAACACTACAAAGAAAAGGGGTTCATTTAGCGGGATTTCAATCTTCCCAGGAGACAATGGGATACGTGCGCTCTCCTCTCCTCTCCATCCATTAATCAATAATGATGTCATAATTCTGTTTAAGATGACAGGAGTGGAGAGCTGGAGACAGAAAGTTAAATTCAGCCTGCTTTAATGTCAGATAATAAATCAATACTCTTCTTGAGTGCTGTTTTAATATGAACTTTTCTGACTAGAGGAAAAACTTCAGAATTCACCATTTGGGATTCTGAAATGTCAATAAACAGTGAAGAAAGTACAGGACAATCTAGATTTAATGATGAAGAAAAACACCTTGTATTTTATCTTTGGATGTTATTAAACAAATACAGCTGAGAGTGACAGGGAAAAGAAAAAGGGGGCAACAGGGGTTGGACATGTTGCAAGCCAGATTCAAACCTGCAAAAGCACAATGGTAATCAAGAACACCATTTATCTTGCATTAATCATCAATGTTACTCAAAACCAATGGATTGGGTAACTGTTAGCTGGTTAGCATTGCCCCGTTAGCCTCTGCTAATTGATATCAAATGCATCTTTCTTCACTGACCATTACAAAATCAGACCTTTATAATATACTGGTTGTTTTGCCATGTTTGGTTTTGGATGACTCTTATGATTCACACACTTTTAGTTTTTCCTTTCTGCTGACATTGACGCTCCAAATATTCAGTAGTCAAAACCCCTGAGACTTCAAAGAAATTTCCATCAGTGACAATTGACAATGATGAGTAATAAAATTGAATAATGTGGCAAAACCCCTCAAATAAAGTAAAATAAAAATCTAAAGAATAATAATAATAATAATAATAATAATAATAATAACAATTATAATAACAATGATGATTTAACTTATAAAAATATTTAAAAATGATAAATGATTCATCACGATGAAGAATAAAAGTGTAAAAAACTATTTGAAGCTATGAAAAACTATAAATTAAAATAAAATAGAAATGATTATAAAATATTATAAATTAAAATAATAATAATAATAATGCTTTAAAATATTTAATTTTATTTAATTTTATTTAATTTAATTTTATTTTATTTTTTAAAGCATTTAAACCAACACACTGCTCCAACAAACGGCCGAGTGACCACCCAAACTCTCGCTGGGCTTTTGTTTGTGTGTGGCCAGGCCCGGGAGTCTGGTGGCTGGTTGGACAAATCTTCACTCAGTGAGGGATGAACTTGCCTAGAAGCTTGTTCTGCTCTGCAAACCCCAGAAAGTTCATGCCTGGAGCTCCAGCACGAATGAGGAAGGGGGATTTTTGGGCCGCATCCTCCAGCTCACCCAGGCCACCGCGTACTGTCCCGGCCCCTGACCAGCTAACCCCAGCTCCGTTCCGCTTCCTGCCCCATGCGCCGGTGGGTGCGTTTAATTAGCTGTTAGGGGAACGTGGACAGGACAACCACCTGGATCCAAATCCCACAATGACCGCAGGATACTCATGGTCCACGGATGTTTACAGTAAACAGCCTGAGAAAAGGAAAAAGAGAAAAGAAGCACATTCATTTCTCAAGAAATCAATACAGAGCATTCAAGAACCTCAGCTGAGCACAGTCTGTTTTCTGTACTGTTTTTAAGTTGTGTGTGACGTTACACAACACAAAGCGCCATGAAATTGCACTGTATTAAAATCTCTCCTATTGTGAATCTGTTGAATAAAACTCCATGTACATGTGGCAACATGGGCAGATGCTTTGAATGCTTTAAAACTGCTGTGAAAACAATTAAGGATATCTTTGTGTGTGTGTGTGTGTGCGTGAATTTAATAATATACAGCAATTAATGTGAACTGAAATTAAAGGTAGTATTCACAAAATTGCCATCTTTTTCGTTCCAAACATCTATGACGTTTTTCTTCAGAGGAATGGAAGAATGACTACTAGAATAACTTAAACTTAATGAATAAATACAATATCCTAATGTTTTGTTGTTGTTGTTTTTGTAGTCTGACATTGTTAAAATGTCTTTTGTATTCATGAGAAAACTAAAGTTCATACAGGTTTGAAAGAACATGAAAATGAGTAAATAAAGACATGAATGACATGAATAGATTTTTTTCCTGTTAATTATTATTCTGTGATTCTTCTTGGCTTTGTTTTAGCAAAACAAACAAGAAAAAGAAGTATCATAGCAGTGTGATACATGCAATCTCTTTTACATTAGCCTGGTAAGTGAATCGCTTAATGACCATCTCTAGTCCCAGTGGTTAATCTGTTATTTTGACAATCAGTTATTCTATACACCATTTTTTTATTTAACTCATGGGAGTATATAGAGCATATTTGCTTTATTGTGGTGCATCGTGCTTTTTAAGTGCATCATATAACCACTAAAGACATAATTCATAATTTACCACACAGGGCGTAAATAAAAGTCTAAAAGAGATATTAGGGGTTACTGAGGGACCTCAAAACAACATACAGTACTATGTATAACCTCTGAAATTTAAATGCAAAGGAGAGAAAAAAATGTTTTGTTTTACAATAAAAACATGCAGGTCATATTTTTAAAACCCTTTTTGTGCAGTATTGTTTTGAACCTTTGCTAACGAATTTTGTGCATTTTCCACAGGCCATTAAAGTTTAAGAGTCATTGCACCATGCGCTGCATTACAGAGTTGCTCTCATTACAGAGTGCATATGTGCATATGAACATCAAACTACACTAAACTTGATTCTCTCATTGTTGCATGTCTCTGATTTTAACCTGCATAGTTGCATATTTGTAACCATTCCATCAAAGTATTGCCAATTATGATGATTTGGGTTGGCAATGCACTCATTTAGCAGCGCAGCTTTGCAGAATCACTGAAGTCCTATCTTAATGTAGTACAATACGTATTAAAAATACCATGTGAAACATGTAAAAAATGTATTTATGCTAAATATTAGAACTAGATTTTCGATAACTACATTTTTCTTCTCTGTTGCCCTTGACCCTCCAAATATTTCATAGCTCAGCAAAAAAACTTTAGTAAAGTAAAATAAAATAATAATAATAATTGCTACAATAGGACATTCTAGAGGTTTTAGCACATTGCTACACATTTGGTGTTTTTTTAAGCATGTTTTTTATGATATTGCTAGGATTTATGGTTGCTTACAGGCTCTATAAGTTGTCCACTCAAGTCTTTATATATGGCTCAGGTCCCTCCTTCAATGGAAGACTAATGCATTTTTAGCCAATGCGTAAATCTAATCATTATTTTAAAAAAAGAGTAATATAGCATACCTCTTCCCAACAAGCCACTCAGTTTGAATCATCCATGTCTGTAACATGAACGTTACGAGTAAATCACTAATGAATGCTACATTTTTCAGTAGAAAGCATTGCATACTGCACATTTTGGCAAATGTTGTAGATCACCTGTGTGTTTCCTGCATACTGTGCATAGAATACACAGTGCATATTTTTTTCTGTCAACAAATGAAAGTTGTATATCATTCAGACATACCTGAAATCAGCCCTCCTGTCCTTCAGTCCCTCTCTCTCTCTTTCAGCTGCTGAGATGAAAGTGCAGGTCCTGGATTTTCAGTTTGGCTTCCTGCAGTCTGTGTACATTTATTTATTTTTTTTCACAAATGTCTGGCACAGATCATATCTGTGTGAGATTGGATGTTTGTGGACTTGTATTCGATTTGGGCCAAATTCCGATCGCTCTTTTCCATGCACTTACAACAAAGGCAGACTTAAGCTCTCAAGCTATTTAAAGTACAATAAAAGTATTGTAAAATTAGTCCTTCGTGCATTTTCTGAAGCTTTGTGTGTAGAACAGACCAATATCTAAGTCGTTTTTCACGTATAATCTTTAAATCCAGTGAGACGTTAACTGCTGAGACTCGATTCAGAATCATTCAGATTCATTAATGAATCTTTCAAACTGGTATTGTTAACAGATTCAACCTATTTACTGCAAAGATCCAAGTCAGACAAATCAATCTTTCATGAATCCCTGATTCTCTGGATGTTTCAGGTTGATGTTTCTTCATGAGCATTACTTGTCAAAAGTTTGGAAACATGATGATTTTGGAATGTTTTTAATGAAGTATCTTATGCTCAACCAAAGCTACATTAATTCGATTTTTTTTTAAATACAGTAAAAACAGTAATATTGTGAAATATTATTACAATTTGAATATATTTAGAGTTTTCTATTTTAATATATTTTAAAGTGGAATGTATTCCTGTTTTCAAATCTGAATTTTCAGCACCATTACTCCAGTCTTCAGTGTCACATGATCCTTCAGAAATCATTCTAATATGCTGATTTACTGCTCAGTTATTATTGGTGCCCATTAATAATAATAGATGGAATTATCTTCATGTTTTAAGCAGTTTTTGCTGTTTAATATTTAATGTAAATATTTGTTTTATTTTTTTATTTATTTTATTTTGTTAGGATTCTTTGATGAGTAATAAGTTCAGAACAGCAGCATTTATTTCAAAAAGAATATTTTTTTACTGTCACTTTTGATCAACTGAATGCATATTTACTGAAAAGAAACATTAATTTATATTAAACACACGCACACACACACACTTGAATGGCAGTGTATCATGGTTTCTACAAAAATATTATGTAGCTCAACCAATTATTGCAATTGCAAGGATTACCAATCAATACATTCTGCAAAATCGATATTTTCTCACAAAAAGTCATATAAGTTTGGAACAACATGAGGGTGAGTAAAAGATAACTTTTAGGTGCCAAAATAAACTTTAAAATAAAATGAAATGTGGCCTTTCCTTGCTTTCACCTGTCCCCTTCTATCCTTCTGCCCTTCTTGGCACATTGTTGCCATTTTCTTTTTGGCCAGAGTGTATGTAAAACCGAATGATGTAATATCTGACCTTACCGCACAAAAATATGTACACAATGAAGAACAGCATGCAAGATGATGAAAACTCATGCCTGGATGAGAGATTCTGCCCACAGGCTCAGGATTTCCAGCGATGACACAAACTGTTGTCATGTAACGAGCAGCACTGAACAGAGAAGAAGCAATTAATGTACCGATCGAGTCACAACATCTCATTTTCTCTGTGCCGTTGGTTGATTCTTATGTGTCATAGTTTACATCGTGACAAAGTGATGTTAAGTGCTGGTGACTGCAGCAAACAAATGGGTCAGGATGTGAAGTGAAGCACAACACAACACAAAACAATCTTAAATTAGCCAAGTTATAATAGCAGAGATTAAAATGAGAGCATATGGAGCCACCTGCTTCCCAGAATTTATTTATTTATTTATTTTCCCCAGCAAAAAAAGACGGCAGTAATCTCACATAACTGTAGAGTTTTAGAAGGGATCTCAACAATATGTCATCAGATTTGTCAAGATATAAAAGTCTGCAGTTAAAATGCAGGGTTCAATATGAACTCAACATTTCTCATCAAATTTACAAAAACAATATTTTTGGAGGTGCTATATATTTTATATACTCTTAATGCGTTACCATTGACTTCTGGTGTCAATTTTTATGTATCCCATGAAAATGTTTAGGAAAAAAAACAGAGACAAATTTTATTTACAATTTTTTGAATATTTAAACCAAAAATAGGTAATTTCTTCAATCACATGATTTTCTTATACCAATTGCAATTATATATTGAATTGCAAAATTTATAATAAAAATTTTAATTATTATAAACACATACTTTTCATATGATTTTTTAACTTTATTTTTTTATTTTTTTTTATGTTTTTGAAGGAAGTCTCTCATACTGACCAAGGTTGCAATTGCATGCATGCATAAATAAATAAATAAATAACCTGTATTTTTAGTAAATATTGTCAAATATTATGTATTCCTGTTATGGTAAAGTCCCCTCTGCAGGATTTCTTAGATGAATAGAAAAATGAAAGGAATGAAAGGAATTTTAAATAGAAATGTATTTACTGTCAATCCTTGCTGAATAAAAGTATAAATTTTTATTTTAAAAAAAATCTGAACTTGAAAGAAATGCTTACAGATTTGCAACGACTTATATAAGAAAATGGAAATCTTGTTTTCAATTGCATGTTAAACAGGTCACTCCTGTAGTGCTCCAAGGTCATGAGTTGATTCCCAGGGAATGCATGAATCTATAAAATCGATATGTTGAATGCAATGCAGGTCGCTTTAGATAACAGCATCTGCCTAATGCATGAATGTAACATGTAGATGGAAACACTATTTGGCACATTTGCAGTTTAACCCCATTTGCGGCTGCACATTGCACTTCTGCATGCATGGCTACTGTATGTGTGTGTTAATGTGTGTGGGTGTTTGTTTACAGGTGTCTGCACGAGCGCATGTCACCTTGCCTGTCATTATTTCTCTCCTGTCACCCACTTAGACAGAACTGCTGACAGCAGACACTCCAGCAGGGCTGTGTGAGTCACGCTCACCCGGATTCTGTGCACTGGAAGAAAACGAGTGAGATGCAAAAAATGAGTTTTAAAGGAAGTGATATAGAAACAAACCATTAATTAGGTGCATAAGAGAAGCCAGGATTTCTGTCATTGACGGTGACCATTAACGAAAGAAAAATGGTGTCTGATAGAATGACTTTTTCATAAATAATAAGCATTAAATATTCACATGCTTATCTCCAAGTCATTTTAATTTGTTCTAGATGTCACATTATGATACTTTGGAAGCCTGGCTGAAGCTAAAAAGGTGCATTCGTAATATAAATGCTTTATTTTTAAATCATTGACTGACTGGGGAGTGAGGAAGGTATCTGTGGTTCTGACACAGTACGATAGAAACCTCATTCTGTCGTTTGCATACAACGTAATCTCAGCCAATCAAAATTAAGCTGATGGCCTTAGGAAAGTGCTGTGCCATATTGTTAATTGTGTAATTAGGGAGCTTCAGTTCCTGAGTGGACAATTAAAGAACATTTAGAAGTACAGGTTGCTGAACGTACTGACATTTTTAAATGCAGATATTTTGCATAAAGGACAAAAGACTCCCCAAAAGGTGGGTTGCATAAACTGCTGAGACTAGTCTTAAAAAAGTTAGACATTTATTTTCTTCAAGACTGGTCATAACTTTTTAAAGTCAGTTAAAAACGGTAGCTTGGTCTAATGTGAATCCAAAAAGTATGACTGATTACCCCTTGGCTAACTGCTAGCTGGTCAAACTAATTTGTAAGACACAGTCTTAACATAGTGTCAATGTTTATGCAACTGGCCCCTGGAGCTCAGTCTAAAGTGCTGATTTGATAAAAGTTGTTATTTTCTGGCCCATTTTTTGGCTTTAATTCCCAATCCACCAACAACGGCGTAACTAAGGAATGAACTAATGAAAATAGTGATTACAAAGAGTGATATACAGTTCTTAAAAAAGGAAACATTCATTTCCATCTCATACTAATATATGCAAAAGCTAATCTTGTAGAACAAAACTTAATGGCGTAAAGTTTATTTTGAAGCTTATTCTGGCCAAGAACCACCTACCTAGACAGGAATAGACCATGCGAATGAGGTTTAAAGTGAACAACCAACCCATTTGTATGTATGGGCACATAAAGGGTGGGTTTAGCTTAAGTAGTTAACACCACAACACAAAACCGGTGTGGAAATGAAGGATGGATGGATGGATGGATTGATAGATAGAAGCTGTTTTTTAAACTTCCCGTTCATTAAAGAAAAAAAGAAAAAACGTATCATCTTTCCACAAAAACATATTAAGCAGCAAAAACTGTTTTCAACATTGATAATAGGAAATGTTTCTTGATCAAATCAGCATATTAGAATAATGGCTGAAGGATCATGAAGACTGGAGTAATGATGCTGAAAATTCAGCTTTGATCACTGGAATAAATTAAGTTTTAAAATATATTCAAAAATATAAGTTATTTTAAATTGTAACAATATTTCACAATATTACAGTTTTTACTGCATGTTTTATTTGCATTGCTTTGCACTATTTTAAGATTGGTCTGTGCATGAGAACACACATGTAACTGCACAAACATGCTTGTAAGCAGGCATGAACTCATGGTGAACACAATTCAACTTAGTTGTTCTAATAACCGCTCTCTAAATCTCATCCTGAGGGGATGTGATCTTTATCTCACCTGCTTTTGCATGATTCGCTTCTCTCCCGGCTGAACTCTCCAGCACTGGAGCGGCTCTGTGGCATGTCCAATGCGACAGATAATGTTGAGCTTGATGCATGGAAGGATAAAGCAGTGATGCGCGATCTCACCGGCAGATAAGGCTGTGTTAACATCAGCAAAGAGACAAAAGCATTCATGAACACACATACAGGCGTACCGCTCACACACACACTGCATGGCATCAGCACGGGTCACAGCGCTCACGGTTTAAACATATGTGCATGCCTTGACCAAGACATCCTTGAGAAATGTAGATGAATTCATGGGGAATCGATGTAAAGCCCCAAACGCTCTGATTTAGGCCATAAAAGCATTTATGACATGAAAATATATTCACATCTATTGTAAATTCATATCAGTTGAGCAACCAATGGATGATTTATTCAAAGATGTGCATGACTCCATATACAAATACATTTCAACCCAAGAGTCGTTCAGAAACACCTAAACAAAATCTATAAACAGGCCTCTTCATAATAGATGGACTTTTTTTATTTAAAATGTTAACATAGACGCTAATGTCTTTGTTAACACTCACCACTGCCTTATTTCCTCCAGTCACGAATGGAAGGCAAAGAGGTGGACTGCAAAGTCAAACTTTGTGCTGATGTTGGACGTCTTTGCTGGAGGGTGATCCAGAGGACTTCCTGAGATCATATCTGTCATTTATCTTCAGCAAGGGGAACAGCCAGAAACACTGTTCCAGTCTCTAGAAAAGAGCGCAGATTAAATTTAAAAAAGCACATGCGCGTTCTGTCCCTACTTGTGCAATGCCAAAGGCACATAATATTATGATATTTTGATGCATATCTTTATTATTTGTATTATTATTATTGGCAACACTTTATAATAATAAACATGACTAATCATCATTTTGATATATATATATAATGGGCATGGGCCCACCCACTTTCAACTGTGGCAACCTAATGATAAGTTGGTAATTTTCCAAATGGATGTAAGTTATTAAATGATAACAATAATACAAATCTTATTTCCCTGTCATTTTTATATATATATATATATATATATATATATATATATATATATATATATATATATATATATATAAAAGTTACAGGGAAATAAGATTTGTATTATTGTTATCATTTAATAACTTACATCCATTTGGAAAATTACCAACTTATCATTAGGTTGCCACAGTTGAAAGTGGGTGGGCCCATGCCCATCTGTAGTTTCACCACTGCATTGTAGCAAAGCAGGGTAAATCATTTATGAATTTACATGATAACTGTGCAATCATTGAGGCAGCTTTACATATAAATGGATCTGTATCATGCTAAGTGTGATCGCGGTCTCCTGTGTGGAGCCCTAACGAGGGTGGTATCCTAACAGAAGCAAGGGATTCTGGGAATCGTAGGCGCCGTGACGCAGCTGACCCTGTGCTGAGTGAGTGGGAGATTGTGGGCTGACACAGAGGAACGGGAGAATCGCTGCATAACGTCTCCACTCGAATACTCCCACCGGCTCTCCAGACTAGCACTTTTATTTATAATGCTGATCGTGTGGAAAACGTGCATGAAAATGCACAGAAATAGACATGAGAAGTGACTCAGATCCCAGAGGGGTTATACATCGCACGTCGTCACACATAGATATATTTCAAACATGCCGGAAAAACATGAAAGATAGTTTATGAGTACTGTATATGTGAAGAGCCTGGAGAAGAGAGAAATACATAAATAGAGACTGACAGTAGATGTGTCTGAATCTGATTCAAGCAGCTGCTAGAAGGGAAAGTATAGAATTAGACTAGATTAACAGTGCTGTAAGCGATTGTTTGGAAAAGCATGCATAAAATGTCTCTATTAACTGAAAGAGATGAGTGAAATGGGTGTCTCTGTATCAAAACTAGACTCACAGCACAGGAGAGTCCGAAGAGCGGTCTAAGCTTTGCTCGTTTGGGTTTGCTGACATGTCTTTGGAGATTGGGGTTTTGGAGAGAGGCCGTGGGTTGAAGGAATGAGAGCAGATCTAATTCAGTGGCTGAAGCCTGGCAGAAGGTTGAAAAATAGCTAATGTCACTTACAGCACTT
This sequence comes from Sinocyclocheilus grahami, assembly GCF_001515645.1. NCBI lineage: Eukaryota > Metazoa > Chordata > Actinopteri > Cypriniformes > Cyprinidae > Sinocyclocheilus > Sinocyclocheilus grahami. The sequence continues at coordinate 2,223,714 of NW_015505193.1, forward strand.
TAAAGCTACTTTATGCAAAGCTCGCTGCAGTCCATAAACTTTAAAAAAAATCTCCGGAACAAGATGTTAAAGTATTAGTTGACCCAAACACTTAAATTTGGTCATCACTTATTCACCCTCATGTAATTCCAATCGCATTTGACTTATTCTGTGAAACACAAAAAGTGAGTTTTTGACATAACCAGGACACGACAACATCTAAAATGACAATAATAATAAAAATAAATAAATAAATAACACAGTATTTCAAGCCTTTTGACAGCATTCTGAGAGGAAAAAACTGAAATGTTAGTCACCATTCACTTAAAACCTGAACATTTTTAAAGAAATGAATACTTATTTGCAAAGGATGCATTCAAATTATCAAAACTGACACTGAAGACTGGAAAAATGGCTTCTGAAAATTCAGCTTTGACATCAAATGAATAAATAACATTTTAAATGATATTAAAATAGAAAAAAGTGGTTTTAAACGGTAATACTATTTCACAATATTACTGTATTCTTTTCTCTTTTTTTACTGTATTTTAGCTCAAATAAATGCAGCCTTGGTGAGCATAAGAGACTCTTCCGACAAACATTAAAACAATTGATAACACTTTACATTAAGCTCCATTAGTTAACGTTAGTTAATGTATTAATAAGCAATACATTTTATGCAGTATTTATTAATCTTTGTTAACATTAAAGTACAATTTTTCGTAGTTAGTTCATGTTATCTCAATCCATTAAATAATATTAACAAATACAATTGTAAATTATTAGAATGCATTAGTTAGTTGAAATTAACATTATTAATAAATGCTTTAGAATCATTATTCCTTGTTAGTTAACAAATGCAGTTAACTAATATTAACAAAGAAATACTTATTGTAAAGTGTTTCCAAAATGAATGAACGAATGAATGAAGAAAAACAACAGTAGGATGTAAAAATTTTTTTCAAATTTGTAAATGAAACAAATATTTTAAGTGATTTAAAATAAAATACTGTCGGTCTTTCTACTCCAAAATTTCATGTTTGTTTCAATGTTACTTGCCCTTTTTTTTTAATTATTTGAGACATGTTTCAAAGGAAATCCTACACCATTTTTTTTTCATTGTGAATGATTTCATCCAAATTGTTGTCTGAACTTTTGTGTAGAATATTTGTTTAAAAGGGTTTTCATATTTGCAATGGTGCTGTTGTGTAAAATGAAATGAATCAGTAATTGCATAGAGTATGGGTCTTGCTAAATGATTAGTTATTATCCAAACAATTTTGAAATCTAATTGCTGTTTACATAAATCATAGGTACACAGAGCCCATCCTAGACTTCTGGGGGCCCTATGCAAAACTGTGTCGTTTTTTTTTGTCTCGAGTAAGACACTGTATGACATTCACGTTACATGATTTGACTGATTTTTACGTAGAAAGGGCGACAGCACACCGCATTAAAATAAATTACATAACTGGTTTTCATAACCGCTGGCCAAATTAAAAAACGAAACTAAAATTAAATCATCTTTGAGAGCAAGGGGTGTTTCGGGGGCCCTATACGCAGCTTGCATACTTTGCGTAAAGGGAGGATCGGCTCTGTAGGTATATGAATCATAGGGATGGTTAGGTCAAGTATAGAAGGAAGTGAAAGTAAAAGAATTGCAGAGAGAGAGAGAGAGAGAGAAAGATGGACAGTCTGTCACTTCTCCTCCCAAAAATATACAGACTGTCAATCATGCTCAACAGAGTGGATATTTATGCCCTAGTGCTGTATGAAACATGACCTGGTGTGAGAAAGCACACACACACACACACACACATGGCCCGCGGGTTGAGGAGCACAAATCCTCCAGCAGCAGGACTGACACACCAATCTCTCATCGCTCTATGTGCTGCCAAACGCTCGGTCCACTCATCTCTGCCTCGCTCTGATCCTGCTCCAACCTTGAGCCTGCATGCCGCTTCTGTTATTTGTCTTGTGGCTGCTCTCGAGAGTAGTTGCCTTATCGGTAGATCAGTCTCAGCACATGCATGCGATCACAATGAAAATCACAGTACGGTTATCGCCTGCAGCCAGTAATGAGATCCTGGTGATGTCATCACTCGTGGGATTCAACAAAAAAGAAGAGAATTGTGGAAGTTACTGTTAGGTTTGCACATACTTCAGATTTTTTCAAACATTGTTATGCGAATAGTGCTGGGTAGTAACTGATTACACGTAATCTGGATTACGTAATCAGATTTCAAAAATCAAGTACTTGCAATTAGATTGCATTTTAAAATACTAATAATGTCTCTACAGTTACCTTTTTATTGATTATGTGATTAGATATTATTCACACAATAGCAATAAATTATTCATAATCTACTGATTCTCCTTAATTCTTATTTTTCATATTTTACATGTTCTTTTCTAAAACAGACTTATATACATTCAGAAAGTCTTTCAGTGTTGTGGACATTTACACAAAGACCAGTCACTAGTCAGGTAATTATATAATTATTACACAGAAAATTGAGATGCCACACAGCATTTGACCACTAGAAAAATAAATATTTTATTACATTTTTTTAAATTTTAATTTTAGAAAAAGTTTTTTCTCTAAATGTCAACATTCCATCAACTACTGATGAACACATTACTTTTTATTTTAATTATCACTCATTTAGTTATTTAACCATGCATAACTTATTTTAAAATGATTTATTTAAATTTTTGATTTTCGTTATTTAATTTAATCCCCTGCCGTTGCTTCACAAACCCCATTTTGGGAAACCTTGAAGTATGTCATGTTTAATGCACTTCATCTTGTTAATGACAGCAAATGTAATATTTTCTTTGTCTTTGTAATTTTAAATGTGGTACACGATTATCATATTTAAATCCTTGTGATAAACGAGCTAGGTCAAAAGTAATCTAAAAGTAATCAAAAGGTAGTCTGATTACATTACCTAAAATGTGTAATGGATTATGTTACTAACTACAATTTGTGTAATGCAATCTACAGAGAACTGTATGCAAAATGTTTTCTAAAATGCAATACTAAGAATGCAGGACTGCAAAGTTTATAATAAGACCAGATGGATGCAGAATCTCTAAACTAAATTCATAATACATTAGACTGTATAAACACAAATGCAATCAGATGTCTGATGTCAGGAGTGCAGCAGGCAATATGAAAACACAGGATACATACTAGACAATATGATATTATAAATGCATGGAGGGAAACAAATCTCTCAGGTTGTAAGAGAAGATGCAGTGTGACATTGATACATCAGAACATATTGAGTACCATCTTAGCACATTTATTTCATAAAAAAACAAAAGGAGAGAGAAAATACCAGCAACAGGAAGAAGGAAACACAAACAGACAGAATCAAATGTGAACAGTGAAAACACAGACATATATACACACAGTATATATATATATACAGTCATGGTCAGAATTATCGGCACCCTTGGAAAATATGATCAAAGAAGGCTGTGAAAATAAATCTGCATTGTTAACCATTTTGATCATTTATTTAATATAATACACGTTGGACACAATTATTGGCACCCCTAGAAATTCTTATGAGTAAAATATCTGTGAAGTATATTCCCATTCATATTTACAATTTTGAGCATACCAGGGTGATTATGAACATGTAATGATCCAGCCATGGCTTCTTCTTTCACAGAAATATAAATAGGAGGGAAAACAAAGGCCACATTCCCTTAATCATCCATCACAATGAGAAAAACCAAAGAATATATTTCTGATTAGAACAATTTTAGAAAATGTTACAAATCTGCCTGGAAGAGGACGTGTGTCTATATCGTCCAACAAATATTTTAAGTGATTTAAAATAAAATACTGTCGGTCTTTCTACTCCAAAATTTCATGTTTGTTTCAATGTTACTTGCCCCTTTTTTTTAATTATTTGAGACATGTTTCAAAGGAAATCCTACACCATTTTTTTTTCATTGTGAATGATTTCATCCAAATTGTTGTCTGAACTTTTGTGTAGAATATTTGTTTAAAAGGGTTTTCATATTTGCAATGGTGCTGTTGTGTAAAATGAAATGAATCAGTAATTGCATAGAGTATGGGTCTTGCTAAATGATTAGTTATTATCCAAACAATTTTGAAATCTAATTGCTGTTTACATAAATCATAGGTACACAGAGCCGATCCTAGACTTCTGGGGGCCCTATGCAAAACTGTGTCGTTTTTTTTTGTCTCGAGTAAGACACTGTATGACATTCACGTTACATGATTTGACTGATTTTTACGTAGAAAGGGCGACAGCACACCGCATTAAAATAAATTACATAACTGGTTTTCATAACCGCTGGCCAAATTAAAAAACGAAACTAAAATTAAATCATCTTTGAGAGCAAGGGGTGTTTCGGGGGCCCTATACGCAGCTTGCATACTTTGCGTAAAGGGAGGATCGGCTCTGTAGGTATATGAATCATAGGGATGGTTAGGTCAAGTATAGAAGGAAGTGAAAGTAAAAGAATTGCAGAGAGAGAGAGAGAGAGAGAAAGATGGACAGTCTGTCACTTCTCCTCCCAAAAATATACAGACTGTCAATCATGCTCAACAGAGTGGATATTTATGCCCTAGTGCTGTATGAAACATGACCTGGTGTGAGAAAGCACACACACACACACACACACATGGCCCGCGGGGTGAGGAGCACAAATCCTCCAGCAGCGGGACTGACACACCAATCTCTCATCGCTCTATGTGCTGCCAAACGCTCGGTCCACTCATCTCTGCCTCGCTCTGATCCTGCTCCAACCTTGAGCCTGCATGCCGCTTCTGTTATTTGTCTTGTGGCTGCTCTCGAGAGTAGTTGCCTTATCGGTAGATCAGTCTCAGCACATGCATGCGATCACAATGAAAATCACAGTACGGTTATCGCCTGCAGCCAGTAATGAGATCCTGGTGATGTCATCACTCGTGGGATTCAACAAAAAAGAAGAGAATTGTGGAAGTTACTGTTAGGTTTGCACATACTTCAGATTTTTTCAAACATTGTTATGCGAATAGTGCTGGGTAGTAACTGATTACACGTAATCTGGATTACGTAATCAGATTTCAAAAATCAAGTACTTGCAATTAGATTGCATTTTAAAATACTAATAATGTCTCTACAGTTACCTTTTTATTGATTATGTGATTAGATATTATTCACACAATAGCAATAAATTATTCATAATCTACTGATTCTCCTTAATTCTTATTTTTCATATTTTACATGTTCTTTTCTAAAACAGACTTATATACATTCAGAAAGTCTTTCAGTGTTGTGGACATTTACACAAAGACCAGTCACTAGTCAGGTAATTATATAATTATTACACAGAAAATTGAGATGCCACACAGCATTTGACCACTAGAAAAATAAATATTTTATTACATTTTTTTAAATTTTAATTTTAGAAAAAGTTTTTTCTCTAAATGTCAACATTCCATCAACTACTGATGAACACATTACTTTTTATTTTAATTATCACTCATTTAGTTATTTAACCATGCATAACTTATTTTAAAATGATTTATTTAAATTTTTGATTTTCGTTATTTAATTTAATCCCCTGCCGTTGCTTCACAAACCCCATTTTGGGAAACCTTGAAGTATGTCATGTTTAATGCACTTCATCTTGTTAATGACAGCAAATGTAATATTTTCTTTGTCTTTGTAATTTTAAATGTGGTACACGATTATCATATTTAAATCCTTGTGATAAACGAGCTAGGTCAAAAGTAATCTAAAAGTAATCAAAAGGTAGTCTGATTACATTACCTAAAATGTGTAATGGATTATGTTACTAACTACAATTTGTGTAATGCAATCTACAGAGAACTGTATGCAAAATGTTTTCTAAAATGCAATACTAAGAATGCAGGACTGCAAAGTTTATAATAAGACCAGATGGATGCAGAATCTCTAAACTAAATTCATAATACATTAGACTGTATAAACACAAATGCAATCAGATGTCTGATGTCAGGAGTGCAGCAGGCAATATGAAAACACAGGATACATACTAGACAATATGATATTATAAATGCATGGAGGGAAACAAATCTCTCAGGTTGTAAGAGAAGATGCAGTGTGACATTGATACATCAGAACATATTGAGTACCATCTTAGCACATTTATTTCATAAAAAAACAAAAGGAGAGAGAAAATACCAGCAACAGGAAGAAGGAAACACAAACAGACAGAATCAAATGTGAACAGTGAAAACACAGACATATATACACACAGTATATATATATATACAGTCATGGTCAGAATTATCGGCACCCTTGGAAAATATGATCAAAGAAGGCTGTGAAAATAAATCTGCATTGTTAACCATTTTGATCATTTATTTAATATAATACACGTTGGACACAATTATTGGCACCCCTAGAAATTCTTATGAGTAAAATATCTGTGAAGTATATTCCCATTCATATTTACAATTTTGAGCATACCAGGGTGATTATGAACATGTAATGATCCAGCCATGGCTTCTTCTTTCACAGAAATATAAATAGGAGGGAAAACAAAGGCCACATTCCCTTAATCATCCATCACAATGAGAAAAACCAAAGAATATATTTCTGATTAGAACAATTTTAGAAAATGTTACAAATCTGCCTGGAAGAGGACGTGTGTCTATATCGTCCTAATGCACGGTTAGGAGGAGAGTTTGAGTGGCTAAATATTCTTCAAGGACCACGGCTGGAGAATTGCAGAAAATAGTTGAGTCTCGGGGTCAGAAAACCTTTTAAAAAAATCAAACAGCACCTACACCACATGTTGTTTGGGAGGGTTTCAAGAAAAATTCTCCTAGCTCATCCAAAAACAAACTCCAGCATATTCAGTTATCAGACACGACTGGAACTTCAAATGGGACTGGCTTTTATGGTCAGATGAAACTAAAAAAATTTGCTTTTTAGCAGCAAACACTCAAGATGGGTTTGGTGAACACAGGGATAAAAAGTACCCCATGTGTACAATGAAATATACTGCTGTATTTCTGATGTTGTGGGCCTATATTTCTGCTGGAGGTCTTGGCCTATATTTCTGTTGGAAGTCCTGGACATCTTGTTTAGACACATGGCATCTTTGATATTATCAAACACCAACAGATAAAAAATCAATAAGTGACTGACTCTGTTAGAAATCTTATAATGGGCCATGTTTGGATCTTCCAACTGGGCAATAATCCAAAAACAAACCTTAAAAACAACACAAAAATGGGTCACTGGGCACAAAACCAAGCTTCTGCTATGGCCATTCCAGTTCAAACGGCTGAGAAATGCTATGTCATCCTGTAAACATGACGCGCGGCCGCTAGAGGAGTTTCTCAGCGCAGATTTTCCTCGAGATCCGGGGTGTTTAGACTCCATGTGGGGAAAAATCGATGGTACAGCATTTGGTTTAAGCCTATGCTTATCCATCTCCACCTGTAAGCTCTTTCAGTAGCTGTGGTCATCATAACAGTATTTTATTTTCCGAGTTGTCTATTCCGAGTTGGGTTGTGGTAAAATTAGCAACAGGTAGCGGCAGTAGCTCACCGAGTGAAACATTTTACGTCATCAGAATAATGGCGACCCCCATAGTCCAAAATATGTATAAAACATGTGATTTTTAAAATAACATAAATCTTTAATGGGTCTTCTACTACATATTTCAGGAAGAGACATCATTTACGTTATATTAAGCCATACAAGTCTTAATACCCAGGGATCCCTTTAACAAAGCCACATACAAAACTACTCAATTAAAAGGAAATGCTGCCCAATCTGCATTAGATACAGGTTTGATATTATTTTGAGTTGCTGCTTGATGCTCAGTGTAAAATAAAGGTCTTGGAATAAAAACCAACTGTTAACAACTAACCTAGATCTGATTCTCACAGCTTTTCAGAAACTAAAGGTTTTGGTTTCTAAACCAAAATCTAGTCTGTATTAACTGTAAATGGGTTTGGAGCTCCCAAGAAGTCTAATTTCAAGCGGTTGGTATCTGGGTTACAGCTGACAGGAATGACAAGGTTTCAGGATGGCTCAGAAGTGTTTAATTCCCTCAGAATCCCTCCAATATGTTGATTAATGACCACAGTCCCGGATTTCAACATGTGGAATGGATATAAACTCACCAGAGTTTCTCTCACACACAAAACTAATGTCATTTTCTGTCTTTTTCCCCCACTGAAATCCCCATTCCCGTTTTATTCTCAGAGTAAAGGCTACTCGCTCCTATGCTGTGCTCAACAGTTTCCCATACCCTCCGAAGAGGAGAAATAAATAAAAAAGCCCATAAGGAATCAGCCCTGACAGCTCTAATCAGGGGAGAATAAATGGGGCTGCGTCTACATAACGCATCTTATAAACATCCATTTGGGCCGTGGTGCCGCCGCCTTCAGGATGGGCCGATTGCAGTGCCCCTGGGAATTGCAGCCGATGGCAGTTTGTCATTAGGAGGGCCGTTCTCCACTCTATCCTTTGTTAGGAAAGCTATCCGGCCCCCTCAGCAGGACTCTTGCGGGTTCATTTTAAGCCTGGTGCCGGCGAACTGCAAGCTGAGGAGCTCTTGCTTTGATTCCCCAATCAGCCTGTGCCTCTTACAGCCACTTTAGCGGCAGCATTTGAGGGGGATATGTATTAAGGACGCCCTGGGTCAATTACAGTGTGTTGATGGTCATGGACGGATGCGGGAGGTGGGGTTGGGGTCATTTGTAAGGAAGCCTGTGAGAAACCGTTGGAAACCAGACTAATGATCTGGGCTGAAAACGGACACAATGTACAGCCCCGTTCAATCAAGTCCATCCATTCAAATTCATCCAATCAGATTCTTCAAATCCTTGCGTTGATGGCCAATATAAGTCTAAATTGGTCTACATTCAAAAAAAATAAAGTCTATGTAAAAGGCTGATCCACCATGTTTACCATCTCACCGAATTCCTCCAAATAGATCATTAAAAGCCTAAATAAACATACATACAAACAAACAAATAAATAAATACAGTTGTTTATCCACATTTAAAAAGTGAGAATTTTATAATTAGATACATAATAACAACAATAATAATAATAATTATTATTATTATTATTATCATTATCAACAAGAATTGGATGTCATGAAAAGATGAATATTATTGGCATTACTGACATTGTAATCAAATATCATTGTGATTATTATTATTAAAAAATAGCTTCATTTTTATTTTATTTTCTTTTCTTTTCAAATGAACCATCATTTCAGCCCAGTTATTCTTTGCCAAGAAAATTTGAAATTAAATGTTCACTTATATATATATATATATATATATATATATATTATATATATATATATATTTATATAACATGGCTCTTA
>NW_015505193.1:2233163-2240665 GCF_001515645.1 Sinocyclocheilus grahami
ATATATATATTATATATATTCATATATTCATATAACATGGAGCTTACATGGTACTTCAAGTTACCACAAAGAATACCATGGCAGATCATTACTATAGTGTCTTTCCAAAAACATGGTATTATTAAAATACACTACCATGTGCACAAATAAATAAATAAATATATTCATAAATAATAATAAAAATAAAATACAAAATTAATTAAAATACATACATACATACATACATGCATGCATAACCAGTGCATAGCTTTAGTCAGTTACAATAATGTCAAGCAAAGACTCATGAACATAAACATGAACCAAGACAAAGGTAATGGAGACTGAAACATTCTGCTTGATTTGCAGCATGTGTGCAATAACAAGCTTTTGTTGCAAGAATCACAAAACACATTCCAGCAATTCTTTCCTTTTAGAAAAGAACAAAACGTCCTCAGGCCAGAGATTCAAGGTCTTTTATGCAAATTCTGTTTTTGGTGGCATTTTAGGCCCTCAAATTACTGCTGCTTATCTTACCTGTTCTATTATTGTGACCTGACAGAGCAATGATGATGAGGACAGATTGATGAGATGAAGTGTGACATTGCACATCTTTTATCTGCCATTTCACATTAAATAAGTTATTAAACCACACAGAAATATGATTAAAAACTGCAGAGATTGTGAATCGCACATCTAACAAGCAATTTAAGACAGAAAGGCCTTTTTCGAAAGCAATTACAAATGATCATATTAGTGTTTGTGAACAGAACTGTCCCTCATGTATCTACACATTACTTTAATGACATTAAATTTACCTTAGAGTACGTGCAGGTGTTTTTGATGTTTACTTGGAAATGTTCTCATTTTAGGAACTTCTCAGGTTTTATCTAGATTTTAAAAAGAGGAAAATCACATTTCCTCCATAGGTGATCCTTTTAATAAAATTTGATTTAAAACTATAAAATCTCATAGAAATGCCATCGACTTCCAAGAGCAAAAGCTTGTATAGTAATATAACAGACGGCAACCATTGCTAAGGTAGGATTATTTGGTACATTTTTAAGGCAGGGCTTAGCAAAATAAATGTAGGAAACTGAGTGTTTGGTTCACTAGTGTTCCTATTTGAAGGAAAAGTTTTGAAGACATGGTCAGAAACTGGTCAAGACTACAAAAAAGTTGCATGAAATTACAGAAGGAGAGAAGAAGGGGAATGAAAATAGGGCAGAGTGTGATGTTTTCCACTGTGGACTGTCGGAAGGATTGAGGGAGGAAAAAAGGAAAGTTGATTATATTTCTTGCAGAGTCTTGTAGCGTGACACAGACCCACTCAACAACTAAATACGCCTCAGCTGTTGAATATATATGAGCCACAGTACAAGGTAGTAAATTGCATGTTCCTTTGATTGCTGACTTCTTTTAAATTATTAACAAGCAAGTCACAGGGAAAAAGCAGCTGTAAAATAAAGAAAAAGAAAAAGAAAACACACAAAATGAGTTTTGAAAAATGTAACAACAGACCCGGCGTCTCTCCTCGTCTAGCAGACACAACTAACTGTCCATAACTCATTTCGTTTGATCTTTGAAAAACTTCCTGCCCTAGTAATTGGATATTTAAAGGCTGCACTCTCAACAGAACAAAGCAACACTTCAGTACTGGTTAGGAACAGCAGACAATGAAAAAAATTATAATAGCTTATAAACATTATTAAAAATGTTATGTATGCTTCTAGCTACACAAGCACATGTTCTAAAACACAAATCTATATTCACATGCAATTCTCAATCTTATCACTAGTTGCATGAACAATAATACACCTGGTTTAATGGCACAGACAATTGATGGGAAACTCTATTGCTCATCTGAGTATGAAGCTTTGGTAGATCCGTGGCAAAATGAAAATGCATCACAGGAATAAATTATATTTTAAAATGTATTCAAATAGAAAACAGTTAATTGTAATTATAATATTATTGTTTTATTGTATTTTTGGTCAAATAAATGCAGCCTTGGTGAGCAGAAGAGACTTCTTTCAAAGACACTGAAAACTGACCCCAAACTTTTGAATGGTGAATGAACAGTAAAAATAAACTAATACACCAATTATATAAAATGCATTGTGACATTGACTCCCGTTCAATGAGATGGCATTAAACTAGAACAGAGATCTCAGCTGCGTTTGGAAAGACATCAAAGAGGGAAAAAAAGAAGTCCCGGGTCAGAGCTTCAACTGATATCCTGAGCATTCTCCTGCTCGCTGCGCCTCAAACTCAAAATGCTCATTAAATATGTTGATGCAAAAATGCATTTAAGCCGATTAGAGATTAGTGTCTCTCCGTAAAAGACGTCAGATGGGGAGGAAGAGATAGTTGATGATAAGTGACAGATGAGGTGTGTATGAGAGAGAAGGAAAGTGAATGAGAGGGAAAGAGAGATGGGTTGATGCTGAGGGTGGTTTAGGAATTGATAAGCCCTAGAGAAAGATGAGGACTGACAGAGAGGAAGCTGTATGTCAGTGTAAAAATGCACATGATGCGCTTCCCACATCAACAACTGCTCTCATACAGCCTTGATCAAATGATTTTGCAGAGCAAACCATTTCAAGTTGGTTTACAGTATTCATTAGAACAAATATTATGCTACTATGTGATCTGTATGCCAATTCAGTTTTCAATTCAATAATTCTGGTACATGGAATGTTGATTTTAAGTCGAATTACGCGTCAAACATTTATTATTATTATTATTATTTCATTGCTTTAAAAATTACAGTATAAATACTATGGAGTGCAAATGGAAAATAGTTTTATCCTCATTTATCCTCAAATCTTCAAATAAAGAGTTCAAAGCTATAATCTGAAATGAATCACAACTTTACTATGATCTGAGACAAAAAAAAAGTAATTGTACATTGATATACATTTATACACACATATACATATATATATATATGTGTGTGTGTGTATGTTTTAGTTCTTTTAGTTCTTTTTTTAGTTTTAGTTCTTCACCTGGAATTTTGCTATTAAACACAATTTCTTAATTAAAAGAAGAAAAAAAAGTTACAATTATGTTACCTGATGGCTTTAAAAAAACAAACAAACAAACAACAACAAAAAAAACATTACATTGCACCTGGTAGGTCTGTGTTGAAAATGGAGAAAAATTGTCATTTTCCCTGTATGGAGAAAATATACAAGTGACCCATACTCGGAATTAGTGCTCTGCATTTATCCCATCTGAAGTGCACACACACAGCAGTGAACACACACACACCGTGAACACACACCCGGAGCAGCGGACAGCCATTTTTTTGCTGCGGTGCCCGGGAAGCAGTTGGGGGTTAGGTGCCTTGCTCAAGGGCACCTCAGTCGTGGTATTGAAGGTGGGAGAGAGCGCTGTACATTCACTCCCCCCACCTACAATCCCTGCCGGTACGAGACTCGAACCCGCAACCTTTGGGTTACGAGTCCGACTCTCTAACCACTAAGCCATGACTTCCCCATACTATTCCCCAAAAATATACAATGATATACAGTTTCTGTATGGGATTGTTACTCAGAGCAAACGTGGAACATACCTGTATTTGCAAGGGACACAAGCATTTACCAATATTGCATGAGTTAACAGGGTTAACTTAACCCACGGTTCTTTATTTCTCAGTTTCTGACATCAGCTCACCTATAAAAACCGACACATTTACCGGTGCGCAGCTGCTCATCTGAAGGCAAAGGTTGAGGGACTCCCTCCTGCTGCAGCAATTTAATTTTAAAGCAGCTCTTTCCTCACATGAAAGAGAAAATCACAGGTTTCCTTTCTTTAATTTGCATTTTATTTCACTCCCCAAACTATTTTTAATCACTCCCTTGTGTGCACGATAATTAATGTATTCATTTAGCGACACCCCCTCATCCTGTCCTCTCCTCACCTTCTCTTGCAAATTTTTCCTGCAGTTCTGCTCACTGTGGCCTTGCGTCGTGGGCAGAGCGAAAGAGTTTGTCATCCGCCGCACTCGATTACCTGAGCATGGACGGACCGCCGATAGTTTTCACGCTTCCGAAGTTATCCAGTTACCCGAAATAACCCCCTAAAAAATAATAGTCGCCCTCAGATCTGTGGATGGTTTCCATTAAACTAAATTAATCACAGCATGACAATCACAATCCTATGAGTTGGCCCTCCCCAACTCTCTCCTGTTTATTGTCATCATATCTGGCTTTATTCTATGTATGCAAGCTATTAGATGCAACAACAAAAAAAGAAAAAAACAAAGAGCTTCCTGTTGGTTGATGTGGTGATTTGACAATTGTAGACAACCTCGACCTAATAAACAGAATGACCGAATATTCAGACCTGCACACAATGCATTTGTGTCAGACATCATATACAAGGAACGGATGACATTGTGTGCAAATGAAACATGTGGAAATGAAATATACTGCTCACCTGTATACATCCTCCAATGCTCTTCTAACTGCAGCTTGCATTTAAAGGTATATTTCAAGTTTCAAGCTCTTTGCCATGGTTCCTGCAAGTTTCATAGAAATTATTTTGACTAGTTTGTTAAAATGAACACAGTAACGCATTTACAACAGAAGTCAAGGAGGCAAGTAAGCCATAGGGGTTTCAAGTAGAAATTAAAAGCTTCACACAGTTACAAAAAGAAAGCATCCGGGTTTAATTTTTTACCTGGTTGTGAAATGAGTTATGGGATATGGAAACTTTGTGCAAACAGGGTTGGTAAATGATTCAAACGGTCATGCAAAAACATATGGTTGACATTTTTAATGCATTTAATACTTATTTGTAGTGTTTGCATGCTGTGCTTCCAATATTGGTGCCTACTGTCGGTTTCTAAAGATGCAGCTAAATTATTAAAAGCTATAAATACCTATATTGGCAATAATACTGTTAGCAACAAAAACATTAGTGGCACTTACCTGCTTCCACTGGCAGGATGTTGGAGTGGTTGTTAGGGTGTTGCTAGGTGGTTGCCAGGGTTTTGGAGTGGTTGCTATGGCACTGCAACCCAACACTGCTGTGAGTTTGAGACAAAAGGGATTGTAGTCAGGGCAGACACAATATTGAATACGAAGTACGGCGATAGAAGTACGGTTTGTCACTGTCTTAAAGTGTAATTTTCACCTACAAACTTTTTTGTCCACTGATTTTTATTTTTTTTTAAGAAAATATTTATTTCTATATGATGCATTAAAGGCTAACACCTTTTAAGTAAAGAAGAGATATTTCAATATGACATTTAAATATAAAATTAAATATTGCACCTACTCTGATTATGGACCATTTAATGGACATACAGTATTTTTGAAGCAGGTTTATTTTAGTTAACTAAAACTAAAATAAATTAAAAATAAATAAGAACATAAAAATTTAACTCAAATAAAATAAACAGTTAAACTAAACTAATTTCAATTAAATAAAATAAAACTCAACAACTCAAGGCAACATTTCTTGTAATAATTTAGTTTAACAATGTACTAAAATAACTACAATCTAAAAAAAAAATTATAAGAAATAAGAAAACTATACATATGGCACAAACTACTAAAAACTACAAAGACACACAACAATTTCTAACAAATGAAAATGAAAATGGAAAATATAAAAATATTACAAAAATATTCATTCAAATTATAGTATCTCGATGCTAAAATTACACTGCATTGAAGTCAAATTATGACATGTTGGGTTGCTGAAACAAATTAACATTTTAAAGGGACAGTTCACCCCAAAATTAAAATTCTGTCATAATTTACTCCGTTACATTGTTCCAAACCTTTCACAGCTTTCTTCTGATGAACACGAAATAAGATTATTTTGAAGAATGTCGGTAACCAAACAATTCTGGACCCCATACTATGGAAGGCAATGGGACTCGAAACTGTTACCAACAATCTTAAAAATACCTTCTTTTGTGTTCCACTGAAGAAAGTAAATCATATAGGCTTGGAATGACATGAGGGCGAGTAAAAATGATGACAGCATTTTCATTTTTGCGTGGACCATTCCTTTAACATCAAAAATGACACAGTTAAGCCTGAAAAGCACTACTCTTTACCTCAGCATCTCTGCATCAGCGTCCCTTCATACTCTGAAACACTTGTGTGTGTGTGTGTGTGGGGGAAGGCAGTTATGGGTAATAATCTTTCTTACAGCAGGCAGTGGCACGCCGCCTCTCCAGCGCAACAAAACCCTCTCATCAGCCCAATCACATGGGTCCTCCAGCGAGACCCCCGAGTGCTCAACGCTGCCCTGCAAATGATGAGGTGCGCGGCCCGCCGAGGAGGACTCTCTCCTCTCCGCTGCCACAATCACTGCCTACACTCCTCCTCCCTGATTACCAGCCGTTTCTCCTCTACCCTCCTCTTCCATGAGGAGGAAGCAGGAATTCATCTCATATCTCTCTTAGCTGTCAGTGTGTTTGTGAGCATGCAAATGTGTGACCTTCATCCCGAGTGTGACGGCACATGTGTTTGCGCTAATGAGGTTTAATGAAGTGCAGATCAGTCAATCAATGACAGTGCACAGCTTATGCTTCTCATGAAATGATCAATAGATGAAACACAACGAGAGCTACAAAGGGTCATATCATAATTTGTTATAATTATAAACATAATTTAGGGTTTCAAGACCATATTTTACCCTCTCTTTCTCTCTCATTCTCTGTTCAACATGCATTTAAAAGGTCATCTATATTATAATTAACTACTAAAAGTTGACAAAAATCTTTTTAAAGAATTGGACAGATTAACGATTGACTACCTACTACCTAAAAAAAAAAAACTACATATACCTGTAAATTATATCTATAGTACCTTTCAAAACTTTGGGGTTGATAATAATAATAATTAAAAAAAAAAGATTGAGTAAGAAACTGCAGTGTTGTGAAATATTATTACAAATTAAAATAACTGTTTTCTATTTGAATATATTTTAAAACGCAATTGATTCCTGTGATGCAAAGCTGATTTTCAGCATCATTACATGATCCTTATTTACCCCAAATTTGTGAAAGGTACTGAAACACACTCAACTGTCTCAAATTCAGTGTTCATCCAGTAGCTTCACGCTGCTCCAAATCACACAGCAAATGCTCAGCTGGCCTGATAAAAGTCAAATATGTTTGCAAAACCATTAAATAACTGGCCAGTAAACAATCCAAATTAATCGCCACACGGGTGTTTGAAAACAGCATTATTCAAGCACCATTTGAAAAAAGTTTAAGGGGAGTGAACGAGTGTGTGAATTTGATGAAAAGGTCAGAGGAGGAGTGTGAACTACAGGTGCAGAATGAGAGGAGAGTGGCGTGACTAAAATTTTACATTCTATCTCAAATATTGTTGTATAATGATGGTAAATTGTCCATTGTCCCTGCAATTTTCAAATGATAAAATATTGATTTGAGTTGGAATTATTCTATGTACACTACTATTTGGGGTCACTTATGCTTAAAAAGGCTGAATTTATTTATTTTACAAATGCATTAAAAATAATGTTATTTATATATA
>NW_015505193.1:2240948-2241230 GCF_001515645.1 Sinocyclocheilus grahami
TATATATATAAAAAAATAAAAAATAAAAAAACGTTTGGATGATAGTGTACATCATCCAGTCATTATCACAAAATAAGGATACAATAAATAAATAAGTTACAAATAAAATGTATGTCATCTCATCTGATTATTTTCTCTTTTAATTTTAAACTTAATGGTTGCAAACCAAAATATCAGATTGTCCTCTTATTATTAAGCTTCTCCTTAAAGGGATAGTTCACCCAAAAATGAAAATTCGTCATCATTTACTCACCCTCATGTCGTTCCAAACATGTATGAGTT
>NW_015505193.1:2244420-2244854 GCF_001515645.1 Sinocyclocheilus grahami
TAACAAAAAGTTGTGTGTCTGATTGGTCCAAATGCTACACTAGTTTCAACCTACAGCTTTTTCTCAAATTTTTATTTTATTTTATATTATTGCAAATTGAAAGAACTATTTTCTAGCTGAATATATTTTAAAATGTAATTTATGTGATCAAAGCAGAATTTTCAGCATCTATACATTCTTCAGTGTCGGCTCTTTTTCTCAAATACATTTATATGCTTTAGAAATCAGAAAATGCAAAAGATAAATAGTAAAAGATACACAAAGACGGGCTACGAGGCAATCAAACTGAAAGAAGGAAAAGGAAATAGAGCCTGAGAGAGAGAGTTGAAATTAAGAATACAGTGGGGCAAATAAGTATTTGATACACTGCCGATTTTTCAAGTTACAAGTTTACAAAGAATGGAGAGATCTGTAATTTTCATCGTAGGTACACC
>NW_015505193.1:2246030-2246824 GCF_001515645.1 Sinocyclocheilus grahami
AAAATCGGCAGTGTATCAAATACTTATTTGCCCCACTGTACATATGAGAAATAGACACCCACTCATACATTGGAGAACACTGGATGGATTAATCTCCTTACGTACACAAAAGCAATAACATTTGCTGCACCAATTCAAACAATTATCACCAAGTGAAGAACAGACACTGAATGAATGAATACATGAGCTGTGAGAATTGTCACAAGTTGTTTAATGTACCTTAAACAATCACATTAGAGTCCTCCTGATTCTCCAGCACCATATGTTTCCACATCCCAGCTAGGCTGAACCTGAAGATAAACCCGTTGCTTTCTCTCAGCTGATGTGTATCTCTCTTTCATTTGATGTGACATTGAATGGCCCGTGACAGCGGATGTCAGCTTTTAGTGTATGTTGCCATGCCATTAGCGATCCATCTCGATGGACTGTTGGGTTCATGGGTGAGGAAAGCTCTCCGAGGTCCATCAGCTTGGACAAACTTCAGACAGCATAAAGGGCCTTTCGCAAAAGCAAATGGAAGTCATGCATTTTCAATGAGAGATAGTGATTTGAGGCAGCATGAGTAACAGCTGGTGATCCAACAAACCACTAATCTCAACCATGAGCAATAGTAATAATGACACTTACCTTTGCAAGCTCAACTAATTACTCCAGAATATTTACAAATGTTTTTGAGTTGTTTCTCAGGCGCAACTAGGCTGCATTTATTTGAACATAAATACAGTATAAACAGAACGCGTTTGTGCTCCAGGGGTGGGAGATGCAGGTGTGTGTTTGTTTGTGACTGATCAGAC
>NW_015505193.1:2246921-2248944 GCF_001515645.1 Sinocyclocheilus grahami
AGG
Source organism: Sinocyclocheilus grahami (assembly GCF_001515645.1). Lineage (NCBI taxonomy): Eukaryota > Metazoa > Chordata > Actinopteri > Cypriniformes > Cyprinidae > Sinocyclocheilus > Sinocyclocheilus grahami. The sequence continues at coordinate 2,246,925 of NW_015505193.1, forward strand.
GGTGGGAGATGCAGGTGTGTGTTTGTTTGTGACTGATCAGACGGAGGAAATGTGCTGAGGAGAATCCTGCGGGCTGCTGTTGTATCGGTTCTGAACACACTGACCTCATGAAGATCATATGCTTGCCTCATTATTATAATCAGGGTTCAAAAATTAGCTCAAAATGACTGTAAAATATAGCTCGCCAATCGGCTGGTAAAAACATTAGAAAATCTAAATTATATGGAAAAAAAACGACAATCAGAATTGTTCTGATGAGAGATCAGAACAATTTGAATGGCATATAAACAAATAAAATAGAATAATAATAAAACATGTTTGATAAAATTGTGTTTTATAACTATTTATGGTCATATATGACATAGGTAAAAATGTATACATTTAAGCATTTTATAATCATTTTGCACACAATAACTGATCCAAAACCTGATAAACTACAAACGTAGACATTTTTAGATATCATATACAGTCTTCTGATAATGCATATATATTTTGCAAATAAGATTAATGCAGATAAGGCACATTTTAATTCAATACTAGACATCGTTCAATCTAATTAAAAATAAACAAATCATCCATTGCTTGTCATTATTAACTTATTAGATTGTTGTTTGCTTAGCAACATGTTGATGCAATATTCTTATAGAATCAACTATGATGCTGCCTTCAAAGTCACAAAGGTATGTACTGAGCACACATAAAATCTTTGTAATTGCGCAATTAACAGTAAGAAACCTGAAATCTTCTTAGAGCCATGACTTTATGAATTGATAATTAAAAATCCTGGCAGAATCAAATTGGCAGCCAATTGGTCATAATCAATCAAACAAACACACACACACACACACACACACACACACACACTTAGTGTATGAAGCCACATGTTTGCACAACAACATTCCTAAAATTCTCTATGGCAACGCAGGAATAATAAAACACAGATATAGCATCATTCACACACCGAACACGCATCCTTTCCTCTTCATTCTGTCATACCAGTGCTAAAAAGCTTCCTGCTTTTGTCAGGAAGTGTGAAAGAGAAATACGGTATGAAATTGCCCAAAGCGTTAATTTTACTCAGACTAAAATCACTCGAATGCACATTACATCATAATTATAACTTCCAAACTCGTAATTAGAAACTTCCCAGGAGAAGTTGAAGGCAACATGTGTTGAATCTCTCGCACACTTCTCATAAGGAGTGTTAATTGTCTGGTGTGTGAGCTGCTGGTCATGAAGAGCGTTTCAAATCGGTAGCTTATGAGGATCCATTTCAGTCAGGATGCAGCCTTAGAAGACAGCAACCTATGTAGATAGCAGACGGCGAGGCGACTCTCTAGGGTTTGGAACACAGCCTGAACAAGTTCCTAAACCGATCTAGACAACGTCTGGCAAAACGATTGGTAAAAATTTGGTGAAGTAAAACTATTTTAATTTACAAATTATTACAAAGAAATAACAAGTAACGCATTGAATCAGAGGAATAGTTCACCCAAAAAATTTGCTGAACATTTACTCACCTTCAGGCCATCCAGGATGTAGAAGAGTTTGTTTCTTCATGGGAACAGATTTGGAGAAATGTAGCATTCCATCACTTGCTCACCATTGGATCCTCTGCAGTGAATGGGTGCCGTCAGAATGAGAGTCCAAACAGCTGATAAAAACATTACAATAATCCACAAGTAATCCACACCACTCCAATCCAGCAATTAATGTCTTAAGTGAAAAGCTGCATGTTTGTAAGAAACAAATCCATCATTAAAACATTTTATCTTCAAACCGTTGCTTCCAGATAAGATATGATTCTATAATCCAAAATAACAGTTCCTCCAGTGAAAAAATCCATTATTGTTCTCTCACATCAAAATCTAGCAACAGATTTAAAACCATTTGGTCTCTTTTCGCTGGCAAACGGTGCTTGATCTGTGCCGATTTCTCTCCAGTTTCAGATGAGATGAATTTTTAATTTTTAATTATATTATTTTAATATTTTAGCCAGAGGCAAAGCTTTGAAATTAAA
>NW_015505193.1:2248954-2251054 GCF_001515645.1 Sinocyclocheilus grahami
ATCAGCTGTTTGGACTCTCAGTCTGACGGCACCCATTCACTGCAGTAATGCTAATGCAAAATTTCTCCAAATCTCTTCTGAATTATTTATATAGATTTTTTTTCATTTTACAGTGCAGTTCTGCTTATGTAACCTCAGCTTTACATAATCTTCACAAACGTGTCTCAACTCTCAACAATTTTTAAAATTCATATTATAAATTAATCTCCAAAGCGTGACCGCTTTAAAAAATGCCAATATTTTCATAATTGAGGGCACCTGGTATTATTACACAGTGCTTTGCTTTCTTTTGTCTTGATTTGGGGAGCTCTTTTTTGGCCTTTAATAACAGAACACAGTTCCAAACTTTAACCAAATGCTTTCGAAAAGGTCAGTTGAGTAGCGTCTCTAAATGATTAGTGCATAAATGGACAACTATGGCATATCAGACCCCAAACTCCATCTGCTCGACTATTAAGCCCTCAGTTATATGCCAAATGCTTGTGGCTTCTTCGTATTATCAGCAGGAAGGGTGAGTTCAAGGACACACGGCAAAAATACAAACTAGCATCTGCAGACGGCTCAAACGTCAGACAACATAATACGACATGATCAGATTAGTTTGTTTCATAAGTACACACATTTATTTCAGCGCTGTGATCTTTGAATAATCAGACAGTGAGAAGTGACACTTGATGTGAGTGCTGATGTCACAATAGCAGACACATCAAAATACAATATGCAGCTAGAAGAGAAGGTTTCTTTGCAAACTTTAAGCTGGCTTGGCAAAAATGTCAGCTTGGTGATCAAGGGGGATCAAAAAGGAAAAAGAGGAAGAGGCTTTTAAGAGCAGGGACAATAGATGGAGCTCCATTGATGGTTTGGTGGTTCTAGGTGGTTGGAGTCTTAACTGTAACTAGGCCACTGTAGGGCCGAAAAAATAGAAACTGACAGGATGTGGCTTAAAGTTGAAATTGCAAAAATGCATGTTTCGTTTGATTGAGGTATTCATCTTATATCGGAATCCAGAATTATTTGTTGAATCTCAATTTCAATTAAAAAAAAAAAAAAATTTAAAATTCATAATATATAAGGGAAAAAATATATATACAGGTATATATATATATATATATATATATATATATAAATAAAAAATTAAAATTCATAATATATAAGGGAAAAAATATATATATACAGGTATATATATATATATATATTTTTTTTTTTTACCCCAGCATTGCATACCACATGCGTAGTTACAATCAGGGTTACCCGAGGAGGAAGTTTTTTTTTTTTTTTACATGCATATATATTTATTTAATAAATAATAATATTTGTAATGCAGGCAAAATACAAATACAGATATAAAATGTTATAAAACATATATTTCTATTATATGGTAACAGGTCTGGGAAGTGAGAGCAAGGTATAACAGAAGAATTCAGGAGGACAGATAGCGGTTTAAAGAGTTTATTGCAGCAATAAGTAAATAAATGGATGAATACTGAAATAAGAGTGGTTACTGTCTTGCAGGTTTGATGGGAGATTACAGATGGAGAGCAGGTGGTGAGAACAGAGTTTGTGATGAGCACACACCTCTGCTTGATGTCGGAGACAGACCAGGTGAGAGTATACACACGATACACGATAGAGACAGGCTGGGGCAACATGAGGACCCAGGAGCTTGGAGAAACGCTGGAGATAGGAGCTTTGGAGTATAACATAGACACACTGAGATCAGGTAAGCAGTCCGTTGCTCAAAGTGAGACCAGACAAAGACTGGATGCGAGGTGTGTGCTTATTTAAGCCCTTTAAAATTAAGGTAGTTAACAGACTTTAAATGTGAAATAAATGTAGTAACTGCTATTCTCCACATGTCCTTCACTCTCAGTGAGAGGTGAAATAATTAAGAAAGAAGCAGCAGCCAGGAGAGAGCAGAGAGAAATAATATTGATTTAAAGCCTAAATATTTTAAAAGAGAGTAAAAGAGGAGTGGAAAAAAATAAAGAGCTTTAAAGTCTGCATGAAATCAAAATGTACAAAATGTTGTTAGCGGCCATTGCTAGTCTTGAGGTGAACAATGTATCCGTACAAGTTAATCCACTGAAGGAAAAAAAAAAA
>NW_015505193.1:2252749-2253597 GCF_001515645.1 Sinocyclocheilus grahami
AAAAAAAAAAGAACACAAGGAAAGGTTTTTTTAAACTCTGTTTGGGGAAAAATATAAATATAATATCTTCGTTCCATTGACTGCGTGTTTGCAAACTTTGAACTTATTTCAATTGACGATACCGCTACAACTATTTGTTTTTCTTCTTTCACAAATTGTAGTGAATTGACAATTAGAGTGTTATAACGGGTTACACTTATGTGGCGAGTTGATTGATGATTAATCCGCTGCAGGCGCTAGAACTCAGGTGAAGGTGCTCGTTGTGATTGAGTGGTAGAGGTGTTATCAACTGACATATGTTATGACCACTGTCTTTTGTTATGGGTTTGTTTTTTCCAAAAAACTAGACAAACTAAAAACATAACTAATACAGATATAACATTTTGTTTCTATGACAACTGAATTATTTAGTTGTTTCTTGCTTGCACATGCTGCAGGTCATTGTGTGGCAGCATCAGATACACAATATGAGTCAGTCTCCGTCTATCAATGAAAATTCATCCGTCACAACCACCTGACGCCCCATTGTGATTTTGTTCCTCAAATTTTTGTTCTGAAGGCCTAATGAGAGGAATATTTGCCACATGGAGTTCTAGAAAATAACTTTAGGCATGCCAGATAAGCATCTGAATGTAAATTTACAGAAGGTAAAATGCTTGAGTCACAACAGATATTTCCCTTAGTAGTAGACAGCCTCGAATAGAGCACATCATTTATAACTGCAAGAGTATGATTATCATTCAATTCAGCTGAAAATAAACAATGCATTACATACTTTTTCAACTGCCAAAGCCAATTTCATTCACATTAAAGGCTTGATTAGTGCCAATTTCGGACCCTGGTTATAG
>NW_015505193.1:2254642-2255683 GCF_001515645.1 Sinocyclocheilus grahami
TATATATATATATATACTGGAGTGACTTGGACATGTTCTTGCATCACTTAAACAAACTTACCCAAGTACCTCAAGAAGGACCCTTTTTTGAGTTCCAAAATAGCAATTATTTGCCAGACAAGGCCCAGAGGAAGCAAAAAGGCACCAAGTTGTGAAGATACAGAAACCACAGAAGCGCTTTCCTCCATCCATGTGTATGGGCTTTGGCTTTCTGAAGCTTTGTGAAGTAGTAAAGTGCACTGCATGGGCTTTTTTAGAATAAAATGTGGTCAAACATTAAAGGTTTTCACACTGTTGCTTTCTGACAGAGGCATAGTCGTTAAATTGATTCTTCCAGTCCAGCATGTAAGAAAGCCAGCGGTGGAACTGAGACTTCCACTGGAACTCCACTTCATCAATACTCGCTACAGCACAGAGAGAGAGAGAAAATGAGGCAGGTCAAATTTGAGAAAGAAGTATATTGGATTTATCATAGTGAAAATGAGAAGTGAAGTCATTTAGACCTGAGAAACATTTGGGAGACCTAAACAGAGCCCACATGACCGTCTGAGTTTGTGCAGTGGTGCATGCGTGCATTAACGTGGTAACAGCCCTAATGAAAAAGTGATAAATTGCTATATATTTTTCTCATCATGAAGCCATATATTCAACTTTGTTCGAGCAGAACCAAAACCTGAATCAAATATTCAAATCTCTGCTCAATGTTCTGGCCCGTTTACAATACACACACCTGTCTTTAATAGTGGAAACCCAAAATATTACCTGATAGTGAATGTTTATCTCCAAGGTTACATGTTAAAGTAATAGCACACCAAAAATAATTGTATGACACCACAAGACTGTACATGTACAATTTTATAGTGCATTTTGACATATGTCATTTTGCATTCGAAATGTTTTTGATTCTTAAAAAAATAGTGTTCCACCACATGCAACATGTTAGGTGAACTATATCTTTAAAAAGCAACTTCTCTGAGCAGCAATGCAAACATAAAAAAAAAAGTGTATATATATATATATATATATATATATATATATACA
>NW_015505193.1:2257123-2267861 GCF_001515645.1 Sinocyclocheilus grahami
ACACACACTCACACGTATAATTAGCTGCTGTACGGTTATTCATATTCATTTTCTTTGCATAATTTTCTAATCTTTTAGTGCTGCTGAAAACACTATTAAAATGTTACTATTTTAGTTCCCTTTCTTTCAAGGACAAGTGCTATAGTTGAAAGAATATAGTTGTGAATAGAGACTCACGGCTTGCATGGCAACAGAATGTCACTTGATCTGTGTCACACACACAGAGAGAGAGCGAGAGAGAGAGAGAGGGGGCAATATAATAGTGTTCTTTATTTAGAATGAAATCAAGTGAAATAACTTTATGACTTCTCACAATCATGAAAAGCTCCTTGTGAGAGAATCACTAGAAAATCAAGGACAAGCACATTTGTGCTTAGTATGAGTCAACTAATTTCTCCAACAATTTCTAGTTAATATTTTAAACAGGGAAATCAACATATGAGTCATTCCTGTTTTGCAGTAACTTTTCATCTCTGTAACTTTAAACAATAAATATGGTAGTCCTGCCAGTATTTCAATATACCAGAATTTTAGAAATACGCACTTAAACATTTATTAACATTTGAATGTTGTACAAATATGTTGTATTTTCCTGTCAAAATAACAGGGTTCATTTGGAATTCTTCAGCTTTTAAGAACAACCATAAGATACTGCCGGTTTCTCTGGTAGTGGGCGGAACTAATGCGCAAACAGCAAAGTCATTGGCTGGCGCTCTACTATGATCATCCTTGTTTTGATTCCAGCAAATCAGTTCGAGAGAACGCAGACAACATGATTAATATACATGAGCCCAACAGCTCATTAATCCTTAGTGTGTTTTATCAACATTACTATCAATTTCTATTATTATATGCACATGGCTATATTGTCATTTAAATTTATTTTGTGCATTTGTATAAAATTATATAAGCAGGCTACTTTTTAAAATAATTACACATTTATAATAAATCAAAACGATTGTTAAGAATTTAACCAACTAATTATAGCTTCAAAACATACAAGCAAATATAAAGTGCTGTTTGATTATGACTGATGACATCATAGACGGTGGCAGCTTTTATAGGCTGCATTCACAATAATGCACAGATCTATTTCGACATATCAGATATTTTGTCCTGTTCTGAAAACAAAACTGACTGTGTTACCATCAATTTCGTATCATAAAATTATCCAGAGATGCAAGTGCATTTAACCGCAGCCATGAGCTTCAGGACAAATAAACACAAAGCGCACATGAAAGTCTGTCAGTATGTGATCACCACTGTGCTCTTGATCAAAACACTTAATCCCAGGATGCTCCAGGGGGATTGTATCTGAAATAATTTCATGGTGTCGACTTGGTTCAGACTCCATAAATCACTGTTTACCTTACCGACTAGTGTTTGGTATAAAAGCAGAGGCCAAATGGAGTTTACCATCTCGAGATGACCCACTCAGAAGCATTTCAGCAAATCAGCTACTACGACTGGGTGCTGCATCACTAATTAAAATTCATGAGCCAAGCTTTCTTCGTTTGTATGCCCCTACATTAAAAAAAGCAATCCTCTTTCTTTTGTGGATAAGCGTAGCAGTCTCAAAAGAGTAGGCCCGTCTGCAAATACAAGCGCCAGAAAGACTGCACATTGCCCGCAGTGACGATAATTCAATTTGCGCATATGTGCATTTGTATGCGCAGTCACTGGTGCCTGACCTCCAATACATAAACAAGACGAGGCTTTCTCCTGCACCTCTCCATGTATCTCTTCACCTAGACTCAAATCAGAATCGATTCATTCCATTTCAGTGTCAAATTCAATTCTGCTCCCTACGGTCGCACTACCTGGAACTACAATTCTCTTCCATTTTCTACCACCGAGAACACTGACAGCCAGAACTTCGGGAGTTTCCAGACGTTACACTATTGAGCGTCACCTTCCAAAGACCTCCAGAAAGCATCAGTCTATATTCACTGCTTAAATCAGTAATGACAGCTGTGAAGACAGCCCAAGGTTAACAAGATGATTTTAAGTGTGCCAAAAGGCGTTTAAATATAATATAACGCACAAGCAACCGCTTCCAGTACATAATGCCGTGACTTGCTCACCCACCTTATGTTTAGTAACGCACTTAAAAGCTCACATCTCTCACCGCAGGGCTAGAAACAGACCACAATCTACATGTTTAGTTGATAAAAGGTTTAAATGAGCGAGGCACTACAGCAAAACGCTCTTCAGTGCAGAAAAAAAACAACTTTTCACTGGAGAAGGTCTTTTTCTTTTACATTATGGAATATGATGTCAGAAAAAGGCATGCGTTTAGTCACGAGCGCCTGAATAACTTCAGACTCAATCACTTTTATTCTCAGTTTCTCTTCAAATAGCTACCACTGGTGATCTTTAGCAAAGTCCTCCAAAACAAATAGAATATCTTCCTACTTCACCTGAAAACACCCTGATGGTGGGATACATGTATAATGGATCAAATGGATGCACGGCCAAGACTGAAGCATTCAAACCTATACACGCTGAATTTATATCGATAGCGTTTTTACATAGCAGCATTTCTGCAACATATTTCTCTATTACACATATCCATGTGTCCTTATGAATACATTCGGAATGTGTTTAACAAATACTTGCTATTCACGGCAGGGACAAAACAACTTTCAATCTCAAGCTCCTGGATTCCAGGCCAAATTGTGCTTCTAATTTTATATTGTCATTCCATAGCAATCCATGAATAAATAAAGATATGCACAGGTTGCACACATCGCATTTTCAACTGCACAAGTAATGCAAGGAGACTGAAATTGAAAATTTTGTTGGTGAAAAGGGAAAAACAAACAATACTGACAACATTATGTATACAATTGTGTATACCTCACTATGTTACCTTACTGTTTATTTACCTGTTGTATAAAAAAACATCACATTTGCAATCGTGCTGATATTTGGGAAAAACAGCACTCTGGTCATGTGACTGTGCTATAACTACATACAATATAAATATGAGAAAAACTCATTGGGCCTGTGTATCTTGAATATTGGGGGCATAAGCGTGAGTGACAAACTCACAGCTCGCACATCACAAAAACAATTACCATATCATCAGTGTTGGGAAAAATTTCGCATTACGTCATTTTTTAGTTACTTTTTAAATTTGGGCTGGGCTTGCTTGTTTGTTTTTAATATAAAAAAGTTTTTTTGGCAAAATGTTTGGCAAATGTAAAAGCCCTCACACCAAAAGGAAATGAATAAGCCTCAGGCTGAAGGAAATGTACATTTGCGTACATCCAACACTCATCATAGATGACAGAATTAATTTACAATTGAACATAGATTAACCCATTTTTTTTTCTTTTCATGTGCAAGAGACAGTACGTAATATACAGTCTTAAATGCCATGAATTGTCACATGAACAAGCAAAGTATAATAAAAATAAGAAAATTATAATAATAATCATCATATAATGTAGAGATGCATTGATTGATCAGCCAGGGATCGGAATCGGACGATTTTCCTCATGATCAACCCTTTAAAAGCTTCTGCCAAATGCATAAATCTAAATGTAAATAATTGCAGTGCCTTTGAAACACTCTGCCACCTCCAGTCCTGCATTAAGCTGCACTAGCTAGCCAGGCCTGCACTACATGTGTCTACGAGAGACTAGAAGATGACACTTGCGCTGGCCAGGCAGAGCTGGAGAAACAAGCAGAAGCGAGCGTGTCAAGATTTTCTTTGTTTATGAGGTGTGGGTGGACATCTGTTATCATTCTGTGACTCTCACCTGTGACATACTGCAGTTTTGGCAGGAAACTGTCCCAGAACTTGCACTGCTGGGCTCGAAGCATCCGGAGTGTTTGTGACAGGCCAGTGTTAAGCGTGACGTACTGCTGATGTTCCAGCGTGAACGGCGGCCAATCCGCTCCCTCCACGCTCGGATCCCTGAAACGTCAAGCAAGGAAATCAACCAAAAGGTCAGTTTATGTATGGAGCCAAGTTACATCAATGTCAATACAATACATAAGTGCCCTAAAACAACTCAAGCCAAAAAAAATAAATCAATGCAATGACTCAATAGCTACGGCATTTACACGCTCTTGTAAAAAACACCTTGCAGTCCTTTACGGCAAGAGGCTTTGAATCTTAATGCACAATCCCAGCAAAGTCTTCATAAGTCATTTAAGGAATTGCACTCAATACTTTTCATAAGTGAATCAGCCCATTTCGCCATAAGATAAACTTCAGCGTGTTCTTTTGTGATCTTGTTTACTGATCATGTTCATTGATGTATTAGCATCGTGTTGTTTCCCTGCAGCGTGAAGAGTGTATGAAGTGTTAATTGAAAGAATCTAAGCTTGCTCACAGCCACAATAAAGGCTGTCTCTGCTTCTCCATAATTTATGCCAAACAAATGAGGATGCTAATCAACACAAGCCTCCCAGCAACACCAAGACTTGCTTTTTTAATTTATGTATTTATGGTTTTTACACATTAACTGAAAAAGTGTGAGCAGATGAAAGCCTGCCTCATCAAGATATTATGGATTAAACAACAACTCCACATCTGCACTGGTTTATACTTTTCTCAGCAATAAATGTAAACAATCCCCCTCAGTGTTTTTAGTAAATATGTACAAATACATAAAATAGTCTTGCAAAAACAAATGTGAGTATAATATTCTGTATTATTGGAATATTTCAGCAAAAAAATTAAAATCCATCATTCCAACACCATGCAACATTATATCAGATGCTTCAAAAGGGATAAAAACAGCACCATAAGGGTCGCCCATGTTTATATGACAAGTCATATGATGCTACATATCACATGATGCTTTTAATGTATCGAACAAGTTGTTATTCACTGACAACATTCTTCTTCACAGTAGCTTTCATATCTCATTCAAACTCCGATTATCAATATTTTTGCAGCGCTACCTTGAAGGGTACTACTCGAATGGCAAGATGTTACAGTATACCATAAATATACCATTTTGCAAATTTTCCCCTCACAGTGCATGGAGGAAAGAAAGTTATATGTGTTTGAAATTACATTAAAGTGTGCAAATGATAACAATGTTTATGTTTGGGTGAATCTGGATAGAACATAAGCTCATAAAGTAGATGTTGTGTCAGATTTACACTCACCCACTTCTAGCAAAGTTACTCCAGTGCTCCATGATCCTCCTGCTCAGGGCTTCCTCCTCCTTAGAGAATCCAAAGGTCTGGTTCAAAGGAATCCCAAAAACAAATGGGATCTCATCCCCATGCATTACACCCATCCACCGAGGCCAGGGGTTGAAGCTGGAGCGATGGTTAAAGAGGAACAATCGGGCACTGCCACCATTCTCGACATACCTACGGGCAAAATCCAGTAAGGGGCATGAAAAATAGCAGTCGCCCACCAACCAGCCTAGGGCCTCTCTGTTTTTTGGCTTGCTCAGCTCATCTGTCCAATCAGTATACTGAAAAGCAGCCGCCTCTCTGGCTATGTCACTGAAACCAGGGAGGCCCAAGGATACACCTGTGAAGAACTGGTCTCGATTGATAAGACTCTGGTTATGGATGCCAAATCCAGGTGCGCCATAAACAAGGAAGTAAGTCCCTTCATCCCTGTTCAATCCCAAAAGTAGTTCAGTTTTCAGAAAACGCCCCGACTGGATTAAAACACTCGGCATGTCCACAAGAAATTCTCCATCCACTGTTGGCGGAAAAGGCACACTTATTATCATGGGATCAGAAATGACATCGAATTGAAGACTGACTATCTTCTCAGGTTCAACTGCCCTTAAGCAAGCCTCCATTTCATCAGCAGATGGTCCAAGTGGGCAGTTCAGAAGCTGAGCCAGAGTCAAGGCACGGTTCCAGGCCTGAGCTGGCTCCACTGCCGCCCACACAGCATTGGGACTGCCACTCTGGAGAATTGCGCGGGTGAATAGTCCATGGCTGCCCTGTGAAAGCAAATGGTGTCCCACAGAGCCAGCACCAGCACTCTCCCCAAACAAGGTTACAGAAGATGGATCACCCCCAAATGCATCAATGTTCCTTGACATCCAGCTGAGAGCCAGGCGCTGGTCAAATAGACCAGCATTACCTTTAATGCTCTTACTTTCAGGTAGAGATAGGAAGCCCAATGCTCCTACTCGATAGTTCATGGATACCACCACCACATGTTGCAAATGGCTGAGGAAACGCCCATCGTACACGTCCAGGGATGCAGTACCTGTGGAAAAGCCTCCACCATAGATCCACACCATAACTGGGACTAAGGGTTTGGCTCTGTTCTGGAAAACGGTTGAAGGAGTCCAAACATTGAGGTACAGGCAGTCTTCGCTAATTCTGGTGTTAGGATTCCACATCTCAGCTCCAGGGAATCCTGGGTACAATGTATCCTGATCCTGGAAGCATGAATTGGAGTACCGTGTGGCATCTCGTATTCCGTTCCACACCTCAGCAGGCTCTGGTCGTCTGAAGCGAAGCAGGTCCAATGGAGGCTTGGCATAGGGGATCCCCAGGAAGGTCACCACATTCTCTGAACCACCCGGGACAGGAAGCCTCATTCCTCTGACTTTGCCTTTGTCAGTGGAGACAATCAGTTCATCTTGCCCTGCTGCCAGATGCAAGAACAACAGAACCAAAACTGGCAAAGTAGATCTGATGTGAATGCCCATCATGATGTCTTCAATGCTGACAAATAAAATAATAAAGAGATCAATATAAACTTCAATCAAAACGAGTCATGTTCTGTTTGGGGTTTCAGAGAACCTAGACCAGGGATCCTCAAATCTGGTCCACAAGATCCACTTTCCTGCAGAGTTTAGCTCTAACCCAAATCAAACACACCTGAGCATGCTAATCAATGTCTTCAGGATCATTAGAAAATAACAGGTAGGCGAGTTTGATCAGGGTTGGAGCTAAATTCTGCAGCGCATTGGCCCTTCAGGGCAAGATTTGAGGAACCCTGACCTGTGTGTTGATTAGGTCAGAGGAACTTTTAAAGAATATTAGGTAAAATTAACAGTTAATTTCAAAATCACCTTTACCAATTGTCATTGTAGTCTCTGGGACCCCAAATATAAAAACAGCAAAGTCAATCACAACAGAACATCAGCATTAACAAAGAATGATATCATAACAGTATATATTTTTTCTAAAGGCTGGCTCTCCCTTGTGACAAAACAGCATATTGTGACATTATACAGCTACACAAGTAAGGCAGGAGCCAGCAGAGACAGTCAGACAGCTATTAATGACACCTCGGTTTCAGCTTACTCCAGATGGAGAGGAAAGCTCAGACAATCAAAATGCTCGCTATGACTCACTCAGTATAACAACCCTTCTCCTTTTCGAGATTACTCCGCTCCAAGCGCAAAAAAAAAAAAAAAAAAAAAGATTTCTAAAATTAGACACCCTGATTGGTTGTTGTGATAGTGGGTTAAATCCTGCTTGATTAATATGGCCTGCCTGCACTAGACAGATTGACCCAGAATACTGAGCTTCAACATTATTGAGAATAGCTGCTTTCCTTAAGCAGAAAATGTACCATACAGAGCAGCTTCAAGAGGGACAGGACAGCTTCAGGGTTGGCACATTGGGACTGTTGTTGACAATGTGGTAAATTAACTTGTAAGTGTTTGTTTCCTCAAAATCTCTTTACTGAGGTGAGAATTTTTACTTCTGCTTCTTTGATGTTGTGATGAAAGGAGACGCACCTAATCTCAAATACAAACACTAAAAATCAAAATTTTCCTCACATCTTGTAGAAAGCAAACAATGATGAGCGTCTGGAAAATGGAGAGTGTATCTAGCACATAAAACGTCTATGACAATTTTTACAATTACTGGTAAACATAATACAGAAAACTAGTATTTCTGAAGCTACACTCTCAGAAATAATGGTATAAAAGCAGTCTCTGGGGCTGTACCTTTTCAAACATGTACTAATATGTAACATTTGGATACTAATATGCACCCTTTAGCGGTAAATAAGGTACAAAGGTGTACCTTTTGAAAAGTTACCACCCCAGTGACAGCTTTTGTACTTTTTTTTTTTCTGAGAGTGTAAAGTGTTCTGGGTTGTTTATGGTCCGTAGATGTGCTGATTTATGGATCTGTATTTTTTATTTATTTTTTTGTATTTTGTACTCTGCAAAAATACGAAATATGAAATAAATATGAATCCCGCATGTTCTGTATGTCTCTGTGTGAATGAATGGAGCAGATGTGTGGTTTAGTTTACTCTACACATACTGAAGAGTGTGTGATGCTCGCTGTGATTTCTGCGTCTACCCTCAATATATGAGTACATGAACACATGAAAATAATCTTTAGAACTGCTCTGAGAGTCACTTCACGAGCATTTTACAATTTCCTTTGAGAAAAACTATCGTCATATCATATATACAAACACAAACGTAAAGGTCTTCACAGCAACCAGTCAAAATAAAAGTTTGGTTTAATTTGAAGAAAATGTGACAACTATATTACTCAATGTAATGATACTACTACTACTACTAATAACATTATTATTAAAACATTAAGGAATAATCATTCATTTTAACCATAAACCTCTGCTGAACATCACTTTGTTTGCCAAAAAGGAAGGGTTTGTTTAATTTTCATTTGATTAAAAGAGAAGTTAATGTTTTATGCCTTCATTTATTTACCATAAAAAATTAAATACACAACAGTATTTAAAAATTAAAATAAACAAATAAATAAAATTAACATTTAATTAAACAATTAAAATGGAAAACACAGAATTTGGTAAAAATGAAATGGAATTTGAAGATGGAATCCAGAAAAAGTAAAACGGGAACAATTGATTTGAATACAAATTAACTTGTATTCACTACAAAACTAAAAGATAATTGATCTAACGTGACAGTAGAGTCTATAATATTTACAATATTACCGTTTTACTGTACTTCTGATCAAATAAATGCAGCCTTGGTGAGCTTAAAAGACTTCTTCCTAAAACATAAAAAAAAAAATATTACCAACCCCAAACGAGTGTAAATATTTAAAAGTTAGAGGTTTAGGGAAAGCTTTTAATCATAAATATTTACAATAATAATTGGAACCACTAATTATTAGATGTTACTTGTAGATTAAGCCAGCAATACTTTAATTTATAAATTAGGGTAATCTAATATGAACCATTAACATTAAAACATTAATCAAAGTAAACGGCAGGGTTTTGTCGTAGGAGCTTTGTCACTGAGGACAAACTTAACAAAAGGACAAAGGACTATGTCTCAACTTAGTCAGAATCCATGTTAGTTTGGCAATTTAATCAGTCACTGATTATACAAATCAATCAAAATCAAATGCAAAAAAGAATTAGAGACCTTGCTAAAATGTCTTTGTAAAATAGAAAATGTACTGCTTGTTATATACACATATATATATATATATATATATATATATATATATATATATATATATATATATATATATATATATATATATATATACCTGTATATATACACACACACATAAAAGGAAAAGGACGAAAGAAAGACTGCAATGGAGAAAGAGAGGAGCAGGGGTCAACCCACAAAAAGCATGAGATAGCTTGTAAGAAATATATCAGTGATGGAACTACTGTTGTCAAAAGACCTGGTACTTCGGTACCAATTTGGTACAAAAAAAAATGAAAACGTTACGGTACCAGTTTTTTTTAAGTACCGGTGGTAAAGAGTAACCCGGTTCTTGATCTCTTCATTAAAGCACTGAGACGTGGCGACATCAAAATGAGGAAACACGCCAAACTAACAAAACACTTTAAAAGACACCCAGATCAAATTAAAGAGTTCAAGCAGGTAAGTTGCATTTTAATTTTGTATATTTAGATCAGTGTTTCCCACACATAGATTTATTTGTGGCACCTGACACAATATCAAAACTGACCGCCACAAATTGATTTTCCAAAAAGCTTTGACTGTTGAATAAACATGAGCACTGCACGTGTCGAGGTCGAAACCCGGTGCGGGTGTTTTTATATCACTGTATTTCTGAAGGAAACCGAATGTCTTCAGAAAATTATGGATGTCATTTTCATTTCATCTTGCCTATAATGCCTGAGCAGTGTTTGTGAGCGGAGCGCTGCTTTGTGTGCAGCCGTTACTGGGGAAACCTCTATCTCTCCCGCTTTACAAGCGCCTCCTGCTGGCAGAGAATGAATTTGCATATATGCCACCACAAATAGAATGCAAGTCTGTGGGAAACACCGCTTCTGTTATGAATATTAAGTCAAGTCAAGTTTATTTGTACAGCGCTTTTCACAATACAAATCATTGCAAAGCAACTTTACAGCAAATTAAGTTTCTACAATATTTAGTGGTAGCTTATCAGTGGTGACTGTCAGTTAATGTACATATGGCAGAAATGTACGGAAAAAACAATTTAAGGCGTAATAAAACAGACTATGAACACTATTAACAGCAATTATTATATGATGCAATCAAACTTATAGCAAAATGTGGTAGTTATGTATGTTGTTTCAGGGTTGGCATCATCTGAGGTCCTCTGAGGGGTTGGCATCATCTCTTCTCAGGAGTTCTGGATCCAGACTGAAGTTTGTGTAAATCCTAGTTACCACGGGACGTCAATCCCAGCAGAAACAGAGAAACAAATAGAGACATAATTAGCGTAGCTGCTGTTCCAACCAAGCAAAATTGATTTGTTTAACCCAAACTAAAGAATAATAATGTGCATTTGATCAGATATAACTGCAGTACAAGATTATGAGATG
>NW_015505193.1:2268983-2271224 GCF_001515645.1 Sinocyclocheilus grahami
GTGCTGTCTATTTCTTCTGATCATCCTTGAGATGGTTCTACACCTTCATTTGAGTCTAGCTGTGTTTGATTATACTGATTGGACTTGATTTGGAAAGCCACACACCTGTCTATATAAGACCTTACTGCTCACAGTGCATGTCAGAGCAAATGAGAATTATGAGGTCAAAGGAACTGCCTGAAGAGCTCAGAGACAGAATTGTGGCAAGGCACAGATCTGGCCAAGGTTACAAAAAAATTTCTGCTGCACTTAAGGTTCCCAAGAGCACAGTGGCCTCCATTCCTTAAATGGAAGACGTTTGGGACGATCAGAACCCTTCCTAGAGCTGGCCGTCCGGCCAAACTGAGCTATCGGGGGGGAAGAGCCTTGGTGAGAGAGGTAAAGAAGAACCCAAAGATCCCTGTGGCTGAGCTCCAGAGATGCAGTCGGGAGATGGGAGAAAGTTGTAGAAAGTCAACCATCACTGCAGCCCTCCACCAGTCGGGGCTTTATGGCAGAGTGGCCCGACGGAAGCCTCTCCTCAGTGCAAGACACATGAAAGCCCTCATGGAGTTTGGTGAGATGGTGAGAAATAAGATTCTCTGGTCTGATGAGACCCAGATAGAACTTTTTGGCCTTAATTCTAAGCGGTATGTGTGGAGAAAACCAGGCACTGCTCATCACCTGTCCCAACAGTGAAGCATGGTGGTGGCAGCATCATGCTGTGGGGGTGTTTTTCAGCTGCAGGGACAGGACGGCTGGTTGCAATCGAGGGAAAGATGAATGCGGCCCAGTACAGGGATATCCTGGACGAAAACTTTCTCCAGAGTGCTCAGGACCTCAGATTGGGCCGAAGGTTTACCTTCCAACAAGTCAATGACCCTAAGCACACAGCTAAAATAATGAAGGAGTGGCTTCACAACAACTCTGTGACTGTTCTTGAATGGCCCAGCCGGAGCCCTGACTTAAACCCAATTGAGCATCTCTGGAGAGACCTAAAAATGGCTGTCCACCAACGTTTACCATCCAACCTGACAGAACTGGAGAGGATCTGCAAGGAGGAATGGCAGAGGATCCCCAAATCCAAGTGTGAAAAACTTGTTGCATCTTTCCCAAAAAGACTCATGGCTGTATTAGATCAAAAGGGTGCTTCTACTAAATACTGAGCAAACAGTCTGAATACTTAGGACCATGTGATATTTCAGTTTTTCTTTTTTAATAAATCTGCAAACATTGTCAACAATTCTGTGTTTTTCTGACAATATGGGGTGCTGTGTGTACATTAATGAGGAAAAAAAATTAACTTAAATGATTTTAGCAAATGGCTGCAATATAACAGAGTGACAAATTTAAGGGGGTCTGAATACTTTCCGTACCCACTGTATATATACACACACACATAAAAGGAAAAGGACGAAAGAAAGACTGCAATGGAGAAAGAGAGGAGCAGGGGTCAACCCACAAAAAGCATGAGATAGCTTGTAAGAAATATATCAGTGATGGAACTACTGTTGTCAAAAGACCTGGTACTTCGGTACCAATTTGGTACAAAAAAAAATGAAAACGTTACGGTACCAGTTTTTTTTAAGTACCGGTGGTAAAGAGTAACCCGGTTCTTGATCTCTTCATTAAAGCACTGAGACGTGGCGACATCAAAATGAGGAAACACGCCAAACTAACAAAACACTTTAAAAGACACCCAGATCAAATTAAAGAGTTCAAGCAGGTAAGTTGCATTTTAATTTTGTATATTTAGATCAGTGTTTCCCACACATAGATTTATTTGTGGCACCTGACACAATATCAAAACTGACCGCCACAAATTGATTTTCCAAAAAGCTTTGACTGTTGAATAAACATGAGCACTGCACGTGTCGAGGTCGAAACACGGTGCGGGTGTTTTTATATCACTGTATTTCTGAAGGAAACCGAATGTCTTCAGAAAATTATGGATGTCATTTTCATTTCATCTTGCCTATAATGCCTGAGCAGTGTTTGTGAGCGGAGCGCTGCTTTGTGTGCAGCCGTTACTGGGGAAACCTCTATCTCTCCCGCTTTACAAGCGCCTCCTGCTGGCAGAGAATGAATTTGCATATATGCCACCACAAATAGAATGCAAGTCTGTGGGAAACACCGCTTCTGTTATGAATATTAAGTCAAGTCAAGTTTATTTGTACAGCGCTTTTCACAATACAAATCATTGCAAAGCAACTTTACAGCAAATTAAGTTTCTACAATATTTAGTGGTAGCTTATCAGTGGT
>NW_015505193.1:2271301-2277007 GCF_001515645.1 Sinocyclocheilus grahami
AGTGCATTACAATAGTCCAGTCTAGAGGTCTGTCATGAACGCATGAACTTTTCTGCATCAGAAACAGGTAACATGTTTCGTAACTTAGCAATGTTTCCAAGATGGAAAAATGCTGTTTTTGTAACATGGGAATTATGATTTTTAAAAGACAAGTTGCTATCTAATATAACACCCAGATATTTGACTGTAGAGGAAGTAACCGTACATCCGTCTAGTTGCAAATTGTAATCCACGAGATTCGGCGTACTGTCTTTTGGTCCAATAAGTAATATCTCTGTCTTATCCGAATTTAATAGGAGAAAATTATTGGTCATCCATTCTTTTACATTTTTAACACACTCCGTTAGCTTAGATAATTTAGAAGTTTCATCTGGTCTTGTTGAGATATATAGTTGAGTATCATCGGCATAACAGTGGAAACTAATCCCGTATTTCCTAATAATATTACCAAGTGGCAACATGTATATCGAAAATAGCAGAGGACCTAGGACAGATCCTTGTGGCACGCCATATTTTACTGGTGATAATTGAGATGACGCCCCATTTAAATGAACAATGTGGTAGCGATCGGACAAGTAGGATCTAAACCATCTTAAAGCCTGCCCTTGGATACCTGTATAGTTTTGTAATCGATCTATCAGCCTAGGACAGATTCTTGTGGCACTCCATATTTTACTGGTGATAACTGAGATGACTCCACAAATTAAAATATTATTAAATATTTTAATTTGAATGTCGAATTGAAATGAACGTTGTTATTAGAGTAGTTCACCATTAGCATTAGCACGGCTACCGCTAATATAATGAGCATTAGAATGAAGTTTATTTAACCATTTAAAGCTCCTAGAACTTTTATTAGGGTAAAAAAAAAAACAGGAGGACATGATGATATTTACTACTTGTACACACCAGAGGCATTTTAAATGAATTGTGAATCTAAAATATGAGTTAGAGAATGTACAAATGGTTAACATTGTGTCATATCAGTCAGAAAAGCAGTTCTTTTTTTTTTTTAGCTAACTTAGTTGTTATTCTTGGCTGAACAACCAACTAGGTTTTCAAAAGCCCTTTAAAATTAAATATGTACACAGTTTGGATTAAATTAATGTACAGTCAATTTTTTTAATTAGCATGTTTTTGTGTTTTGCTTTGGTACCGTAATTGGTACAGAGAACCGTGGATTTTCACTGGTATTGGTACCGAATACTGAAATTTTGGTACCGTGACAACACTAGATGGAACTAATGACATTTTTGTATCCATCCGACAGCAGCATCATAACACTGGCACCAGGTTCATGTAAATGCATGTTTAATGTCAGGAGATCCCTGAAGATCCACAGCACTTTATCCGACTGACAATGCAGAAAGACAACAGCAAATCTCTAGCGTCTGCAAGTTGAATTGAGAAAATAAGACTCTTTCCTTTCCTTTTTCATTTCGTCCCTTTAGACCAATCCTTCACACAAGTTGTTTCCCTCTTCACTCATATCTTTGTCTTATCTTAGACACACTTTTTTTTAACCTTTGTCTAAGAGAAATCAGATATTTGGGTTGAGTTGTCAAAAACCTCTGAAGCGGATCTCAATGAGACCCAAGAGCATGGCGTTTTGGGACTTTCGTTGCAGTTCTTAGGACAAGCACCATACCTTTGTAAAGGCCAGTCCGAACATTTGGCTTAAAGTCAACATGAAATGGCATTCAAAACCCATTTTACTTCCATAATGCGACACATTTTCAAGTGAAATAGGATATTCAAACAATAAAAAATGTAGGGCCAGATTTTACATATTTGCCAATTGACTGGATAATGAGAAATTCATACACTCTAAAAAATGCTGGGTTAAATACAACCCAGTGCTGGGTAAAATAAGGACAAACCCAGCAATTGGGTTGTTTTGACCCAGCGGTTGGGTTACTACCCAGAAGGTTGGGTTAATCATTTAACCCAACCACTGGGTTAAAACAGCCCAATTGCTGGGTTTGTCCCTAGTTTACCCAGCATTTTTAAGAGTGTACCAGAACAGATAATTTTTGGGGAGATATAGATATATATATACACACACACACACACACACATATATGTATTAAGAAAGGGTAAAGTCTAACTTAAAATTTTTGAAGTAGACGATCATTAAATACAATAAAACACTCAAAACAGTCCTCGGGCCTACCGTTTGTAAACTGAAATAGCAGTTTAGCTTTATTACATTTTATGATAATGATGGTTTAAAAACAATAACATACTGGGCAGAAATCCATTAGTCTACATGTTTTCCTCCAAAATCGATTTCAGTTCAGAAAGGGCTGCAGAAAACTCTAAATATCCACCCACATGCACACATCTTCAACAGACAGAGGGTTTTACTGAACGCTTTTAATAAAGGAAATTCCCATAATATTTCCCAGTACCAAACAGCGCAACGGTGACGTCTGCCTTTAGTAATAATAGTTAATGGCGTCATACCTGCATCTGTTTGTGACTCTCCTACAGTCCCTCAACACAAACGCCCCCTACCAGCACTCTCAAAAGGTCTGCCAAACAATCCCTCAGATATAAGATGGTCAGTTTGGAATAAGATCTAGCACATTTCTACATTCTGACTCACTTCAATCGCATAATCTCCAGTTAGTCATCTAGCTATATCAGAGTGAGGTGCATACAAACTGGCACTAAGTTCCTAGGTGAGTCAGAAGAGCATGATGGGAGTTATCAAAGGAATGCTGCTGCACTGTTTTCCCCATGTGATTCGTAACCTCTTTTAGGAAAAATTAATTATTTCTGTCAGCAAATGTTGATATGTATATTGATGTGTTTATATAAATACAAAACTAGTTCTAAATGAAAGAAAAGTTGACAAAAAGATTGAATCCAATATTTGGTGATAAGATAGCATAATGAGTGATTTCGAGTCACTTTTCACCGGGAACACCACAAGTGTGACTTTGTGCCATTTTGTACAAAATAAAAGCCTTTCAAAACAAACTCCCTGATTAAACATTAAAGCACACTATTGTGATAAACAGTGCAAATTTTCATCAGTTTTTATTTAATATTGTGAAAATTATTCATAAATAATGCTTTTTTCACTCAAAAAATGAGGTGCCTACTCTCAGATAAATGAGGCCTACGATTAATCAGGAGCAAATATAAATACAAAACCAGTCCTAAATGAAAGATAAGAAGTTGTCAAAAAGACTGAATCCAATCTTTGTTGATAATATAGCATAATGAGTGATTTATAAGCATTTTTTTGAGGCCGGGTCATTTTTGCCCTGGAACATCACAAGTGTAACGAGATATATATATATATATATATATATATATATATAAAAAGATAAAAAAATACATTTTTAATTTTAGAAATGTTGTCTTGTCAACTAACTGAAATAAGTTTAAGTTTAAGCACTAACATGACTAAATAAAAATAAAGCTTAGTAAAAAAAACATTAAAAATTACAAAAGCACAAAATTAAACTTGGAAAAAAATTACACAAACAAAAGCTACTTCAAATTATTAATAAATACTATAACAGTATATAAGTAATAGAATAACACTGAGGTGCAGCTTCAGAAATGTAAAAAAAATATTAATCCTTTATATTATAAATATCTTCATATATGTGCATTTTACAATATTGTAGATAGTTTCAATCCAACCCTACTGTACCTTATCATAAACCTAACTACTTCTCAACAATGAAAGAACAGAAATGATTAAATAATGATTGAATGATGACAGATTTTTAACAAGTTCCAAGTAGGTATAACTGCAGACCGGAGATCTCCAAAAGCAGGTGTGAACTCTAAAAGTGGGCAGAACCTCCAAAATGGGGCGGGGTCTCATCGCACAAAGACTTTCACCATTGGCTCTGGCTTCGGCCAATTGTTATTGACTTACATTTCAAAATATGTAAATTGTTTCTAGTTTGTTTAGAAGTAGTTATACCCTTTGTGAACAAAGTCACAATTTTAATCAAAAAATGTAGTATTTCGGGGAAATAGAACATTTTCTCAGAGCAAAAAGGACCCGAACACCACATGAGGGTTAATTAAGAATCAGTGCATATTGAATTCAAAGAGTAAATACTAAGCAGTGTTTTATTTTTCGGGATCGATACTCCGAACTCCTCTGGACACACACTGCTCCCTGTGCCAGCACTTACAATGGGCCCATTAGACAGTGTGCTGTCGGACAACCCTGCTTATGCCAGTCAGCCCACAAACACTACCATAAAACACCCATCATGCCACATTTATGACTCAAATGCTGTTAGACATAGGCCTATACAAAATCTGAGACTAACAAAAGTGATCTATCCACCATAACAAAACTGGTCAGATTTCATAGAAGTGATTTACAATCATGATCTGTCTAGATCTCAGTCCACAGTATTAGTGTAGCTGAGAAAGGACTGTACTAGTAAAGAACCGAGTAAGGAACTCATACTAGGAATAGGTCAGGATGATTAACAATCCATTGGTTAGCCAACAAATGAGTAGTCTAATGAATGAAATATGCTAGGGAGAAAAAAAAAAAAAAAAGAGGTAAATGTTTGTTAAATAACTGTGGATATCGCTTGGGGCTGATGCAGTAATTATTTGAACATTGAGAAATGTCTAAAAATAACAGAAAACATATATTGCCTTTAAAAGGTTGTGTAACAACTCTTGAAAACAGCAATGTAAGATGTTTAGTTTTTTAGATAATGGCTTGCTCAGCATAAAATAAACAGAGAGAGATAACATGAGCTGTGGTTTAAAAATAAGAGCTCTGAAAATGTATTTGTGTATGTATGCCATGATGAATCCCCAGCCTTAATACAGAGTTTTCCTCTGTGAAAAGACTGAGAACGATTTTATAGATCAATAGAAAAAAAAAAAAAATTAAAACAGTTTTAATTATTTTTCAGTTATTTTAAGGAGATGAATGTTGAGCCAGTACCTCAGAGAGATTTTAGCATGCTAACACTAACTGCTGGACTGCCAGCATGCTAAAACTTCTCTGAAAAGTTGAGTGTCTAAATTCATCCTCTCTGCAGCACAGTCACAAAGCACCACTTCTGTAACAAATCAAACATCTTTTAATATTGTAATATGTGCACATGCAAATGGATGTCTTTGGACTTTCCATCATGTTGTGCTGCTACATAATTCTGAACATAATTCTAACATTTGTATAATATTCAAACACATACAAATGTGCATGTAAACACGTGAAACATGCAATATGAATGTCTGAACCATATTTAAAATGTATTTACATATGCACAGCATTGTTAACTACAACTAAAACGGTTTTTAGTCATTAAAAATAAAGCAGAAAAAATTACACACATATACATTATATATACACACACACATATACATACATATATATATATATATATATATATATATACAGTATATACATACACATTTATGAATTCAAGAATTCAATTATTTCATTTCCATTTAGTTTGTTGAAGTAGTACAATAACTCAAATTAAATCAAACTAAAACTTAATAAAAGACCTATACAGACATAATAAATTCAGACATAATTTAACTCAAATTAAAATAAATAGCAAATACAAATCAAACGACAGTAGTTTATCAGTAATCCTAAAAAATAACACTGCCAAACCCACATGCTAAAAAACAACAACTTACTTACACATAGGAAACAAGTAGTAGGATAGTAGTGAGGATATAGGGCATATAAAT
>NW_015505193.1:2277618-2322801 GCF_001515645.1 Sinocyclocheilus grahami
TATATACACACACACATATACATACATATATATATATATATATATATATATATATATATATATATATATATATAAAAAGATAAAAAAATATATTTTTAATTTTAGAAATGTTGTCTTGTCAACTAACTGAAATAAGTTTAAGTTTAAGCACTAACATGACTAAATAAAAATAAAGCTTAGTAAAAAAAACATTAAAAATGACAAAAGCACAAAATTAAACTTGGAAAAAAATTACACAAACAAAAGCTACTTCAAATTATTAATAAATACTATAACAGTATATAAGTAATAGAATAACACTGAGGTGCAGCTTCAGAAATGTAAAAAAAATATTAATCCTTTATATTATAAATATCTTCATATATGTGCATTTTACAATATTGTAGATAGTTTCAATCCAACCCTACTGTACCTTATCATAAACCTAACTACTTCTCAACAATGAAAGAACAGAAATGATTAAATAATGATTGAATGATGACAGATTTTTAACAAGTTCCAAGTAGGTATAACTGCAGACCGGAGATCTCCAAAAGCAGGTGTGAACTCTAAAAGTGGGCAGAACCTCCAAAATGGGGCGGGGTCCCATCGCACAAAGACTTTCACCATTGGCTCTGGCTTCGGCCAATTGTTATTGACTTACATTTCAAAATATGTAAATTGTTTCTAGTTGATCTAAAATAAAATATGCTATATAAATAAATATTCTCGGTGAGAGCAGAGCCCAAACCTCGTGGGCAGTGGTGTTCGGACCGGAGTTTGAACCTCTGCTTCATGATATAAACAGGAATCACCCACGAGCTCTCCCGCGAGCCGTCCCAGTGCAGGGGAAAGATTTTACTCTATCGCTTTGTTCCAACTTCCAAGCAACGGGGGCATCCCGGGGCACGAAATTCGCAGGGTAGGAGGGGGTAGTGATGCTGGGTGTAACTAAAAAGGTGCCATTTTCCAGTGAGGTCCGGGTTGGGGAGTTATGGAACAGTCTCATATTGCATAATCTTATGAACTGCAACATTCTTTACCACGCTATTCAGCGCCAACCCCGCCGTGCAGTCACTTTCACTGGTTAAGGTTAGGGTCAGGTGTGGGGTAGGTTTAGGGGTTAGCATTTTTTGTAGCATAGTGTAGGAAATCAACACTTTAATTGACAACCAATAAAAACTTTAGAATCAGCTGTGGGGCGGAGTTTGCACTGAAGTTGATTGGGGGAAAAATTGCCATGCGCGTCATGTGCCTGTCTGTCAATGGGAGGAAGCCACGCCCTATTTTGGAGCTCCCGTCCCCATTTGGAGATCTCTAGGCTGCAGTTATACCCTTCTCACAAGTTTAGGCTTGTGTAAACTGATAAAAATGAGTTTCAAAATGAGAATACAGCAACAGATATCACACAGATCAGAATGAAACTGCTAATGCAGTAGCACTGAAAATATTGAATTTAAAACATATTAGGCTAAATACATTCAAATCTGTCTATTAATTCAATGCATTCATGGATTCATAAACATTTGCACATCTCTAATATTGTGCATGTGTATAACATTCCTGTGTATGTGGTTTAGATGCTGTCGATAATGTATGTTTCTGTGTCAATGTAATCATGGATTTTACTGAAATTACATTTTATATATGATATGTTCACCACCTAGACAAGAACAAAACCAGTTTTAACCAGAACTAATCAGATTGCCTTGGACCAGCATGAACCTGGTCTTAAAAAAAAAAAACAAGAGTGACATTTTCAGGTCTCACGATTTCGCTCACCAGGGACCTCATGACTCACAGTGTCCTGACCCGGCCTGACACACTGCCCTTACTACCGCATCAGAAAGTGCTACTGCAATGCCTCCCGGGTCTGAAGGGGCCAAACCTGGGCACGACATACACACTATTAGCATACTATTATCTATTCAGAGCAGGAAGTGTGGGCAGGCCGGCAATTAAGTTATGATACGAGAGAACTTCAGCCACAGCGTGTGATCTGACCTAATCTCGGGTTTCGATTGCAGGGTGTTCTCCAAACTCAATGATTTACAACAAGGAGCTGGTAATGAGGAGCTGGACCATGTAATCAGAGCTCTTGAGGGACATGAGAGAAATACAAATGTCATTTGCAAATCCACATGGACAACGGTGGCAGATGCCACATCGCCAAGTCTTCTACTGCAGCAACACGGTGCTGCAGTTACACTTTAGGGATCACTCTGATTCACGGAGATGAAAATCATAAACTGAAAAGGTTGCGGGGTAAGTAAACTTTAGGCTAGGTCCACACGAAAGCCAGAACTTTCCCTATTCGATCTTTTTTTTCCCTCGTCTCAAGAAAAATCACATGAAACCACAAAACTGACACAAAACACTGTAGTATGCATGCCAGACCAGCATGTGGTGCTGTAATTCTGCCACAGAGATACACTAAAAAACGGAGAAGATGACTTGGACTATGTGCATAAACCTTGCGTGCGGTATACAAACGAACATGGAACAATACATTTATTAACCTGTGTTAATGTTAGTTAATAAAAAGACAATCGTTAAAAAAAGAAAAAAGTTTTTGTTGCCGTTACGTGACGTAGTGTCTGTGTCTGACTAGGGGCGAGACGTGGGCTGATGACGTCATCGTTTCAGAAAATATACGGATTCGTTGTCCACACGAAAACCCAAGGGCGGCGTTTTCAGATTTATCCACTCTGGGATCCGGTTTCAAAAAATATCGGTTTCACACTCCCAAAACGCCGGATCCGTGTGGACGAAACGCCTATACAATACAAAATGTATGCGTCTACAGCTAAACGCGTCTCCGTGTGGACGGGGCCTTAGACTAAGTGACTTCAAAATGAGTCATCCTAGGAGAAAGAAACATGAGAAATGCTGTAAAACAAAGTTCCAAGATTGATCTCTTTCAGGGGAGTATAGCTACTTGGTGGCCATGGGTGGCCTGTGCCACTCCTGATTGAAGCTTGGCCACCCCTCCGGCCAGCCCTGTTGAGTTTCAGCTAGTGTTGGGCAATATGCTCAATGTTCATATCGTCAGCCTGATATTATCGTGCTAATTTATGTAATTATTTAGTTTCATTGCGAGAAAGTGAACCAACTCCAGCATAAGGCTAAAAGCAGCCTAATGTTTTTAATATGACTGAATTTGTATTTAACATGATAAATTAATAGAAACATCGTAAGTTACTAATTATAACGCTTACATTTCCTCAGTTATTCAAAAAGCAGCTACAGAAAACGAGCAAAGAACATTACATTACCAAAGAACATCATCACAAGCTCAGTCTAGCGCAAGTTTATGGACTTTAAAAACACTCCCGTTAAACTCAGTGAATCTACACTATATGATGAATAAATCTCTTATACTTACATCGCACGTACATCAGCACTTTGTTGTTTATAATGAGAATTCGCGAGTCAGAATTCAGTTAGCGCTCGCTGAAAAACACAACAGATTGTCTTGCTATCGTCAAAGGCATCAGCCACAGGCGATATCCCTGTCTATCGTCGATACACAATACTATCGGCACAACCCTAGTTTCAGCCCTGTTTTGCATTTTGACTGCACAGCGGACTTTACTCCATTCAAATAGCTGACACTGGCACAAAGGCCACATACACACTCCACCTGAACCAAGTTGTCACTTCACCTCTCACTACTACGGAGAAAATTACCCCAAAAGTCCATATAACTATTGACAGGGATAGTTCTGAGATTTCATCACAGGGGGCTGAGCCCTCAGACAGACCATTAAACACAAAGATACAAATTACCTAAATAAACTTTATAGTGCTTGTGAAGTAAATATACACAACTATCCATTAAAGCTACAGAAGTTACTTAATTAATAAGCTTTATATTAATAAGCTATTCAAGTGCAGCGAGTGATACTGTTTTTCTTTTGTTGTTTGATTAACAGTATTAACATAAGAACAGCACGGGTCCGTTGCACATCCGATATTTTCTTAACTGTTTATGGTCACTTAAGAAGTAACCGACTGTTTGAACGTCAATACTTGTCAAGAAAGAGAGCTCAATTTGGTATTTGCGTGCTGTCTGACAGAAGTCTTCTTTGTGTGCTCGCGCACAAAGAGACGATCTACCACAGCACGCGAGTACCGCATTAAGGTCTCTTTCGCACCATCTTGCACTTGAATAGCTTAAAATCACTTAATGTTTAAATTGACAAGCCTTATAACACATGAGAATGATAAACTTTCTTGAGGAAGCAGCACTGACCCGATCGTTCAGATTGTTTTAGGGGGTCTGAATCCCACCTAAAAAGAGTCTAGAAGTTCTAGACTTGAACCGCCCCGCAAGTGGATATGGCAACACTGCAAGTGAGCAACTTTAAGAGCATAAACAAATAAACGGTTAAACCCGTCCGTGTTTACATAGAAAAACAATGGAAAAGTAGCGCAATGGAAAGGAAAAAAAACGTTTTGCGCAACAAAATATTGCATGTTTATACAGGTGCATGCTACCGTAACCTCACGTTACATTATTCAAATAAAGAGGCTATCCTGTGATAGCAAAAATAAATGCACAACCATCTGCATTTGTACCCTACATAAAATATAGATGAACAAGCTGCTACATGTTTAATAACTTTTGAGACTATTATTTTGCAGTTTACTTACAATTATTTGCCATGATCCGTTATAGGCTATCAAGGAGCTCTACCGGTTTAACAGCATGAATGGATCGCGTTTGTTTCGGAAACTTCTTGTCCATGGAAGAATTTATTCCACGCAAAAATTAATAAACTTACATAAGAACGACAATCCCGTTTTTAACCAGTGTTTGTTGAGGTGCAGTTACATGAAATTCGTTTTATTTGTGTACCATTCCACATATTCCTTTTAAGCATAGGCATAGCTTGACGTTTGAGTTTGGGGCGAACCGAACCGGTGGATTTGGTCAGAAGTACTTTTAAACACATTTTAGTTTTGCTATAGTAAATCTACATATTCACATTCACATAGAGCAGTGGCAAGTGCGAGGTTGTCATGGTAACCACATACATTGCCCACGAATTACAGCTGCGCTTCTATTCTGCCACACTAAACTTAGCAATATACACGTTTAAAATGCACAATAAACATGTCTGTCAAAACTATCTCAAAGGAGGCTTTTATTAAGCAAATCAAGGAGTGAATTACACCAGTTTTTAAAACAGACATTTGTTGGGCTTGATTCAAGTTAATGCACAATGAGGCGCACACTTTTTATTTAGTCTTCTTGAATAGACGATAAACAGTTTATATTCTAAAATCTATTTAAAGGTTGTGTTCTGTGAAACTTAAATAACATTTGGATGTAAATGGTCGGCATAAAAGTAGCGGTGCGGCTAAACCGGCTGCGTCCTGTGGATCACCTTTATCTGATTGTCCGAGTCCGGAATCATTAAGCACTGCATTAATATCTTCATCTGAGTTTTTCATTGTCTCCAGATTTCTCTGCAGTTTGTGTATGTTGTTAAAAATGCGGAAAACATCATTTTATTCCACACAACAGGCAAGCATTACCGTTAAGTCTATTATCCACCAAAATGCAGATTCGTCACATGACAGTTCTTACACAAATGAGATTGAGGGAGACCTTAAGTTTGTTTTGATTTTTTCATTTACGTACAACAATTTAAAATGTATTAACTTTTACATATTCACTTTTACATGTATTATTAACTGCATTACATACATTTTTACTTCATAGAAAAAAACTTTATAAATAAATATTTAGTAAAATTCTTAAATCGCTATGGGGGAGCCAGGCCCCCCTGGCCCCCCCACAAGCTACGCCCATGATTTTAAGGTATTTCACGCAGGTTACGCTATCACAGTTAGATGCGTATTAAACGATTTTCTCTAGATTTTAAGCAGATTTATTTATTTCTTGCCACCACAAAGAAATCACCAGATCTTACCAGGCCACCCCTGAAAAAAAAAAATCTGGCTACGCCCATAAACAAAGAAATTGACAAACAAACAAAAACCCCCACACACACACACACACACACACGATATAAGCAGTGTTGGGGCAAGTTACTTTTAAAAGTAATGTATTACAATATTGCGTTACTCCATAAAAAAGTAACTAATTATGGTACTTAATTAGTTTTTATGGAAAGTAATGCGTTACGTTACTTTTGTGTTACTTTTTAAATCTGGACAGGGCTTGCTTGTTTGTTTTTAAAATTAAAAAAATTATATTTTAGGCAAATATAAAAGCCTTTCACAGCAAAAGTGAAATGAATAAGCCTCAGGCTGAAGGGAAAGTACATTTACATCCGTACAGTAGAATGCAGAAGAAGACATTTCAACACACTTCAGCAATAAAAAAAGACACATAATGTTTGTCTAGAGTAATTTTTGCTTATTAGTACGGTTGAACTGGATCATCGAAGGTCAGAAGCAAAGACATTGGTTAATAGAATGGGATTAAATACATAAAGGATATTTGTGTTGTTTAACATTTAATTATTGCAGGTTTGTGTCATATTCTGAGTTGCATTATTTTTATTCATTTTGAGGAATACTGAATCTGTGTTTTTTTGTGTGTGTGTGAGTGAGATTAATTAATGCATATTCATATTTATTTTAGAACTACAGTAACATCTGATTTCTCTCAACATGGGGACAGGAGAGCTGTCAATCAATAAATTAGAAAAAAAAAAGTAACTTGCGTTACTTATTTGAAAAAGTAACTCAGATATTCTCTTGTAAATGAAAAAGTAATGCATTACTTTACTAGTTACTTGAAAAAAGTAATCTGATTACGTAACTCGCGTTACTTGTAATATTAACCCCAACACTGGATATAAGGTCCCCATATCTATCTTAGAGCAGCGTATAACGAGAATAATTTATATTCACTAGAAATAAAGATTACTTTACTACCTTTTTTTACCGTTTTATTACCTTCATACTTTTAAAATTCCCTAATTTTCAGGCTTTCCGAGTGTGGGAACACGTTTGATAAGGCCAGCAGAATCAGATAGCAGTCTTAAAATAGTCTAATAATTACAGTGCTGCATATCTCGGAAATAACAGAGAATCGAGTGACTCACTTCAGTGAATCAAACGCGAAATCACTGAACGCTGCGTCGCGAATAAACGCCACGTGCTTTTCCGCAGTGTGCATGTGCCCTGAGCTGCTGTGTTTTTGTTTAAAGCTATGATTTCATCTGAACTTCATGTTTGGGACACAAATCTGAGTCACTGGCTAGTGGGTAACTGTGCTGTTGCTCATTGTAGCCCAAAGTAAATGGCTCAGCTTTTCCTGCCATGTTTGGGGGGAAATGCCTTGTTTTGTACTTCAGGGTTAATCTTCATCTAAATCATTAACATGATTTGACTACGTGTGATATGTATGCCTTTTGGTCTGGATGAATTTGTATTGACATTTTTAATGTGATATTATTATGTGACAGTGGTGACATGTGGTGAGCTTCTCAAATGAGGAAAAGCCCCCTAATATATATATATATATATATATATATATATATATATTGCGAGATTTATATATATTAAATAGAAGCAGTCTTTTTGAGGACCATTGGTCAAAAAAAACACTGTAAACACTGCAGGTGTGATCGTGATGTAGGTTGCAGGTGCTGAAGTGTAACATTCATTTAACTGACCTGAGAGGTCGCTAAAAAGTGTCTCATTGACAGATCATCATTTCAAGCTCAGTTCAGTCAGGTCGTGAGTTAATCTGATCATGTCTGAGTGGGTGAGTTTTTAATTCTAAAATGAATCCATCCATTTCCACCAGTTTGACCTCTCATGTGGATCTGTCTCCCTCTGAATCACCTGCTTGTGTCCGTTTCATGAAATGAGTGTTGCACACTAGTCATGCCATATTTTAGAATGTTTCTTTCTTTACTATTGACGTGTCATCTTTTTTTCTATTTCTTTTCTGATTATATGGCAAAAGTTTTTTGTTATTCAAATTCAGGGGTCATTTTACCCAGATTATCCTCCTCCATTCTCCATTTAACCAAAAGGAGTTTTGTTTTCTGTATGCTAGCTACAACACAGATCAGATATCGGTCTTATTTCCCAAAACATTCATACCAGAGGCAAATATGAAACACTATAATGTGATGTTGTGGGTTTATTTCTACCTGGCAGTTCATTTTGATGCGTAAATGACTGAGAGACACACACTACAAAGAACAAACTGGAAGTAATTTTGCTACTCTTCTTTTATAGCAGCTTCTTCCCACCACATTACGTTCATTTCCCATTTATTCGATATGTTCAGTCCCAGAGCGGGAATTTAGAAGTTCGTTCTTATATGATTTGTGAAATGAGTGGAACGTGCACTATATGCACCAATTTCATGCTGATGTATTTTTTAATATTCTTAATGACACTGATTGACTTAAGTTCTGTTATGATTTTCCCCAAAGCAGAAATAAAAATGGAAGTGCAGCTCATCATTCTTAATGTCTTTAACAAATCTAATAAGACGAACCCGTGTAAAAATGTCCTGTAGTTTCTGTTGTTTTAGGTTGTTTGTTTTTCTCATCTGCGGAACTGTCGTGATAAATAGAATAGGTTTGAATGACAAGTTTATTCGTGATCTCTTTATCTGACAATTGCTTTTTTTGTTCAAAGTCTTACTGATGACAATTAAAAGAACTATTGCTGTTGGCAGTTGTCTGCAGCTGAAAAATAGAAATCATTTTCATCAATACATCATGCATCTTTATAAGAACAGCAGTTGTTTTTGACATGCACAGTCAACTGATCATTGAAGTTTTTTTTTTTTTTTTTGCTGGAATAATAAAACAGATTTGGCTTACTGCAGTGCATACTTTCATACTTTGCAAAGATAAGCCAAAGTGATGCTATGCAGCTGACTGAATGTATCGTGTGGTTGGTTGCTTACCCAGCAGTTTGTAATTATTCTGGTCACTAGATATGACAGATCCCTCCAGATTCTTTCTTCAGTGTCAGTCTCTTGATATTTTTAAAACCATTTAAATGTCCAGGTGAAAACTGTACATATGATGGCTGAAAAATTAATATCTCAATTATTAGCATGCATGTTCATAGCAGGTGCAGGACTAGTTATGTGTTTAAAGGAATAGTTCAACCAAAAAATGAAAATGTGCTAAAAATGTACTCACCCTCAGGCCACCCAAGAAGTGGATCAGTTTGTTTCTTCAGATTTTGATAAATGTACATCACTTGCTCACCATTGGATCCTCTGCAGTGAATGGGTGCCGTCAGAATTAGCATCCAAACAGCTGATAAAAACATCACAATAATCCACAAGTAATCCATTCCACTCCAGTCCATCAGTTAACATCTTGTGAAGCCAAAAGCTGCGTGTTTGAAAGAAGCAAATCCATCATTAAAACATTTTTAATAAAAGATTTCAGATAAAATATATATATTTTTTTATTTTTGTGCAAACTGGAGAGATTCTGTTGCTACATTCAGCATAATTGGCTAGATTTTGTTGCAAAATCTGTCAAAATTAAGCATGTGACAAAATTGGGTTGTTTTTGTAACGTGCGTTATTTTACATTCGGTGCCCACATTTGTGTGTGTGTGTGTGTGTGTGTGTGAGCGCGCATGTTTATAATGTGCTGATGAGGGTTTCTGTTAATGTGCTGTTCTCGGTCATACTGGGATCAAGCTGTGCAAAAGAGAACTGAATGTCGTTTGATTCATGCCTCCATTTATGCGCACCCTAATCTTCTAATCGTGCCGAACCGGGGCAGGGACTCGAGGGAGTATTTCAGTCTGTCTAATTTTAGAGACTTTTTGTTCCAAGACATCTCATGTTATATGTTTCATCTTGTTTATAAGAGCTACAAATTATGTTCTTTAAACTTTTCGGTTCTCAGCTATCAGAGCACGTGTGAGAGATAAAAGAAAAGCCGACAGCCTGCATTGTGCATGTGCAGGTACAGAACAGGACCTCTATAGAAAGTGTCAATCTGCAATCGGCCACATCCTCAAAAAACTGGGTTGAGACCCAGAGCGCAGTACTGTTGAGTCTCACAGGGGCTTCTGGCCCCCTGAAATACTAATAAAACGTCAATTCAGCATTGTGAGAATCATTTCTTCTCTACTTAGGACTTGTGAAGGCCAACAGGGCATGAAGAGAAGAGAAGAGCAGCAAAATCGACACCTCCGAGGACAAGAGAACTTGGAATAACTAGATTTATGGTTTCAGCCTGATGCACAGTATAAGATCATTGTGATGGTCTCAAAAGGTCATAGTGCGAATGTTCAAAGCAGTCCAGTTTTGGCTGTTTAGCATGACCTGGTTAGCCCCTGCTAGTAGATGTCGTAATTACACCATCAGCTTCCTGAAGACATTTTTTCTCCATTAACTAATAGAGAAAACTAACTTAAAAGCAAAAAAAGAATTTGATGTTTTTGACAGTCTTTGGAAAAAGTGTATTTTTGCTTGGGCTTGTAGAAAATAATTTGTGATTTTGTGTACAAATAAGGATGTGGACTGATGACTTAACCCTCATGTTGTGTTGCAGTCATTTTGAACCATAGAGAAAAAAAATGTTCTGTGAAAAATGTTAGTTAATGTTATCACATTGGACTAAAACTTACTGAATTTGCTCACACAGCCCCATCCCCACCCTAAATAAATAAATAACTAAATAAATGGATGGATCTTTTTTTTTTATGCTATTTTTTTCTTGTGGTTTTACGGATCAAAAAATTACTGACTTAAAAAATAGTTTGAGAATCTCTAATTATGCTATATTATTACCACATATTAGATTCAATCTTTTTTTATCAAAGTGTTTTCTCTCAATTGGTACGGGTATTGTATTTATTTTTGGAACTGACAGGTCATAGGCTTCATTGATCTGAGCTTATGCACCTCAGTTTTTGAGTGAATATTTTCAAATGATCAAAAAATATTTTTTTTTTTCACCCAAAAAATGAGGTGCATAAGCTCAGATCAGTGAGGCCTACAATCGACTACTTCCAAAAGAAATACAACACCTGTGCTAACTGTAAGAAAACAAGCTGTCAAAAAGATTTGGTGATAATATAGCATAATGAGAGATTTACAAACAATTTTTAAAAAGCCGGTAATTTTTGACCAGCAACACCAAATCAGGTAAAGGATTTTCCGCACAGCACAATATGAAAAGCAGCAATCATCCAGAAACTCACATTGAACACCAGGCTTTAATTGAGTTAAGGGAATGAACAACCTTCACATGGGCTGGGCCTGCAGAAATGAGAGTGTAAAGCATTGAAATATATTTTAAAAAATATCAACTTAGATGGGAGAAGCATA
The DNA here is from genome assembly GCF_001515645.1 of Sinocyclocheilus grahami. NCBI lineage: Eukaryota > Metazoa > Chordata > Actinopteri > Cypriniformes > Cyprinidae > Sinocyclocheilus > Sinocyclocheilus grahami. The sequence goes on from NW_015505193.1 coordinate 2,288,909, forward strand.
CGATTGTTGTCGAAGACGGCCCGAGACATCTGCTGTTTTTAAGCTTTTTCTAAAAATTCAGCAGTAACAGATCAGTAACCAGAGATGAAATGTGTTTTGTACTCTCTTTTAAGGTTATGAGCTTCTGTGATGGTGAAAAATCCTCTGTAACATGCTAAATCATCCTGAACGCTGTCATTAAAGTGGTTAACAGGGAACTGTGGAGGAGTGCGGTCACACGTTGCAGCCTGCAATCTTTGACAAGCTGCAAGCCAAAGGGCAAATGCTCAGGACAGCAATTAGTCTAATGTGCTACAAATGAGGACGGAAAATTACATAAGATTATAAAATAGTCGTCTAGATAAGTAGACATGTTAAAGGTACATGGAATACGATGTAATTGTTAGGAACTGTAATAACTTGTAATAATACATTTCTCTATTTAACTTTGAGTTTTTTTTCCTTATATTGAGCAGGATGTTAATGAACACAAATGCATAAAAATACACAAAAACAGGACTCATAATGATTTTCACCAATGGTTTCAAAAATGATTCAGGGGACCTGACTTAATTAAATGCATGGTTGCAAGTTAAAAAAATCTAATTTAATAATGTAATTAAACCTTTTAAGTTGCAAACATTATTTTGTTGAGTTCAGATGACAATATAATGTTGATCATTACATTAACTTAATATAGTGTGCAATTGAAACTCAAATTTCTGCGTTTACTGAATTTCTTTAAAAGTAAGTTGTAGTAACTCAATAAAATTGTCTTATTAACTTTGGAAATTGGGTAGTGGATTTCTAGTTCCCAGCATGCTTTGCGTAGGACTGGATAAGGAAAGTAAACGTTGAAATTAAGTGTTATTTCATGTGTTTTTTTAGTGACGGGAAAGACCTGTTAGTGTTTAATACTGTTATGTTTGACATTTAAAAGAGTTTCTGTTATGTTGAAGTTTTTCTGAGTATCATTGTGTTGAAGAGTAGACCACATGAAGGTAAACACTACACTGACTCTATTAGCAATGACTGTGTTAATGCCAGTGACAAGTAACATCTTTTGTTCATTAAATAAGTTACATTTAGTGATTAGTGAACTGAAAAAAAAGATAATATAAATTGGTTCCAGGCCGACAAATCCATTAGTTGAAGCAACTTAATTTTTTGAGTAATTAACTTAAAAATATGTTTATGTTACAAATTATTAAGTTGTTCTAATTCAGTGGAATTTGTTGTTTAAAAATAATTTCATTAAATGTCATAGCTAAAAAAAAAATCATGATTTTTTTTTTTTGAGCTAACACATTAATTTTAAGAGTGTATGAATAGCTTGTCCACACCAAGGAGGTCTTTATCTGCAACAGGGTTATTATCGTAAACTAACTAACTAACTAACTAACTAACTAGCAAAATAAATAAATAAATAACTAATTAATTAATAAAATAAAGTTACTTGAAATAAAATATAAAAAAACTTGGTGTACTAAATTAACTTTAAAACTAAAGCTGAAATAAAAATGAATAAAAATGACATAAATAAAAACTGTTATTTTAAATTGCAATAATATTTCACAATATTGTATTTATGATCAAATCAGTGCAGCTATTAACAATCTTACTGATTCCAAACTTTTGAATGGCAGTCTGTGTGTGTCTCTGTATATATATAATCAGACATGTTTATATACAGCTAATTTTACATGGCAAATTTTGGAGATCTGCCAGCAGGGATTAATTGCATCATGCTAACCAGTCAAACTTGGCTCTTCGGTCCACGCTGAACATAACAATGCTCTGCAACTTTACAGAAAATTCAGGGGGAATAAATGGTGTTAAATATACTATACTCTAAGTTCTCTCAACAGTGTTGCCTGCACCTACAGTATGCATAGAGGAAATCTACAGAAAGCTTTGCATGTATTTTCTTGGGGGGGAATACAATTTTCTTCATGCTTTCTATTTTATTTTTTTTTATAAGAATTGCTGAACATGCGATTTCAAGAACAACTCATGTGACGTGCTCCACCTTCAGCACACGCACAATGAGATTCTCATGTGAATAGCACACCACAATGGTGAAGAGAACACGCTTGTATTAATCCTGAAAGTGGGTCACAGCCCTATTTTCCTTTAACACACTCCTCAGAAAGTTTTGAGTTATGAAAATGAATTTAAGCATTGCTGTGTGGCTTTGTTCTGCCTTGACTAATACCTTTTCAGCTCATAAAGACATCCACTTAAGCTGTTCTTACACTATGGTCTGGCTTAGAACTTATTTTTAGCTGGAAATACTGTTGAAACATATTTTTTAAGAAGAATAAGCGTTGTATATTTGCCAATGTCAAGCCTGACTTATGACCTTTTTGAACTTTTATTCTCAGAAAGACAGCTGGAAAAATTGGCTAAAATGTGCAGAAAGTCTGTGAAATCCGATTTAAAAGTCAATAGAAATTAAATTGTAAGATCTAACTGTGTTTTTTCTGTTACGCAGGCATGCACACACACAGTCACTGGACGGTATCGCTGCTCTGGGTCTGAGCAGTATTGATTGAACAACCTTATGCAATGTGCTTTGGAAACAAGAGAGCTTTGACTGCACTGCGTTGTTTCAGCAGAGTTTTCTGATTTGTATGTAACGGGTGAATCAATGAAACATCACACACTTTCTCATCCTCTATCTCTGATGCAGCACTTACTATGTTCTGGTCGCTTTAAGGAAAGTTCACTCAGTTCATATTGGCAACAGCCCCGGACTGCTATTTTATATCTAGCATATGACTGCAGCTCCTGACTCTTTGAATCCGGAAAGGCCTAAATCTTCACTTTTTTTTCAATAACATAAAAATAATGTTTACTACCATGCTTGAAAATCCAAATTTAGCTGATAGCTGTTTTGGAACATAGTAGCTGGTTTAAGCTGGACTTTAGCTTGTCATTTGTTGGATCCTAGCTGGTCTTTATTTTTATCTCGGACCATCACAAATCCAGCTAACTGTTGGTCAAATCAGTTAGACTAAGATGGGTTCTGTATGGTAACAGTGCTGTACCAGGTGCACTACTGAGCAAGTTTACTACAGTACATCAGAAATGCCATAGATATGGAGCGGATTATGTGATACAAAAGTCAAAATGTATTAGTTTACAAATCATGCATATAGTAAAAGTGTTTTGAGGTCATAACATATTGTACAAGGAAACATGTGAAAAAAACTCTTTAATAATCACTAATCTGACCCATAATCATAATTTGTGTAAACAGGAATAAAGGTTGGCAGTTTATCATCGCTACACTGTAAAAAAATGACCGTGACTTTAACGGTAAAAGACTGTAAAAATGCTACAGTAAAAACCTGTTAAATGGTTAACGGTAAATTCCCCTACTATATACGGTGAAAAACTGCATTGGACATTAATTTTACGGTAGTATACCATTTTTGGAAGTGAAAAAGACAGTGAATAGTGGATAGGATGCATGGTCACCCTAGGTTTTGAAACACAGTGACTGGTTGACCAGCTAATAACCAACTTATAATATCAACCTATGCTCATTGAAAATAAATTGCATTGTTGTAATACTTACCTGTACGTACAGTTGACTGCAGTTTCCAGTTGAAGTGAACACTAGAAGTGGTAAAATGCCAACAATGATTTTTACACAAATTATTATTATCATCAGATTAGCGAGTAATAAAGATTTTTTTTCCATGTTTCCTTGCACAATATTATGTTATGACCTCAAAACACTTTTTCCATAGCACATGATTTGTAAACTAATAAATTGTGATGTTTGCATCACATAACTAGCTCCATATGTATGGCTTCTCTTATGTTGTAAACTTGCTTGGTAGCGGACCTGGTACAGCATTGCAATTGCGATGTGGAGCGCTCAGGTACAAATCCAGTCAAACTCGAGTAACGAATCATGATAAAAGAGCTCAAAGACTTATAGAAGGAAGCTAAAATGGCATGTTTGCTTCGGCAAATTTGTTTTTATCTCATGTTTGCTTTTGGTAACATTATTGGTTCAGACGTGATAGAGCATTAACCTTTTAATGCCACCCACCGGACATTACACTTCTGATCTGTCTTAATACATACATCAACCAGTGTAATGAAATGTCGCCAGAGTCACGTTTATCTGTTTCGGGTAAAACTGAACACACTTTTAGCGCCACTCACTGGACATTTCACACTGAAAGTGTCCTGAAACATGCAAGAAGCAATATAATACCATTTTGCAGTTGCCACAGGCATGTATTTCCAATAAGCCTGAGTTGTAGAATAGAAACCAGCAAACATGTTCCGAAACACAGCTACCAGATTAAGCTTTTCCAGCTCTTTCTTGAAAGCTGACATGAAAACAAAAAGCCACGGAAGCCCTGCTGTATTGTGGTTTCTGTCTACTAGTCTGAATGTGTTGTGCCGTCTTCCCTGTGGTTCAATGGCAAGAACGAAGGTAAAATTGTTGACTTTCGATACCCTCTCAGATCGCTGTGATTTAGTGAGCTATAGCGCTCTGAGATATAGGCTCTGCCTGAGCTGCCAATATGGAGGAACAATGAACCGTGCTGATCTCAGGTCAGCTTTTCCCATAATGCATCAGTGTTTATATCTGCAGAAGCTACGTAGTGCTGACCCAGGACCTGTGGGAGAGAAAAAAACTCGTCTGGCTATCGCTTAAAAACACACTTAACCACCTAACATGCTGTTTAGTGTCCTGCCATGTATACACTTGTGCAGGTTTTATTGCCAATGTGCATTTGAAGTGTTGTGGGATTTTTATTGAGGCCATATTTCATTTTGGCCTACTTTCCCTAAATTGCCTGTGGGACTCAGTGAGGGGAGTGAAGCGTAGCTACTTCTAAATGAGATGGGAGGAAGAAAGACAAAAGACAGGGAGGGAGAGCGAGAGCCCGACCCTTTCTTGTGGTTGTGACTCATCGAAAAGATGTTCAGAGAGAGCTGAAGAACAGGAGAATTGAAGGATGCTTGGATGAACAGGTTCAGGTCCCGAGTAAATGAGGAGAATTGTAGAGGTGGAAACATAAACGGCTCCTCCATTGATGCTGGAACAATGGAATCCGGCTCGTGTCATAATGGCAGGGCCGGATGTGGGCGTGGCTAACGATTGTCTTAATTGTACGTTTGAGATGAGGAATGTTAACGACTCCACCACTGGTGATGGAATAATGGCAGGGTTTCCTCAGCACATCAACCCAGGGTTTGACACGAATGTCTCCAGGACGGGATCCTACACTCAATCACAGCTACCTTCGTATCTGACACTGCCTCGCTGCCGCAGATGGATTAAATATGATATTTCCAAATTTACCTCAATTTCATTTTAGTGCCATCCCATCTCATATTCCATAACAGCGCTGAAAAACGTAAAGATATTACATCCACGCAGAGAAATTAAATTACTTACACAAGCTCTGACATTTTTAATGCATTCTGTTTTATTTTCTTATTTATTACAGTGAAGCTTTCCAATATTTGCCCCAGCCCTTCCTTGCGGAGCACAAAGCTTCCGTCAGAGCTGCAAATCATTTGCAAATAATGAAGCTGCTCAGACTCATAGCTGTTGATTGGTTTGTATTTTGTGTGAGTGTGTGTGTGTGTGTGTGTGTGTGTTTTTGTGACTTTAGAGCCGTCTACAGTGAAGTACGTGGAATTCACTGTCGTAAATATCACTGTAACTAGCTATACACCTGCATTTGTTGCTACCGTAAAGCAATTAGTCTGTTTCGGAATTTCGTACCCGACTACCAAATAAATAAATAAAACTTACATATAGTTTCAACCAAAACTAACCCATGGCACCTATCAATAAATTGTCCACGTTTTATTTCACCTCAAAATCAAAAGAGATGCTATTAAACAAATATTCAAAATATAATTTTAGTGCCATCCCATCTCATATTCCATAACAGCGCTGAAAAACTTAAAGATATTACATCCACGCAGAGAAATTAAATTACTTACACAAGCTCTGACATTTTTAATGCATTCTGTTTTATTTTCTTATTTATTACAGTGAAGCTTTCCAATATTTGCCCCAGCCCTTCCTTGCGGAGCACAAAGCTTCGGTCAGAGCTGCAAATCATTTGCAAATAATGAAGCTGCTCAGACTCATAGCTGTTGATTGGTTTGTATTTTGTGTGAGTGTGTGTGTGTGTGTGTGTGTGTGTGTGTATTTGATTAAACCTGAACTGATTTATTCATGCTGTGCCTCAACCATGTAGTCATTCGGAGTCATTTGAGGTGATTCGAGTCAAAATCAACTGATCTGTGTGCTATTAAAAAGCATTTCTGAGATTTATTTTTGCTGGCCGGTACCATAGCTGTTTTGACTTTATAATGACACTTTCACTACTGTGAGGGTGAGTATTTTTATTTTTATGTATTTATGTATTTGTTGCAAAACAAAATAATACATCTATTTAGCAATGGCACATTAATCAAAAGTGACAGTCAATACATTTAGATTAGAATTTTATCAAAAAATTTATATTTCAAACAAATGCTGTTCTTTTGAACTTTCTATTCATCAAATAATCCTAAAAAAAAATAATCCAAATTTATTTGAATACATTCAACATTAAAGGCAGTTCAACAAATTAATTTATTTATATTTAGTTATGTTTAAATATACATAGGTTAATAAGGTTTTGAAATTGACCGATTTTTATTTTATTTTTGACTAAATAAATTATTTATTTCTTTATTTTAATGCAATCAACACGTCAGTACAACAAATTAATGAATTAATGAATTTAGTAATTTATTTAAATACATTTATTTATATATGCATTTTGGGGACCTCATTACCCTTCCCCGGGCTCAATTACAACGAAAGGTAATGCCGATAAAACATCCCACCACTCTTCTCTCAAACAAATGTGTAAGCATCCAATTACACTGGCCCCTGTTCAACGCATCCCAGTCGAGCGTCAGATGATGCAGTTTCTGATTACACAATTAACCTCTTCCCAATGAACCGCCGGAGCTTCTACGACAATATATCTTCACCCAAACCAAGGCTTTATGCTAATTATTTAGGTGAATTTAAAGAAATCCAGCAGAAAAGTGCTGTGTGGTAAAGTGGCTGAACCTGGACCACCCAAATAGGACAGAGCGATGGGTCCAAGGATGCACGGGCTCTATACTGACCTCCAGAAACAGCAGGCATGCTAATTAAAAAGTTAATGAAGATCATATCAATCTACGTGTATAGCAGGGAACTCTATTCTACAGAGATGAGACCGTTACTGTGCTGTAGTACACAGCAGGAGCAAATAACTGACACAGATATCATCAAAACACCACTCATGTCTGCAAAATTACAACAACTGGACTGGTAATTAGCATAAAGCCTCAGGTTTGGGTCTAGAATCTCTGCTGTAAGAGATAATGTAGAGCACTTATGGAAATACATCTTAAAAGTTGTGGAAATATACATATTCAAGTTGTTCTGCTCTTCAATATTTCATTGAAATATGCTCTTGTGTCGAGTAAAATGTACATGCAATTCATATCGATTTGTGAGCAGTTTGTTTGTTTTTTGGGGGGGGGTTGTTTTTAATGAATCAAACACTCACAAAACAGCATTATTTATTTCATTGCAAATTGATTTGAATATTCTGTAACCACGAATGACTGACATTTAAAGGTGCACTAAGCAACATTTTTCTGGTTTAATCACGATCAGATTTTTTCTAGATCCTGCATTAAATTTATATTTTGACCTTACTATTCAGGGAACAGACACAGTCTTTATAGATTGGACAGCGCAAGTACTTATTTCATTTAAGCGCGTAGAACAAAAGCCATCATGGCAGTTATTTGAGAATTGGCTTACTAGTCATATGGAGCGCAGCGTCCTGGAGATGTTGTCTGACATGAGCTCAGCTCCCACTCTGCTGGGGTGCAGGCCATCAGCGCGAAAAAGCCTAGGACGCTCCCAGAAAAGATTCCAATTATTAACAAAGAGCAGTTTCTGTTCTTTACACCATGACAATAACCATTCATTTAAAGCAAAAAGTCTACTGAACCATTCGTGTCCTCGTCGATAGTTCTCTCTATTTGTTTGAGCAGTTGCTTATGAAATAATTTTGTTATGATCTTCTACAAGACCCAGCGGAGCAGCTCTGTAAACTTCATATTGCAGAGTAAAATCAGAAATCCATCTCTGTTTGTCAGCCTCAAGCGAGAGTTCGACTAGAAAAGCAGGATCCATATTGTTTGGTTGTAATTTTTAGCTTCAGAACATTTTACGTGCAAAGATCTCTGTGTTTATTATCAGGAAATGCGTTACTGGAGCCCAAGCCCAAATTTGTAATGCATGAATTTTAATTTTAGGTGAACAGGTGAGTGCAATTAATACTTCAGCCACAAAACATTAAGAGACAATTATGAGTCGCACAGCACTTCGAAACCCAAGTGCTTACAATCAACAGACACACACACACAAAAAGCTTTCTACATACGTCATCGCATTCGCCATAACATTTTCTGACGCATACTGAGGGCTAAGAGAAATATTAGACTCTAGACTGCAGTTACAGCAGTTTCTGCACACAATAAAACTACTAAAACCGTCAAAGCATCGAACACAAGGCGGAGATTTTGGAACATTAAGGAGGGAAATATTGTGCATATAATAGCTGTTTTGAGCAAATTAGCTTTCAAAACTTGGGGAGCAGTCTGCATTTTTGCTGTTGAACATTTCTGTATTTCCAGCTTTGTGTTTCTGAATGCTTTCTTTTAATAATCACAATTGGAGCTAAAACAGTTTGTTCAGGAAAATGTTGCCCTTGAAACTTTAGACAGCTAAACAAACACCTTCTACAACAATGTTTAAAATGAATAAAAAATTATTGACAGATGTTGGTGCATATAACCTGGATGTTATTGTTCCAAAGATGTGGGGTGTTGATTTAATTTATTTTACTTCAATTATAGTCTACTCTTTTTTTAAAGAAATTAATACATTTATTCAGCAAGGATGGATTTAATTTATCAAAAGTGACAACAAAGACCATTTTACAAAGGTTTCTGTTTAAAATAAAACTTTCTATTCATCAAATGCAATACAACAAAAATATGAAGCAGCATAACTGTTTTCAACATTGATAATTATAAGAAATATTCCTTGAGCAGCAAATCAGCATATTAGAATGATTTCTGAAGGATGATGTGACACTGAAGACTGGAGGAATGATGCTGAAAATCCAGCTTTGATCACAGGAATAAATTACATTTAAAAATATATTCTCATAGAAAACAGTTATTTTCAATTGTAATAATATTTCACAAATATTATTGTATTTTTAATGAAATAAATGCAGCCTTAGTGAGCATAAGAGACTTCTTTCAAAAACATAAAAAAATTGATATAGAGGAAGAGTTTCTTCTGAAAACATATAGTCCATTATGTTAACCATAGCTGCTTGTATTGACACCATGAAAACAGAAATGTTGACAGCTCTGATATTAGTTTTAGAATGGTTTTATAAAATAAGTTCACATGTCATTTGAACTCACTTTGCGGCGTTATGCAAGTCATTTGATGCATTTCAAATTAAACCCACCAGCAGGACAATGAAATTTCCCTTCAATACATTTCTCAGTAATATTCCTCTATTTACAGCAAGACTGATGAGATAGTTTGAAGACGGCTGACCCAGACAACCTAATTCGGTTTCATTTATGCTTTCTAGGTGTACGTTTGTGCAGCAAGTCTTTCATTAACATTCTAGCAAATCAAGTGTAATGTATTTTTAAAGGAGAAGCATAAACTTAAAGCAAAACATTTCACAAAAGAAGTTCAGTGGCTGCAGGATCTTTTCTCTTCGCTGATGTTCACATTTCTTTATAATGTTTGAAGTCTCAGTGTCGTTTTGTAGTGTTTTTGTGGTTTTAAGTGGATGTATATCAGTTCCTCTTAAGTTCAGACAGATGTCTTAGAAGTATACCCACATGTGTAGTTCTTCACATTAACTATCAATATGTTTCACTAACCACAAACAAACACAAAGTCACACATTACTGACTGTCTCCATTTTCAACATTAGATCTATTGCTTTAGGATTTGGTGAAATGTTTTGCTCAAAAATGTATAAAATAAAATAAAACTGCTGTGATATTTTTGGTCTAATGCAATTAAATTCAAGTCAATTAAAGTGAAGTGTCCAAATGCTTTTTGGGACCACTGATACATAATAAATATTCAGTTTGTCTTTGGGGCACTTGTAGTCACTATTGTTAACATTAAAGGAATAGTTCAGTCAAAAAAAATACAATTTGTTGAAAATGTACTCTTCCTCAGATGTAGATGAGTTTGTTTCTTCATCAGAACAGACTGATGTTTTCATCAGCTGTTTGGACTCTCATTCTGACGGCACCCATTCACTGCAGAGGATCCATTGCTGAGCAAGTGATGGAATGTTACATTTCTCCAAATCTAATGAAGATTCAAACTCATCTACATCTTGGATGGCCTGGAGGTGAGTAAAGTTTCAGCAAATGTTTATTTTTGGGTGAACTATTCCTTTAAATGGCTTATAAAGTGACAGTACAGGTGCAGAATCACTATGAATTCTGAGGGAAAGAGAAATCTTTTGTAACATTATAAATGTGTTTACTGTCATTTTGATTAATTTAATGCAACCTTTCTGAATAAAAGTATTAATTTGTATTAATTTCATACACACACACACACACACAGAAGCACACACACTCTATATATTATTATAATTACTATAATGTATTGAAATTTTAATTACTTAAATTATTACAGCGGACTATTAACATTCTTAATTAATATATAAAATAGCTTAAATGAGCAGGAGAATGCTTTGTGGTCCACTCCAAGTGAAGCGAGGAACTGTTTTTGTTATCTGGATTACATTCAATACACACACACCCCTATTACCAAACACAGTGGGCTCCAGTCACTGATGTCAGAGAGACAGACAGGTCAATTATGAAGACGTGACAGCCGCCAGCAAACTCACAATGGGCCGAGGGTGACGTGTATTCAAGGACGAATCTCCCTTCTACATCAGCACACTCCAGCTGTCTGTGTGATTATCCAGAGCCAACTAATACCTGTCACCTGTGATAACCTTTGATTCGCCAGCTTCCACCCTTATAGAAGTAAACAGCGAGCTGTGTTGTTCAGCTCTCGGCCCTTCGTTTAGCATTGCTTGTTTAATTTAAGAGCAGGAATCTGGTGTGAGGAGAAGCTATTTTGCCACCTGGGGAACATAATAGTTCTCAGAGTTTCTCTTTTATAGCTTAGGAAAATGTTTCATATATATAATCAAATAGTAATTACAATTTTTGAATGTTTTTGAAAGAACTTTCTTATGATCACCTAGGCTGCATTTATTTGATCAAAAATACAGTAAAAACAGTAATATTGTGAACTAAAGTGACATGTGGCCAAGTATGGTGACCCATACTCGGAATATGTGCTCCGCATTTAACCCATCCAAAGCGCACACACACAGCAGTGAATGCACACACCGTGAACACACACCCGGAGCAGTGGGCAGCCATTTAAGCTGCGGCGCCCAGGGAGCAGTTGGGGGTTCAGTGCCTTGGTCAAGGGCAGCTATTGAAGGTGGAAGAGAGCACTGTACATTCACTAACCCCACCTACAATCCCTGCCGGTACTAGACTCGAACCTGCAACCTTTGGGTTACGAGTCCAACTCTCTAACCATTAGACTTCTATTTTAATATATTTTAAAATGTAATTTCTTCCTGTGATCAAATCTGAATTTGCAGCATCATTACGCCAGGCTTCAGTGTCACATGATCATTCAGAAATAATTTTTTATATGCTGATATAATTAAAGTTTAAAAAAAACACAATAATGTATTTTGAGATGTAAAGCTTAAAATACTGAAATAAAGCCCCAATTACCTTTTAATATTTATGTATTCATATACTTATTTTATATATGGATAAATATGTATGTTTTATTATTTATTTTTTTATATTTTATTTTGCACATTTGGAGAAATATTGATATATTCACACGTGACATCATATTTACGACAATTAAAAAATGTTACCAGCAATTTTTGAGTGATTTTTTTTTTTTACATTTGTTTTAGTATATATATTATTAAAATCAAAATATTTATCTTAATATTATTTGATCGACCTGAGCTAACATGACATTTATATTTTTGTATTTTTATTAACCAACATTACCAAAGATAAATAAATGTATTGCTCTTAACTAACTTCATTGTACCTTTACTGTTACCAAAAAAAAAAAAATCTAAGCAGCATTTTATTTTAGTTTAGTGCAGGCTTCAATGCATATATTTGTATTAAAATAATAAATACATTCATACATAAAAGTACACCGGAAAACTGTATTAGAAGAAGCAGTTTCTCCAGACAGCTGGATGGAATTGCAGGTTTGATTGCAATTAATTATCAAAACCACAACATATGCCATTGCCCTAGCTGCTATGATGTTTTCAACATGTGGCGCTGATGAAAGACGACTGAAGAAAGACCCAGCAACACCTCACATCAACATGTTGCCTGCAAAAATCATGTCACCACAAATCGCCTACATATGGTACAAATACATCACAGAATTGTCCCTTCCATTAACCTCAGTGTCAATCTCCAGTGCTAAGTGCTCTGTTGGGTTACTCAAAGGAGAAGGCCAACAGTTCGCAGCGACATGTCAGGGTTCCCTCAACAACATAAATGGCCCTTTTAACACATGGCGTCTTTAGCTGCGAATACTGAGAGACTAATGACTCAACTTCACCTGTCAGTGAAACATGTATTTTAAAAGTGAAGTTAGTATAGCCCTGTTTGCCCCTGCTGGTTGATGTCGTATCTACACATACACACAGCCCATACTGACAGTCATTCAAAAGCACTAAATACATGCAAGCATTAAACTATGAATAGCTTGAGCTGGGATACGAGGATTTAAACAATATAAAAGTACACACGCAGGTCGCTCAGGTATTTTGCTTCTCAGACTTTTCTCATAAGACAAAGGCCATACTTTCACATTTATCTCATCTAAAATGTCATATTCTGAGCTACTGGAGTCTTTTTCACACGCAGAATAAAAATCAGTATCACTTAAAAACAAGGTTCCATTTGTTAATATTAGTTAACCACATTCATCTAAATTATCTGAGTCAAAAATATTAACATCAGTGAACCTATATGTATTATACCAACAAAACTAACTTTCATTGGTTAAATCAGGTAGAATTAGATTTTAAAGGTAACATGTGCATGTTACCAACTTTTAACATGAACTAACAATTTTTTTTAATTTTTTTATAAAATACCCCTAAAGCATTTATTAATCTTAGTTAACCACATTCGTATTTAATCTTGATACACTGTGTATCATTAGAAATATTTAGGTCTCTAGTTTCGATATTTGTGCACTATTTTTTGACAAAAAAATAAAATGATTGCAATGACAGTAATTTTATCATTTCTGTCAGGAGCGCAAAATCAACATGTTAAATCAGTAAGTAGTTATTCCTATTTCATATACAATAATGAGGCACATTTGCATGAGCACCGGTTTATTTGTGATCGCAGTAGTTGCACATTTGGGGAAATATTGATATATTCACACAATATCATATATATCATATATATATATATATATATATATATATAACAATTATGAATTGAATCTAATTAATTACACAATGTGCCAATTAATTAATCTTATTCATTGCAAATTAATCACACATCGACATGGGCTGAGAAATTACCTCTGAATAGACATTGCAAAAAGTAGCTTTAGAATTTATTATAATTATTATTATTATTATTATTATTATTATTATTATTATTATTATATTTTAAACAACACAATAACACAACAGTAACTTCTTGTTTATTCAACTGTTGTGTAAAATAATTATCAGATTTGCAATCATGCAGACATTTGGGGGAAAAAAAACAGTACTCTTGCTCGTGTGATATAGCTAAACTATACCATACTATATGATATAAATATAAGACAAAAACCCATATGGACCATTTTTCCTCGCATATAACTGCATTGTCATAGGCTACAACATCACACAGTCATTCATCATCCTGCATTATGTTCGTCAGCAACTGTATGCAATGCAAGATGACATACTGATCTGGGCCAGCATGCATTAAATATGTTAATTTTAACACATTATTTTAACATAATTAATCACACATAATGTATGCATTAAATTGGCAGCCCTAATAGGTAGCCAACCATAACAAATGCATTGCTTATTGTTAGGTAATATTACCTAATGCAACGTTACCTAATGGGACCTTGATTTAAAGTGTTTCAGAAAACCTCCATTTGAGACATTTAAGAGATATAATTTGTGATTTTTCCTTTTTCTTAAAGGTTAAGAGTGTGTGATTAAATCCTGCTTTGTCATGTTGTGCTGCGCTGTTTTCTGGATGTCCTCTCCAGCGGTATGATGTAAGCTTACACTGTCCCTTACAGCATGGTGCTATTACATATCCACCCCTCCGCTGACAGAAAGACAGGGCAATTATCGCTCTGGGGCATGAGTCAGCGAGCTCTAGTGGCCAGAAGGGCAGCTGGGTGACAGGACGGCCCAATCCCATGAGCACAGAGAGGGGTTTTTGTCTGCCATCTCTGGCCTTGTTGATAAAACTGACCCTGCGGTACCACAGCGATGCCTGAACCTCCCTAATCGCTTTAGGGCTGGCCTGAGGCCATGCGAAAAACACAAACAAAGGAAAACATACACACATTACATATGCATCTACAGCTCAGAGCTCACAGATTAATGCATCCATGTCATTCACAAGAAGAAACAACCATTTGCCTGAAAACATGCAATGACAAACATATGTATCTATTGTATGAGTGAGTCTCATGTTGACATGTCCAGGTCACATTTCACCACCAAAAATTTAAAAAACTAATAGTAAAATAAATAAATAAAATAAACAAACAATAATAATACTTATAAATAATTTACCTTTTGGGGTACATTTTTTGAGTCATTAAATATAATACGTACAAAGCCAGCATAAAAGATGACTATGTACTGTATTTTTTATTTATTTTGTTATAGGCACGATTTTATGTTTATATATATATATATATATATATATATATATATATATATATATATATATATATATATATATATATATATATATATACATACATACATACATACACATGGCCTACACACTATGATGCAATAAAGATTGAACAGTGTGTGTGACTGCGGTGAGTACTTACAGTATGGCAAGGTTAAATCACCCATATATCCATTTCCATTTGTCTTCCTGCTCTGTCAAGGTTAAAGCTATTTTATAAAAGGATTGCTCGTGGCCTTTGAGATATTCGCTTAGAATTATTTTTATATCAACTTCTCTTTTTCCCGCTTACTGCCACTTGCATTCGTCATTGCTCTCAACACATTGAGCTCAACTTCCTTGACCACTGCTTTACTCATGGCTGAACTCTTTTCTGGAATAAGCCGATGAGAACGTCCTTGGTTAAGATATTCTCTAGTGTGAAGTCAATTGTGATTGAATTCCATTCATTGTCAATGCAGTTCTGTTCCTCTGCTGTCTTTGTTAGGCCACATCTATTGTTAGTTGAAGCATCACTGACCAAACAAACAAACAAGCTTTCTCATAAGTCATGCATTGGCACACTGCGGTTCAGATGAGATGTTCATGCGCACAATCCTACCTACAAAAACAAGAACAAAAGATGATCATTTTAAACTATATCTGTGGAGGAAGGTCACATAAAATGACAGTTGTTTTGTGTCTGGTTCATGCAGAAATTAGTTTTCTTGTCTATTGAGAAAACTTTCAGGACCTTGGACAGCTCCTCTTTAAATGCAAGCGTCCAGTTTTCTTTGACTGTCTGTAAAAAAATTGTATAGAAGTATAGTATAGAAGCTCTCAACTGATACTCAATAGAAAATAAACCCAATATACTGGCTTTTAAAACATGCTCAACACATTTAAATGTAAGAAAAAAGCATCTGTTGAGAAGCATCTGACAATGTTTTTGTCATAAGTGAGGCTGATTTCAGCTATCGGCAACGTTATAAGGTCTCACATCATCACATCAGTGGGAAACCAAGCACAGACATTAGCTTTAACTCTCTCTTTGAGATTTGAGTTCAAAATTAGCATGTGAAGTTGTGAAGTTATGGATTGTTGAATCAATCTTCGTTCTTTTTAACTGAACTAAATTATGATTATTAAGATTTCATACACTGCAGTTCTCTGAACACGTTTCCAGTTTCTGAATTAAAATTAATTCTATAAAACTGTCTCAAATATTAAATAAATAAATGAATAAATAATATTATTTACCTTTAAAATGTTTGGAATCCTTTTAGAATCATTTAATGTACATTTTGCTGAGAATAGTAATGTAGTTTGAAATGATGATAATAATAATAATAATAATAATAATGTCTTAAACATACCATCAATATTAAAGGGATTGTTCACCCAAAAATGAAATGTGATGTTTATCTGCTTACCCCCAGGGCATCCAAGATGTAGGTGACTTTGTTTCTTCAGTAGAACACATTTGATGATTTTTAACTCCAACCGTTGCAGTCTGTCAGTCGTATAATGCATGGCAATGGTAACAAAATCTATGAGAGTAAAAAAAACATGCACAGACAAATCCAAATGAAACCCTGCGGCTCGTGACGACACATTGATGTCCTAAGACACGAAACGATCAGTTTGTGATATACATACACATATATATATGCTTGAAAACTGCTAAATCTCAATCATACTTAAAACATGCTTAATTTTCTTCATAAAATGTGATTTATTATTTATTCTCTTTGACCCTGGGGTGAATTATAGCCATTTTTGTGAGACTGACCTTTATGCTGTTTACATGACCGCACATACTCATATAGCATGTGACACACATGTACAGAGCGATTACTGCAGCATGACGGCTGCAATTTCCATTTTTCCATTTCCCCATCCCACTGCGCTGCTCACTTCTGTGAGAACGAGCATTTTGAGTAGATGAAGCAGGTCTTTTAAATGGCCTACACACTATGATGCAATAAAGATTGAACAGTGTGTGTGACTGCAGTGAGTACTTACAGTATGGCAAGGTTAAATCACCCATATATCCATTTCCATTTGTCTTCCTGCTCTGTCAAGGTTAAAGCTATTTTATAAAAGGATTGCTCGTGGCCTTTGAGATATTCGCTTAGAATAATTTTTATATCAACTTCTCTTTTTCCCGCTTACTGCCACTTGCATTCGTCATTGCTCTCAACACATTGAGCTCAACTTCCTTGACCACTGCTTTACTCATGGCTGAACTCTTTTCTGGAATAAGCTGATGAGAACGTCCTTGGTTAAGATATTCTCTAGTGTGAAGTCAATTGTGATTGAATTCCATTCATTGTCAATGCAGTTCTGTTCCTCTGCTGTCTTTGTTAGGCCACATCTATTGTTAGTTGAAGCATCACTGACCAAACAAACAAACAAGCTTTCTCATAAGTCATGCATTGGCACACTGCGGTTCAGATGAGATGTTCATGCGCACAATCCTACCTACAAAAACAAGAACAAAAGATGATCATTTTAAACTATATCTGTGGAGGAAGGTCACATAAAATGACAGTTGTTTTGTGTCTGGTTCATGCAGAAATTAGTTTTCTTGTCTATTGAGAAAACTTTCAGGACCTTGGACAGCTCCTCTTTAAATGCAAGCGTCCAGTTTTCTTTGACTGTCTGTAAAAAAATTGTATAGAAGTATAGTATAGAAGCTCTCAACTGATACTCAATAGAAAATAAACCCAATATACTGGCTTTTAAAACATGCTCAACACATTTAAATGTAAGAAAAAAGCATCTGTTGAGAAGCATTTGACAATGTTTTTGTCATAAGTGAGGCTGATTTCAGCTATCGGCAACGTTATAAGGTTCTCACATCAGTTAAATGGTGTGAAACCAAGCACAGACATTAGCTTTAACTCTCTCTTTGAGATTTGAGTTCAAAATTAGTATGTGAAGTTGTTAACTGATGGATTGTTGAATCAATCTTCGTTCTTTTTAACTGAACTAAATTATGATTATTAAGATTTCATACACTGCAGTTCTCTGAACACGTTTCCAGTTTCTGAATTAAAATTAATTCTATAAAACTGTCTCAAATATTAAATAAATAAATGAATAAATAATATTATTTACCTTTAAAATGTTTGGAATCCTTTTAGAATCATTTAATGTACATTTTGCTGAGAATAGTAATGTAGTTTGAAATGATGATAATAATAATAATAATAATAATAATAATAATAATAATGTCTTAAACATACCATCAATATTAAAGGGATTGTTCACCCAAAAATGAAATGTGATGTTTATCTGCTTACCCCCAGGGCATCCAAGATGTAGGTGACTTTGTTTCTTCAGTAGAACACATTTGATGATTTTTAACTCCAACCGTTGCAGTCTGTCAGTCGTATAATGCATGGCAATGGTAACAAAATCTATGAGAGTAAAAAAAACATGCACAGACAAATCCAAATGAAACCCTGCGGCTCGTGACGACACATTGATGTCCTAAGACACGAAACGATCAGTTTGTGCGAGAAACCGAACAGTATTTATATCATTTTTTACCTCTGATCCACCACTATGTCCAACTGTCTTTGAGCGCGCGCACGCCATCCGGTGCGTGAGGTGTGTACGCGCTCTGGCTCTTTTTTTTTTACTTTTTTAAACTTTTCATAGTTTGTAATTAGGTCATAGATTGTAGTCTATGCCTATTTCCACCACCGAATTCAAATAAATAAATAAAAATGTTTTATCTCATAATTCAAACTTGTTTTTCCTTGCAATTCTGAGTTTATTTCTCACCAACTGGATATAAACTCACAATTGTGAGATATAATTAGACTCATCTACTAATGGACAGCGTTGGGAAGGTTACTTTGGAAAGTAATAGGTTACAGATTACAAGTTACCCTATTTAAAATTTAATAAGTAGTGTAACTCTTGCAATACTTTATTAAAGTAATTTAACTGATTACATTTGATTACTTGTTGATTACTTTTAAACATTTCTAACAAATGCTTTCAAATGTTAATCATTTTGAAACATTTAAAGCAGGCAGGGTTAACCTTGCAGTAGTACTCAACACTCATTACTGTCAGACTTTCAGAATCCTTTGAATTTTTTTTTTTTGACTTTTTGAATTAAGAATATAATCATTTATTTTTAAAGCACATCCACCACAAAAGCACCTATTTTACTTTGAGATCATTCTGAAGTTAAATACAGATTTAAAACCATAACAAGAAATAATTTAATAGATATGATACTGTTTTTGAAATCAAATCTTTGCATAGCTATGACAGGAAACACAGGCATCTAACAGTTAATCTTAAATTTTTTTTAAAAAGCATATTCGTAAACCCAAATAGGAAATAAAACAGTTATCATTTAACGTGTCCTAAACTCCTGAAACATTGGTGTCTCATATTTTAGAGCAGTCAATGAAATTTAAGAAATAAATCAATTAAATATGTGGGTGTGTGTGAAAATATTCAGATGTAACTGTAACTGTAAATTAATTACACATTTTTCCCAGTAACTGTAACTAATTACAGTTACATTTATTTTGTAATTAAATTACGTAATTCCGTTACATGTAACTATACTCCCCAACACTGCTAATGGATAATGGGTTGAGAAGATCATGAGATATAAACTCACAATTCTAAGAAAGGTCCAATTTGTGAGATATAAACAGGACTGTGTGAAATAAACCCGGAGTTCTGATTAAAAGAAAAAAAAGTCAGAATTGAGAGTTTATATCACACAATTCTTACTTTTTTCTTAGAATTGTTTGAAAAATAGTCAATTTGATGAAACACCATCTACATCTAGATGCTGTGGTTTGGACACATCCTCAGTGATGAACCCAGGTTCAGAGGGTGTTTCGGGTCTTTGATCATTAGACACCGTCACCTGGGCGACCCAACCGGTGGTGATCTGAGAAGATGCTTTTCTCTAGGCAATGCTATGCAGAAGTTGTTGTCCCAGAGGCAAATCCCAAGCTGAAGTTGCTGTAAAAAGTCTTGTATGAGCACTTGGATCTTCTCTGGGACGTGATATATGGCCACAGCCAGAGCCAAATGACCGACAGATCTCCTCGGTTTTCCTTTGCCTCACGGATCCACTGAGTGAACACTCCTGTGTGTTCTACACAGCCTGGCATCCCTGGAACTCCTCCCTTCTGCACCGTGGTGTCAATATGGGAAATCCTTAGGAGTATTCCATCAGTCGGTGAGCGAGAATCTTGAAAAGTTTTATGTTTAAATGTTCACCAGTTCCCGCCTCATTCTTCCTGATCAACGAACTTTGTTACATGGACAAATCAGGGTTCCGCTGCACTTCTGCCCTAGCAGCTGTTTCTTTATTATTTATTATTTTATTATTTTTATTCTGTGGCAGAAATGCTTCTGTAGGAATCCTTATAACATTTTTTTTCTAATTCAAAGGTTATATTTCTAAAAGCTTGGCACATATTTTTTTAACTAGATTTCTCCTTTTTCTAATTGTATCCTTATTTGTCATTGACTCAGCCTGCTCTACTACAGACTGCTCAGTGTCTGGTAGGTATTATCGCAACAGATGCCATTCCATTTAAAGTCCGCTGTTCCCACGCACCTTCAGCTGAAATAAAGTGAAGATCACAATAGAGTTTGAATTTGGATGGGAAAACACAAGGAGACATTTTATAGAGGTGTTCAAGCCTTAACAACATTAGAATAGCGCCTTGTTTTGGGCATGCTGATATTCAATCGTCCAATTCTTCTGAGGACGAGTAGCTAATGGCGGCATACTTCACTTCCTCCGAAGCGTATGGCTCTAAGATAACGAGTGGAACTGTTCCTAATAACCATGATGCTAAGCCTTTTGGTTGGTTCGCATCATGAGATTGTGCTGAAGATTGAGTTCAGAACAGAACGTAATGGGGATACAGTAGCTCCCTCTTCAAGTCGATTCCTGAGCAGTCATAGCCTAAATATGCTTTGATGGAGTTTAGACTGTAATTAAATCGCTAATCATAATTGTTTCCTGGTTCTGCTGCCCTGTTTCATGGATCTTGGGATATTTATGGGATCATTGTAATTGCCAAACACATGCTGCCACTCGAGGAACTGAAAATTAGCCAATTTTGGCGAGCCGGGGTTGTTTTTTCCTCCTTGTTTGCCTCTGATTAGCTGCCGGCTCCCATAGATTCATGGGAATGGATGACAAATAGATGAAGAGAGGGGTGCTTTTTCCATGAACAAAGCCAGGTATCAGCTTCCTTCATTCTGTCTCACCCAGCAGCTCATTTGCATCTTAATTAGGAATTATAACAAGACACACAATATAAGAAAAATGCACTGATGCTGAATGGCAATATTTTGCACCCACAAAGCACCTGGAGCTGTTTTATTTGAAGGACAGTTCGAGCATCTATCAGGAGTTGAACTAAAAAAATAAATAAAATGAATGAAAAACCTTGGAACAAAAAGCATTCATTAACCACTAAAGGTCAAAGTCAAGCAAAGGCACTTCCATTAGCACACTTACAAGCAAGTCCAGACAAATGCTCCATGGGAAATAAGTATTAACCTTACTGCCAGCCTTGCTGCTTTGAGAAACATGTGCAATCATGTAAGCAATTCAGGCTCGCAAACAAGCGAATTAATGTGGACTTGCAAATACGTTTGGAGCGTGTAAATGAATAGGTTTGTGTTATCTGTCAGGTGTGCGCTTGGGTGTCTTTGCGAGATAGAGTGCGGGCTTCCACCTGTTTTAATTTCAATTTAAGCAGATTACGGCCTGTTTATACATGCCGAGGGGTGTTCATTAACAATGGCTGGCTTAGAGCTTGTAACTGAGCCGTTGCCAGTATCATACCATATGTAAAATAACTAAGCAGAGCAGTTCAACTAATCAAGCTGATGAGTGTAAAGTACTATTACTGAAGAATAACTAGTAGAGGAAAGAAATGCTGTGTTTGGAATAGAATGCTAATGTTGTTGATTTGCATATTACAGAGAAGGCTGTGCAACTTCCCTTTTTGCAAAATGTATACAGTGAAATAGTATGCGATGTAGCAAATATTGCAAACTGTATTGCACTTGACTGTGGTCACTTGACCTTATTATGTTGCAAGTTTACTATGCATTGCATATGTACACATTATTATTGTATACCATATATTATACATTACATACTATTCAAAAGTTTGGGGTCAATATGATATTTTAAAAATAAAAATGTATACTTTTATTCAGCAAGGGTGCATTAAAATGATCAAAAGTGACAGTAAAGATGTTTATAGCTTACAAAAAATATATTTTTTTAAATAATTATTATTATTATTATTTTTTTTACTATTTATTCATCATATAATCCTAAATTAAAATGTATTATGGTTTTAAATTTTTTTTTTAAAAATAGCAGCACAACTGTTTTCAACATTGATAAAAAAAATAAGAAATGTATCTTAAGCAGCAATCAGCATATAAGAATGACTTCTGAGGGATCGTGTGCCACTCAAGACAAGAGTAAATTCAGCGTTGCATCATAGGAATCAATGATATTTTACAATATATTCACATAGAAAACAGTTATTTTAAATTGTAATAATATTCCACAATTTTACTGATTTTACTGTATCATTAATTAAATAAATGCTGCCTTGGTGAGCATAAGAGACTTATTTCAAAAACATTAAACAAGCTTACCAACCCCAAACCTTTGAATGCTATTATATTCTTTGTTGAAATAATAGGGCTGTTTCAATATGGAATATATTATGTATTTTTTAGCCGGCATAAGCTTGTCTGTGTTATATCAGTATTTTTAGTTCTAATATTCCAACCAACAGCTGCATTTTTGACAGACATGATAATGTGTGTGAGGAATGAACTGTTTGATTTTTGGGTATAGTAAAATGTTCTGAAGACATTCCAAATGCTTTTTAAGTAGTTCAAAAAATAAATAACATTACTCAGAGGCTGGCATGCTTTGCTTGTCAAAAATACTACATTCGGTAGTTGCAAATTTGTTGACTTGAAAATCAAGTTTTTGTTTTTTTTGTTTTAACCAGGAGAGGTTCTGATGCAAGTTTTTATAACAAAACTCTTTTATTTAAACTCATAAAAATGCAGATCCTGTTGTAAATAATACTACAGTGCATACTAATACTAAAATCACTTTTTAAAACTGTTGTTCCATTATTACCCCAGATGTTGACTTATACATAGTTTTCCAAAATGTTCTATAACTTTCAAAAGAGTATGAGAGCCACTCAGCATTTAGTGTCTATCTTAACCTGGCCTTATGTGGTCCTGCTCCTGCTCAAACACAGATCAAGGCTGTGGAGACCAGACCTCTCGCTAACTGAGAGAGACAGACAGAACGTGGCAGCCAGAAGGAGCTAACGGAAAGGGTGAAATGTGCAGAGACTCATTAGGAGAAGGTGCCGGAGGGGCAGCAGAGACAGACCACAACTCTTTGTGTGCATTTAAGAGTGCAAATCCTTTGCTTGTGCCAAATTAACCATGAGATGTATTATTGTGTCAGCCTGGGACCCAGACACTCGCTGATCCTAATTTACAGTCCAGGGAATTAAAGAAGGTGACCCAGTTCAACCCTGCAGTGTCAGTCTCACTAATGGTGGCCGACATCCACCTCCAAACTGGACATCCACTCTGTCACAAGGAGATGGAAAGGGAGGCAGAGAAACATGGTAATTTCCGCAGTCACCAAGTTAGTCAGCAAGAATATTTACACATCGCCTAACAAAGACACACTTTCAAAACTTCATCCTAGATGGGAAACACTGAGAGAACAGTAGAATAAAAATACACTGGCACTGAAAAGTTTGGAGTTGGTAAGATTTTTTCGTTTGTTTGAGTGAAGTTTCTTCTGCTCACCAAGGCTGCATTTATTTTATTAAAAATACAGCAAAAACAGTAATATTGTGAAAATGTATTATAATTTAAAATAGATGTTTTCTGTTTAAATATATTGTAAAATATAATTTATTCCTGTAATTCAAAGCGGGAATTAAAGAAGGTGACCCAGTTCAACCCTGCAGTGTCAGTCTCACTAATGGTGGCCGACATCCACCTCCAAACTGGACATCCACTCTGTCACAAGGAGATGGAAAGGGAGGCAGAGAAACGTGGTAATTTCCGCAGTCACCAAGTTAGTCAGCAAGAATATTTACACATCGCCTAACAAAGACACACTTTCAAAACTTCATCCTAGATGGGAAACACTGAGAGAACAGTAGAATAAAAATACACTGGCACTAAAAGTTTGGAGTTGGTAAGATTTTTTCGTTTGTTTGAGTGAAGTTTCTTCTGCTCACCAAGGCTGCATTTATTTTATTAAAAATACAGCAAAAACAGTAATATTTTGAAAATGTATTATAATTTAAAATAGATGTTTTCTGTTTAAATATATTGTAAAATATAATTTATTCCTGTAATTCAAAGCTGAATTTTGAGCATCATTACTCCAGTCTTCAGTATCACATATATAAACTATATGAGACAACCCCATATAAAACATACATGAAATCACCCATAGCAGATCTATACAGGTGGAGCTGGGGAAGGGGAAGGGTTTCTGAAGCGTGCTGCATCTGCTACTGCTAGCACTAACCAAGTATTTGATTGTTTGAGCAGCAAGCTCATTGGCTGCTGATACAAAAGAACCAATAAGCTGCGCCACGTGATAATGATGACATTATGTCAGGTTGAGTTAGACCTATCGGACTGCGCCATCTAGAGTTTCATGACAGAACTTTGTATTGATAGTTTTTTTGAGATTCTATTATAGTTCTTATTAACATTTTGAACAAGTTTTTATTTTTACATCTTCCATTTTCGTTGGGTTTTCTGTCATTTTTAATAGTTTTTATTATATATGTCTAGTATATAACTTTTTGTACATCAACTACATTAAAATAAGTATGTTTTCTTTTTTAAAATGTTTTTTAAATTTTGTTAACTATAATAACCCTGAATAAAAGTTAATATAAGTTATTTCATTTCAAATAAATACATAAATACATCAAACCTCAAACATTTGAACGGTAATGTATACTTTTCAATTTAATATGACAAATTCATATTAAATAAATATTGCTTGCTAAAAACATGCAGTCTAATCATAAATGCACCATTTTACTTTGTATATGTGTGTATCCTTTGTGTTTCAGTTTGACATTATTAGCTTAGCACCTGCTAACAACAATGGTAACGTTATGAATATTTAATTAGGTCACTTCCATATTTTTCCTTCTTTCCTTCCTTTCCTTATTTTGTTCCATAAGCTGGACACACCATGATTACTGTTCATTAGTTTGTTACAGCAGCAAAGCCAATCTTTTCAGCCATATTGGGAAGTAACTAGTTACATGTAGCAGAATTACGTCATTTAATTACAAAATAAATCTAACTGTAATCTGTTTAATTACAGTTACTTATGAAAATGTTAACAACAAAGTGGGTTACAAATGAATATTTTCACACACATACCTGTACATATTTGATTGACTTCTTTCACATTGCACTGACTGCTCTGAAATAGGAGACACCAATTTTTTAGGGCAAAAAAGGACATCGAATAAGACACATGCTATGTATATGCTTTATTTTTTAAGATTAACTGTTTTTTCCGAAGCATTAGATGCCAGTGTTTCCTGTCATAGCTATGCAAAGATTTGATTTCAAAAACAGTATCTATTAAACTGTCTTATTAAACTATCTTATGATTTTAAATCTGTATTTAACCTCAGAACGATCTCAAAAAAAAAAAAAAAAGCTGCTAAAGTCTGATTTTGTGGTGGCTGTACTTTAAAATTATTATTATTATTATTATTATTATTATTATTTTATAATATGAATTAAAGTGATGAAGGATTCTGAAAGTCTGACAGTAGTGTTGAGTACTTCTGTAAGGTTAACCCTGCCTGCTTTAAATGTTTCAATATGATTAACAGTTGAAAACATTTGTTAGAAATTTTTAAAAAGCAATCAAAAAGAAATCAAATGTAATCAGTTACATTAATAAAGTAATTGAAATAGTTACACTACTTATTACATTTTAAATATGGTAACTTGTAATCTGTAACCTATTACATTTCCAAAGTAACCTTCCCAAAACTGCTTTTCAGTGTCATGAACTGTGAGACCTCGACTGCCCCACCGAAAATCTGCCATTGACATGAGTGCCATGTTAAACAAGTAAGAGGCTTAGCAAACGACCGGCCCAATGGCAATTCTGTATTTGTTATTGAATCTGTTCTGAATCAGAACATGAAATCACTGCATAGTGGCAACAATCTCACTGGCAGCCGTATGTCAGATTTCATAGCTGTTTGAATATCTCCCACTTACTGAGGTTACGTAACGTTCAGATTTTCTATCCTTTTTCTACCTGTCAGAGTTGAGCAAACTAAATGTGGGTTTGAAACTGTTAACTGATAACTCAATTTGAATTGATTGCATACCACTTCTATCTAAAAGTGTTTTTCTGCTAAATATAAGCATGCAAAACGCAGCAGCAAAAATATTCTAAAGAAAATGAAATTAAACAGAACAAACCTTGCCAATTTGTAGCATCATATTGGAAACAAAACCAGCACAAAAAAGGATTTAAAGCTCGACCATTCACATTTACTGATATCCTGTTATGTTTTTGTGCTCTAAAGAACAAAGAAAAATCACTTAAAGGGGACATAACACACACAGTTGCTGCTAATCTCATGCTAATCTGGACTACCTATAGAGTAGTATTGCATCAGTCATTAGTTTTATCAGATTTATAAAAGTTCCTGAGGTGTGCCGTGGACGGAACTGAAGGGTCACGAGCATGCACAGCTTTCGCGTAGTGATTGTCTGCAAGCTGGGACATCAACATAAATAATTCCCTTAATGCTAGGTTCTTCTTTGGGAAGCTGAACAAGGTTATCTTTCCCTCACAACCAAAAACACACTTCTTTGGTGACATTGCTGATTGTGTGGTCAAAAACTAAATGACAAATCCTTCTCGAATAAGTCCTGTGCAGTGCTGCCAAATGAAGCACGTTGATGGGCGTGCTCTTGCTCTCGCTCTGGTTGATGTGTGCAAAGACTTCCCCATAAAAGGAATTCTACCCTGTATGATGTCATACAGGGCCATAGTCTGAATTTTTTTTTTTCAGAAACTTATACAAACACTGAAGGCGTGTATTTGGCATATAAACACTCTTTGGCTATGTTTAACATTAGAATCCAAAGGAAATAAAAAATAAAGGGAAAAAAAAGAGTGAACCGTATTTTGGGTGAACTGTTCTTTTAACCAAACATGAAAATTGGCTGAACATTTACTCACCCTCAGGCTATCCGATATGTAGATGAGTATGAGAACGTATTTAGAGAAATGTAGCATTCCATCACTTGCTCACCAATGGATCCTCTGCAGCGAATGGGTGCCGTCAGAATGAGAGTCCAAACAGCTGATAAAAACATCACAATAATCCACAAGTAATCCACATCAGTCCAGTCCATCAATTAACATATTGAGAAGAGAAAAGCTGCATGTTTGTAAGAAACAAATCCATCATAAATTTTTTTTTTCTTCTGGTTAAATTCCAGAATACATCATAAGGCTTCCTCCAGTTAAAAAGTAATCTTGTCTGAATCAGGAGAGAAATATGCAATGTGGGAAGATTTTGATGTGATAGGACAACAGGGGATGAACTTTTATTTTTACTGGAGGAAGTGTTATTATGGATTATGGACTTGAATTTTGTCCAGAAGTGATGGTTCAGAGTTAAAATGCCTTAATAATGGATTTGTGTCTTACAAACACACAGCTTTTTGCGTCACGAAATGTTAATTGATGGAATGGAGTGGTGTGGATTATTGTGATGTTTTTATCAGATTTTTTGACTCTCATTCTGACGGCACCCATTCACTGAGGATCCTTTTGGTGAGAAAGTGATGTAATGCTACATCTCTTCAAATCTGTTCTGATGAAGAAACACACTCATCTATATATTTGATGACCTGAGGGTGAGTAAATGTTCAGCAAATTTTCGGTTTTGGGTGAACTGTTCACCCAAAAACGTATAAATGAATTACACATAGAATGAGATACATATTCATTCCTAGTCTGCAGCACTGGCAGTCCAGAGTGTGCGAGTAATCCCAGTAAGTTATGGCCTCATGAGATATCTGCATATATTTAGTGTGAGGAGATCTTTGGCAAACAGCGCAGCCTCAGTCGACCCAATCTGATTTATGAGTTTGTTCCAGCTGGCCCATGTGCAACCTTGACTTGCCAGCATATCATTGTTAGTAACCCTCACTGAGAGTAACGCACAGCTTCATGGTGTGAATGTCTTCTAGGAGGAACTGAGGACAGCCTGATGTATATTGTGAAATATAATGGCATAAAGTTTCTCAACACGTCTGACTGCTATGCAATGCCATCAGCCTGCCAGAAAAACAAAGTTGTGTTGAAGTTCCCAGGCTGATAGAACGAGCACTTCCAAGGAAGAACTAGTTACTTGATTTGCCAAAGCGTGCAGGAATCTTGGCTTCAAATCTCTGAAACATATTCAAAAGTTTGGTCTGAGATACTCAGGAGCAAGTAAATGAGATAACCTTGAACATACTTGCATTTTACGCTTTGTTTTTGGGGTTATATCTGATTTATGTGCCCCTGATTTGCTGCTCAAGAAACATTTCTTGTTATTATAAATGTTAACAGTTGTGCTGCTTCATATTTTTGTGGAAAATCTTTTTATTTCAGGATTTTTAATGAATAGAAAGAAAAGCATTTATTTGAAATAGAAATTGTACATTATTTAACATTATAGATGTCTTTACCGTCACTTTGGATCAATTAATTGCATCCTTGACGAATTACAGTATCAATTACATCCTAGCTGAATTACAGTACACGCTGCATCCGCAATCTTGTTGAAAGTCAAAAGTCTCAAAAAGTAAGTACAGTAATGCATGATTAGAATCATTTCAAATCCACAATAAAATTGTTTCTAACTTTCTGTTAGATGTGTTTACTGCTCAAGTTCTGAGAACATTAGCGTTTTTCTTTTCTCTTTTTCTTTTACAAACTGATGATGGTATGTTCAAAATATATTAATGTGACGTCTGAATATGTTCCGAACACAAGTCATCATGCACTAAATGGCTTCTCCAGGACATGTTGTGGAGTCTGCAGAGAGTTCTAGCCATCAAGCTATCAGAGGGGCTGAACTCAGTAGTAAATCTATATTTTTGCTATCATTAATCTTTGTGAACATATTAATGCCGTCAAGATGTAATATAGAAGCGATGAAGCTCTGCGCCCTCTTACACGGCTCCGTTTTTTTCTATTTCAGAGGCCTTTGCATTAGTAGTAAATTCAGGCTGTTTATGTTTAAACACATTTCTCACATTACATCTGAGCTATGATTAATCACCAGTCCTTGAGACATGTTTAAGGTATGTTTGAATTAATTATACTGGTTGTTGTGACAAGTACCTGCTTAAGAGATTCAACATACTGAAGAATTTCTCCATATATTTGAATGGAGAACCTATTTGTCAACGCAATCGTATCTAAAATCTGATGAAGTCCACTTCTAGTAGAGAAAATGGAGAAATGCAAGTCTCAATGTTGTTGAAAATCAAAACCATCAGCAAGCCACAGTTTATTCAAAACATGCATATCAAAGGATGCCATTCATTTTGGTGGAACTACTTTCAGGATGCATTTAACTGATCGAAAGTGACAGTAAATCCATTTAGAATGTTATTTCAAATAAATGCTGTTCTTTTGAACTTTATATTCATCAAATAATCTTCAAAAATTGCTTGTGGTTTCTACAAAAATATGAAGCAGCACAACTGTTTTCAACATTGATATTCATTGAAAATCAGCATATTAGAATGATTGCTGAAGGATCACTGAAGACTGGAGTAATGATGCTGAAAATTCAGCTTTGCATCACAGCAATAAACTACATTTTAAAATATATTCACACAGAAACAACAGTTCCCATTCAGTCAGTCACGTTCAACGTTACGTCAGGCCTTTTTAATCAAATAAATGCAGCCTTAATGATTATAAGAGACTTCTTTCAAAAACATCACAATCCTACAATCCCAAACTTTCGAACAGTACTGAAAATCTGTTACGGGGCAACAGAGACGTGAAGCGAGCGGATCCATTTTTCCAGTAACAAAGCTTTATTTAAAGACATGGTCAAAACAGGCGAGGGTCAGACAATGGCAAACAGGTATATTGAGGGCAAGACACAAGAGTAGTCCAGTGAACGGACGTGGTCGATCTCCGGGGAAACAATGTCCAAACAGAGAAATCCAAAGGGTTAATCCGAAACACAGGCGATGGTCCTGACGAGGGGTAAACAGTATCCGAACAGGGCGAGACGAGAGGGGCAATACAAAGACAGGCAAGATATCCAAAACCATGACTAGACTAAACAGGCAAAACAGACCAAGACCAGAAACTAGGCAAACTCGGGATGGCTCCGTAACGTTGCTATCACAGACTTAGCGATATGTGCAAACAATACTCGGCAGTGAGGAAGAGGAAGTCCATGACTTATGTAGGGTGTTTGATTGGTTGCAGCTGTGTGTGTAATCAGTACAATGGATGATGGGAAATGTAGTCCTGGGTGACATGCAACAGTTTGTGTAGTGTGAGAGTCAATGTAACTGGAAGGCAACATCTGGTGGCGAGCAGACAGAAAACCACGGACCAGATTCGTGACAAAATCTATTAATATTGAATGAAAACAAGTTATTGTGTAGCCTAGTGCTTAACAGTTGAACATTTAAACCATAATCTAAAACATTTTATGAACCTAAATCTGGCCATTATATCTGTCCTTTCAGTACATTTTCATTCTGTTATCATATACTTCAGATAACCACCCATAAATGGTAAGTAAAAACAGAACAAGCTGTGGTTGGTCACTTTACATGTCAGTCAAATGTTGTGTAAATTGGCAGTTCTTATATAAGCTACAAAAGTGGTCGAGACGGGCTCTGCGTGACTAATATGGATCTTTATGCCACATTCAGTGATAGTATAAGAGGATGACATACATCTACACAAGCAAACCACTGTTCTACCATCTTCTTCTGATTAATATATATTTTGCTTGTGTGGCTTTACATTCAAAAATCATGATTTTAGGTGAATAATCCCTCAGGCTTTCCATGTAACTCCTCCACTCTTTCATACCTGATCTCCTCTACGTTTTGCACCTACACACTCTCCTCTGATCTGTTTTTGGTTTTTTCCCAGAGCATCACCAGCATTTCACAGAACCATTAGAGATTGTCCTTGCAGAGAAAAATAAAAAATAAAAATACACAGACATTCATGTGATTGGAAAGCCCTTTTGTATAGAATGGACACACGTTTTCGTGTCATCATGTCTACATGGGAAAGTCATCAAAGTGCTCCCGTGCCTTTAAATAGACCTTTATTTACACAACAATTAATTAGACGCCTCAATCAGCTCTTGCTCACATACTCTGAGAGAAAAACAAGTGTTTTTTATGTCCTTTTTCAGATGGGAACATGATTGAAAGCAGTATTTAGTTTCATAGTCTGCGGGAGTTACACAGCTCTACAAATATGAAGTAATAATAGTACCCGATTGGAAAATGTGACTCAAATCGAGAATTGTTCTCACTTGTAATTGATATTTTGTCTCAATAAAATAAAATAATGTGTAGAATATATCCAATAAAACGTGCTGGAGCATTTTAAACTAAACATTGATATCTTGCAACAGGTTTTTTTTTTTTTTTCCATTGCATACATACAAAACTATTTTAGATTGATCTGCATTTAATTATAAAGAAACTGAACAATGCTTTACAGTTGAGTGGCTTTCACATAATGTTACATTTACATGTATCATTATTAGAATTGATAAAGCATATCTTATACAATTATTAATTCATTTTAATTAACAATTATTAATTAAAATATATAATTTTACATTCATAAAATGAAATGGTTTCACGCCAAACCAAAATTTTCTCACTTTAAAAAAGATTTGAAATTTTTTTGTATTGTTTTACAAAATTGTAAAGGTAAAAAGGCAATTAGAGCCTACAATATGCTGAGCAAGAATGATATTTTTGCGGAACTGTCACCATTCTCCCTTTGTGAACTTAAAAGGTTAATGTTAAAAGGTTAAAGATTTGTTGAAATAAAACCACAAATAAACGACAGTAAAAATTACACTTGCCATAGCTTTAAACACCACTAATTATCTAGTAGAAGAAGGGAACAAGATATCACCCAGTCTGGGTAAATGGAGTAAGAGCAGCATTTCCATCATCCTGAGCTATCCTGCCTGCTCTTGCGATTCTGTTCCAGGAAATGTTGAGCTGCCGCTCCAGAAGTGCTCCAAGATTCTCTCATAAATGAGAGGCCAGCCCTCAGCGGAAAGGCTTGACTAGATAAAACTTCAATAATAAATCACTGCTTATGCACTTTGTTACATTTCTACACCATCGGTTTTGGCAAAGGTCTTTAATTTTTTATTCCAGACTCATTTCCTGGCAGTGCTAACACTTCCAGAGCACCAAGTGTATTCAAGCGTACGCTATGCTTTCTCGCAACATGACGTGTCTGCCATTGTAATGGCTCCCATCCGACTCTAACCATTCCGTCGTATTCTCTGAGATTTGCAACCTGGAGCTTAAAAGCCGTGGACTGAATTTCCACATCTGTGACATCTACCCGTCAATGAGTGAGTACCCTTACGAAAAAGATGTTTATTCAAGTATGGTATTAGTAAACTTATTTTAAACTAAATATAGGAAAGTATACTTTCAGTCTAATTTTTATGTACTTATCAGAAATGTGCTTTATCTACTTCTCAGGAATATACTTAAAATGACATTTAAGTATACTTGACTTACTTACTTAGAAAAAGTCTAAATATATTTGAGCTATAGCTACTTGTGCTCCGGGAATCCATGTTTTCATTGTTATATGGTAGGGGGCGCGATTACACAACTTTTGTACAGAATTTCCAAAACACAAGAGAAGAAGAAACCGAAACAACAGATGCTTCCACATGTAATCTAATACGATCATCAGACATAAAACAGCATCAAAACTGTGTAACGCTATGGAATAAAATGTCGACCCATGAAGAGGTAATGACTGTCAAGCTTTGGGGTGTTGATCGACTCCATCATCTACATTTTGATTATCGTTCTGAATCCAATTCATAGCCTTTTCCAGCTTTTTGTTCAAAATGTTGTTTATTTCTTTGTTTATTTTTATTTTTTTATGGAACTTACCCACATTCAAGTGTTTATAAAAAAGAATGCATGACGCTAGAATAAAATGTTTTTTTGTTTACAAGCAGATACCCTGTTCTTTCTTTTGATGTTTTGTATGTTCAGATATTCATATAACAAAATACATACAAATTAATACCTAAAAAGGGACATAGTAGTATACTTAAAGTATGATGTAAAGTTCACTCAAAGAAACCTTATGAGTATACTTGCGGTATAAAACTACTAAAATAGTAGTTTATACTTCAAAGTGTATTAAAATGCTACAGGTATATCAGTACAAGCATTATCAGACTACCTAAGTTTACTTTTAGTATATTTGCAGAACAAACTAAAAA
This sequence comes from Sinocyclocheilus grahami, assembly GCF_001515645.1. Taxonomy (NCBI): domain Eukaryota; kingdom Metazoa; phylum Chordata; class Actinopteri; order Cypriniformes; family Cyprinidae; genus Sinocyclocheilus; species Sinocyclocheilus grahami. The sequence goes on from NW_015505193.1 coordinate 2,322,664, forward strand.
CATAGATGTAAACTAGTTGTGTACTCTCAGTTTACTACTGTTATACTTAAAGTATACTTAAAAATATACTTTTAAATACTAGAAAGTGGGCCAATTTAGTCCCAATGAGTATTGAAATAGTACACTTACAAGTATACT
>NW_015505193.1:2323119-2355251 GCF_001515645.1 Sinocyclocheilus grahami
GCTTCCACATGTAATCTAACACGATCATCAGACATAAAACAGCATCAAAACTGTGTAACGTTATGGAATAAAATGTCGACCCATGAAGAGGTAATGACTGTCAAGCTTTGGGGTGTTGATCGACTCCATCATCTACATTTTGATTATCGTTCTGAATCCAATTCATAGCCTTTTCCAGCTTTTTGTTCAAAATGTTGTTTATTTCTTTGTTTATTTTAATTTTTTTATGGAACTTACCCACATTCAAGTGTTTATAAAAAAGAATGCATGACGCTCGAATAAAATGTTTTTTTTGTTTACAAGCAGATACCCTGTTCTTTCTTTTGATGTTTTGTATGTTCAGATATTCATATAACAAAATACATACAAATTAATACCTAAAAAGGGACATAGTAGTATACTTAAAGTATGATGTAAAGTTCACTCAAAGAAACCTTATGAGTATACTTGCGGTATAAAACTACTAAAATAGTAGTTTATACTTCAAAGTGTATTAAAATGCTACAGGTATATCAGTACAAGCATTATCAGACTACCTAAGTTTACTTTTAGTATATTTGCAGAACAAACTAAAAACATAGATGTAAACTAGTTGTGTACTCTCAGTTTACTACTGTTATACTTAAAGTATACTTAAAAATATACTTTTAAATACTAGAAAGTGGGCCAATTTAGTCCCAATGAGTATTGAAATAGTACACTTACAAGTATACTACTAGTACACTGATATTTGTATACTTACTAAATAAAGTATTCTTAAAATGTACTTGAACTTTACTTAAGTATATTTAATAAAATAAACTAGAAGTATACTTCTTTTTGGTAAGGGTAGCCATGGTGCAGAGATTCAATTGATTGACTTCTATTAGCTCAGTTGCGTGGAATGTGACGCCGATTATGATAAGCGCTAATGCGCCATGCGGTAATTGCAGACAGGCTATAATAGCTACTGTGGAAACCGCAGTCATGTTGCATGGAATGACAGCTACTTGAAGGTGGAAATGAAATGCTTTGTTAACCGATGAAGGTAATAACTAGTCTACACGTGTTTTCCACCTGATTGGCTGGCGTGACGGGGTGATAGTATAGTACAGCCACGTATGTTGTGATACAATTAAAGCCTCTCCGTCAATTATTTTTCTTTCTTAGAAGATTACCAAGACATTTTGTCTCACTTTATATCACAATATTCTGCTGCCTGAGCGAGCACACGGTAAAACTTTTTTATGCATATTCTTATTTAAAGTTTAACTAATGCTAAACAGTTTTGTAACACCTCTGCTTAGCAACAGATAAATGGAAATGTTGGCAAAAAGAAGTGCCATTAGTGCATTCTGAGCGTTTATTCCATGCTGTGCATTGAACATATTTCTCCATGACAGTGCCCTTCAAATCCCAGAAATGATGTAAGGATGTATAACTTTTCTATTTATTCATAAACAAATCTGCATTGCTCAAAATAATAAAATGTCCATGATGCAACATTCTCAAATCAATATTTCTGCACCATAAGCATGGCTTTGTAATTGCAAATCAGTGATTTAGATTAGTGCATCTCAGCATTGCATGCAGTATGTAGGCAAAAGTGTATTGCTTTTATCTACCAAAGGATGTGTTTTGATGATACCTGCTCTCAAAATGAAGTGCACCCTCTCTTCTTGATTTCCCATGGGTGCTCTGCAAGTATAAACCAATTGAATTAAGTCAATTTGTTATTTCAGTTTTGACTTAAAACACAATATGAGCATACAGTATCTGTGTATGTGATTTTGAGGTGTAGTAATTGAGAGAGATGAGGACAAATGTCATCACTCATGTCTTGTGGCAGCCCTGTATAGAGATAAAGAATTGGTGACAAGATGCATAAATGGCCAAGTAACAAATATCTTCTCCAGACAGACAGAATGACGTGTTGACATTTCAGTTTTAAAACACCCAAGCTTCTAGGAGTCTTCTTGTACTGCTGTGAATTGTGCGTTCACTCTCATTTGTGAACCTAATAGTCCCAGAAAAGCAGAACAAGTGGCTGAATACATTCATTTCATTTCATGGGCCAAGTGAAATAATGGACCCAGTCGCTGCCTGAGGATATTGACATATTGCTCACGGGCATAATTCAGAGCACGTCTGAAGACTGTTTTAACCAACATTGCTATTGTTCTGATGGGAATGAATGAATGAATGAATTAATTAGTTCTTACCTAATAGAAATCTTGAACTATCCACAGGATCTTACAGTTCAAATCAAAAGAGAAAAAAAAACATTGTGTGCAATGTGCAACACACTTTATTTGAATAAATATTTAATTTATTTAATTTAAAAATATTTAAAATATTAAATTAATTTATTTAATTTTTATTTAATGTATGAAATCTTGTATTTATGTGTGGAAAAAAAAGTTTAATGCAAAAAGAAAAAAAAAATTGGAATTTAATTTTATCCATTGGAAAATGACTGGATTGTGAAATGAGATGCAAGCTATTACATTTTAATTATAAATACATGAATAAATAAACCAAATGAAAATGCAATGCAAACCAATGAATTGTTTACAATAGCCCAATACAATGCCATATGTTACCTATAAGGTGATATATAATTTTCATGTATGTACATTCTCTCATTGTTTATAAATATACAAAATATTAAAACATTTTTAAATGCATGTGTTTCTTTTATATTTACTTATATAATATTAACATATATTGACAGGTCTTAGGACAGATATGCATGTACATGACATATATGTCCAAAAATGTATTTCACATGCATAAACATAGGTATATACTTGTATAGGCTAGATATATGTTAATACATGAAATTGATCCAATTTCTAATAGGTTTCATACATGTTCATACTTTATATAACAATATATTTAATATATGGATATTTTATGTACATATATTACATTTGTGTGTGGCAAGACTAGTAGCCGGTTGCATAAAATCATTGATTGATCTCATTTAAATATGAAAAGTTACACTTGGCTAACTGCTCGTTGTTCAAACCAGATGCTTGGACATAGTGGCTATGTTTATGAAACTGGCGCCATAATGTGCATTCAAAAATGTGGTCAATTTTGATTTCAGGTTGACTTAAAATCCCTTGACAACTCTCTTTTTTAATATTATTTATTTATTAATTTTTACTCTAGGTGCAGTCTACATTTGCATGAAAAAGAGTGGATTTCCGATAAAGACATAAAACACATCAGTGTGTGTGTATTATTTCTTTAAGTAGACTATGTTTGTCCATTGTTATGATTTGGATGAGATTTTTTATCAAAAGTTCATGCAGGTAATTCCAGAGGGTTCACATACTTTTTCCACTGCATGTACAAGAAACCATACAAGGTTTCTTGTATAATCGTATTAATCTTTCTCAATGGCAGGTTGTGTTGTCTACCATGTATGTCATGTATATATTGTCATTTTACAATATGCTTAATAAAAGAAAAAAAAATGAAATCGTGCAAGCATACACATACTAAAATGTGCTTGCATACACCTTTATAAATATTCAAAGCCATGCACCCTTATTTTGTAATCATTTCAGCTGCATGCATACTGTGATAATAAAGGCGAATGAACCATGCAATATCTTCAGATAAGCAATAAATGCAATACTAGGACTGGTCTCTCTCATCTATCTTCAATCAGCTGGTCCCTCGCTTCACCTGCATCTCTGATGAGGTTTTCTTCCATTTTGTTGGAGGGTAAATTCAGATGTTCGGAGCTGCTCTGATTCGAGCTATCAGGAAGAGATTTTTTAAAAAGCAGGTTTGTAGGAGGCCACTGTGCTGTCCTCAGTATTTAAACACTTGAACATTTAATCCTACTGAGCGCTTTAACTTTGGGGACATGGGCTCTTTACCGCAGACTGCAAAAGAGATTTAATGGTAGAGCCACCACAGTTGTCAGCGTTCAGTAATCTGACATGATGGGCAGTATAAATAAAGCATCTGACATGATTACAGTTTTAATAGTGGATGAGGATCCTTAGAAAAATGCTCTCAACACTTTCAAATGTTTTGAAATCATCTCTGTGATCCGATGTCTCTTCTATTCATCCCAGCCGCACTGATGGACAGGACTAGGTGATTTCCTGTTCAATCTGTGAGCTACTCTCAAGCCTTTTACAGATGAAAAGGCTCCATATGGTGTGGTTTGTGTATGATATTTGCAGCGTTGGGAATCAAGCAGTGGCGTCTATGCATTTGGGGATTTTTAGTCTAATGTAAGTTCACATTGTTTGTCAATTGATGTTTACGCTATTATTAGGTTAAAAGGAACAACACTGACCTTACACAAGTAACCAATACTACACTACATTACACTATACAATACTGTTTATATATGTTTAAATTAACATACTAACGCATACAATTAACATACCAAGTTTATGGTCATTTATGGGTGTTTCATCAAATAACTTCAAATAACAAATAACTAACACAAAGTGTATGTAGCATTTAAAATGACATAAGATAATTTAGAGATGTGTGAAACCACCAAGGCAAATATCATTTGATATTATGAACAGATATAATATGAATATCAACCTGCGTAATTTCCGATTAAGCTTCAATTATGCAAAAAGTGTGAAAACATATTGTTTAATTGTTTGTTTTGGACACATTAACCACATAATAATTCATAGTTTTAATAACGGGGTCACATTAATAATAATAATAATAATAATAATAATAATAATAATAAAACCTTTACATAGTTTTATACTTTCATAGTTTAATATTGAAATCAGGGTCTGGAAAATGAATGAATTAATGAATGAGCAAGCAAACAAACAAATGTAATATTAAAACCTTAATTTAATGTCACAATAATGTCACATGGGTGAAATCTGGGTTTTTAACAAAAAAAACTGAAAAATTGAAAGAAATGAAAAAAGTAATTAAAAAAAAAAAGTAAAAAGAAAATAATTTAAAGAAAATTTTTTAAGTAGTTTAAAATATCTGGAGAAAAAAAAAGGTTTAATATCTAAATAAAACATTATATTTAATATATATTTAATATAAATATATTATTTTGATAAAAATAAACCCCTAATAAATAAATGTGCTTGTAGTTGAAGAAACAGCCTTAACAGTATTATTTTTAATCAGTGTAAATTAAAAAAAAAATAATGCATAATCACAATGATACAGTCTGAAGCAAAGCAATGTATTATTTTATTTGTTACAGCTAACTGCTATTCAGACATTATTATTAATAACAACCTTATTTTCTGAACATTAGTCATTCAAGTATAATAACGACAGCAGACCCGGAGGCAAATGTTTAATTTAGCATATTTAACAGTTAAAACCAACCTGTATTAAAGCGATTATTGAAACAGTGAAAATACAGTGGCCAACATACCCACATGCTGCCAAGATGTTTCTTTGATTTCATTTCACAGAACAGCTCCACCACAGACGTGGACTTGCAAGTGCTTGTGGGCTTTTCGATTCTCTTTAAATAGAAAGAAAAATCTCAAAATGGTTTGCAGGCAATGCCATCAAGTAAAGCTTTGTGATTATCTGCCATTCCACTGTCTTGTCTCTGACATTAATCTCTGTGCCGCTGATTGATCCTAATGAATCAACGCCACATGGTATCCATGTAAATGACGTACTGAAATTGAGCATTTAATTGCTTCATTTGCGATTATTGTTGGATTGAGAGTAATGACTTTCCATTTGCATGAATAGAGAGAGGGGGTTATCAAACAAATAGAACAATCATCACTGCTTTTTGAAAATCATGCTGCACTTTGGTTGACAGACTGCAGATGAATTCTGGGTTGTCTGTCAGCACACGGATTTGCATGGTTTTGATGGCTCTCTCCAGCATGCAAGACGCTGGATTTCTTTCAGTCACAGTTTTGACAGCTTTGCTGTTTTGCCATATAAACCTTTGACTAATACACACACACGCACAGACAGTGCACAATTTGAAGGGCTCACTTCAACAGGTTTCATCAAATACAACTGACTCGAGTTACTTTGCTTTCTTATTGTGCAAGATGCATTGGTGCATGTCGACCAAATTTAATTTTCATCGTCATCTTCTCATCAAAATTGTATAACTTTTTCTGCCTCTGAAACAACTTTGCTGATGCATCCAAAGCAGTGTAAAATAATTTTAACCAGCTAAAAATTTTTTTAAATGGTCAGAGAGAGGCTCATATATGAGAATGCTCATATAAAACTAAATTACAACTATTTGTGGTTTAAAAACACTTACATTAGGAGTAGGGGGGAAAATAAATGTTACCCTTTTGATAACATGCAATTCTTTAGTAATTTTCTAATGGGGCACTTTACTCATTGAGTTTAACTTGAATAAAACTAATAAACCAAACCCTAATATATACTGAAGATGTAGTTTGAAGACATCCTTTGGTTTTCTTCAACAAATTAAAATATTTTATTTGAAATGTTTTTAAAGTCTTGTTAGTGGCCACATGTTGCTTTTTAAAGCTTACTTAACAAAGTGCTAATTGTCTGATCTTGGTTGAATCTCATAAATACTGCTAATTGGCCATAAGCAAGAGATATATATCATTTTTTTGCAGACTTTTCACTTATTTCATAGTTAAAAATACCACGTGTAACAGGAGTAAAACACACAAATATACACACACTCGTGTGTGTCAGGGGACGGGTGAGTGGAAAAAGCGAGGACTCAAAAACAAAACAAAACTAACAAAATTACCCCTAGGGGGAAAAACAGGCTGGCAGGCCAGGGCAGGGCACAGCACAGCACAGCAAGGCAAGGCAAGACGGACATACCACACACACAACGAATACTCACTGACATAAAACAACGAAACAGCACAGAACTGCAGACACCAGACACGGTTTAAAGAGACCCCCCTTTAAAGAGCAGATTACAGACGCTCCACATATTACAACAGAAAACAAAAAGTCCAGGAGGGAGGTGGACCGGAGGCGAATCAGCGGAAGGGATAGTGGGCCAGGCCCGTGTGGTGGAACATGCGGAGCTGAAGCCCACCACAGCTGCTCAGAGAAGGCTAAAGACCTCCATGGTGGTGCAGAAGACCACCACAGCAGAGCAGGCATGACTGAAGAGCCCCATGGTGGAGCAGATGATCACCACAGCAAAGCAGATGGGAAAAAGGGCCACCATGGTGGATCAGGTGGAGCTGGAGACCACCACATTGGGCAGGTGGGGCTGAAGACCACCACGGCGGCACTGCAGACCACCACGGTAGTGCAGGCAGAGCTCCTGACCACCACAGCTGAGCAGATCCATGGGCCCGGAGTAGGCTTTGGAGCAGACTCGCGAACTGGAGCGCATTCTTGAGTGGACTCTGAAGGCTCCCGGACTGGAGCGGGTTCTTCAGTGGACTCTGAAGGCTCCCAGACTGGAGAAGGCTCTTGATTGGACTCTGAGGCAGGCTCCTGGGAAGCTGGAGCAAACTCCGAAGCGCCCCATGCCCACAGAACAGCCCTGAGGTGAAAGATGAAGACAGCCATGGCAGCAGCAGTGAAATCGGGTGGCTTTGTAGCGGCCTCCATGGCCGAGACAAGGAGAGCGGGCTGCTCGGTGACCTCAGAAATCACCGAACATAGGACCACCTGAGTCGGGTCCTCCAGGGCCACCGTACTAGGGACCACCGGAGTCGGGTCCTCCAGGACCACTGGACTAGGGACCACTGGAGTCAGGTCCTCCAGGACTACCAGACTTGAGACCACCGCAGTAATGCCAGCTGCTCGCACTGACAATAGAGGTGGGTCCTGCAAACTGGAAACTTGTCTCAAACGCCTTGGGCCCCCCTTGTGAAGAGGTTCCGGACTGGCAGCCATTTTGTGGAGAGGCTCTGGAAAGGCAGCCATAAAGAGACAAGACTCTGGAGTAGCGGTCATGATGGGACAAGACTCTGGAGTGGCAGCCATGATGGGACGAGACTCTGGAGTGGCGGCCATCTTGAGAAGAGGCTCTGAACTGGCAACGATTTTGTGATGAGGCTCTGAACTGGCGGCCATGTCAGGACGAGACTCTGAAATGGAGGCCATGACAGGAAAAGGCACCTCTGACTGTCTCCCGCTGTGGGCTAGAAAGTCCACAAACGCCCCAAAAGACAGGTGCTCCGTGCCAAACCTCCTCCAGGGGTTGATGGGCTCATCAAGGGCATAGGTAAACAGGTCCTTGAGAGATGCATTGTTGTAGCCCAGCCCCTCCGCAGCACTCGAAAACTCCCTGGCGAAATCCCTCAAATCAGTCCCCCGTTGCTGGAGGGAACTCAAGGCTTCCACTTGAAGCATATGTTGGTAGAGGGGGTTGCTGGTAGTGGAGGCTGGCAGTTGGAGGTAGCCCATTCTCCGCTGACTCCTCATTTGGCTGTTTCGTTCTGTCAGGGGACGGGCGAGTGGAAGAAGTGAGGATTCAAATGCAGGAAGTCTGGGCTCTTTATTAATGGTAAAAACAAAACTAACAAAAACTATTTAGAGGGGGAAAAACAGGCAGGCCAGGACAGGGCACGGCACGGCAAAGCAAGGTAAAGCAAGGCAAGGCAAGGCAAGGTGAACACACCACACACACAACGAATACTCACTGACATAAATCAATGAAACAGCACAGGACTGCAGACACCAGGAGAATAAATAAGGAGACAAACAAGGAGGGTAACAAGGGAGACACAGGTGGAGCAACTGAAACAATAACTAGGTAACAAGACGGCCAGGGTCAGACAATAGCAGGAGAGCAACAAACACACAACAAGCCATGTGCTCAAATTAACACACAGTGACATATGCTGGCCAACTGGGGCACACCAGCAGAACCATGACAGTATGTTTATCTATGAAACAAATCATTTTAAATTCTTTAAAAAAGAAGATTAAACTGAAATAAAAAAGAAAAAAAACGTATTAGTATTATTATTATTAGTAGTAGTAGTAGTAGTAGTATTAGTAGTAGCATTATTTAATCAGTTTTTAATCAGTTTTATTTACTCAACAAAGCCAACTTTCATTTGGTCTGAATGTTAATTTTGGAGAGAAGCCGAAAGCTAAATCAAGTCGTTATTAGTCATTTTATCACCTGTGTTTATTCTTGTTTAGCAACACTTTATCTCTTAAAGAGTTTAACTAAAAGAGTCTCTAATTCCCCTGAGACTTTGCATCATGAGAGAACTGTGGTTCGGTAGTTCGGTGGTTTTGTCTCCTGATATGTATCAAATTCTCAGAGGCTTATGTGTTTCAATAAGCTCTCGTGGCATGCGGGGTCAACGGCAGTGTTTCTACACTGGATAACACTAATAAAGGAACAAATCTATACTTTAATCTGATCTGCCAAACAGAATCCCCTTTCACACACATGCACAAGATTGCTTTTTAGTTTTCTAGAGGGAAAAAAAAAAGGAAATGAGAATTATTGATCAGAATATATATGTTTTCCACAGACTGTTTCGTTTCTCTGCGAAGCAGGCCTTTTTGTTAATTGTCTTGGCAACTTGCGCTGCCGTCTTTGCCAATAAAATCACCTTGGAATTGAAAAGTGAATTGAAGTTGAATAGACTGCTGGAATTATATCTGCACTGCACCGGCAAAAAGGGATTACAGAGGTTTGGCAGGAGTTGAGCATGTGCGAGTATGCATACTTGCTCTAGAAAACAGCTGGGAGGAGTTCAATTTGTTCAGCCCAAATGCAAATCCAAGTTAAAGGTCTTGCCTGGATTATGCCTGAAAACAATGTAACTTTTCCACACCTCCTTCCATTTAATTCCCTCCTGGCCTCTAATCACATTAAATCCCTTTTAAAAAAGGAAAATGTACACATTCTCATTTGAAATCTCTTTGAAATCTAATGTTTGGCCCCACCTGTCATTTATCTTGAACAAAGAAGTCATAGGAAACACAATTGAGATCTATTGTATATCTCTGTTGCTTCTAGCAATTAGATTCGATGGAAGGCAAATGGACAGGGCCTAAAATTAACACTCGCCAAGCGCCAAATGCGAGTAAAAATCAGCGTTGGCGAGTCCATGTAACAGTGTCAGTCGCCAGTTGGTGGGTACAACTTTTACGAATTATAACAATGCAATGAAGTGAAAACAACAGTCAGTTTTTAAAAAGATTCGCTGTTTCTGACATAAGCTAATAAAATAATATTTTCCGAAGACAAGATCATTGTGATTAGCTGTTCTGTCAGAAGTGACAAGAGCGAATCAAATAATAGGATACAAACGGGCTGATAAGGTCAGAGCAGTGTGATAGCTAGCTTGTCCCTAGACATGCTTCTAATAACTTTTACCTGAGAAGATTTTGCTGCTTCATTTCAAAAGATTAACTTTTCTCTTCTTTATTCTTCATAACCCAAGAATGCGGCGACACATACCTGGGGTTACACCGTCTAAACGGTGCAGTGAAGTATAGTTTGAAAACACACACAATTATGTCAAAATGCGCGGTTTTGGCGAGTTACCTTGTAAACGTAGTCTTAAATAAGTTATAAAGTCTTAAATGACCGTAAAGAGTTGGGAGAAAATCGGATAGGCTATGTGTCAGATACGCGTCATATGCATCAGGTTTTAAAGAGAGCGCTGATTTTAAAGTGAAACCTGCTGAAGTCTGTCGTTGATGTAAATCAAAGAACAAAAGAAAAAGAGAAATCCTTGGACTGTTCTAGTCGCTGATTAACTTTTGTAGCTTGAATAAAGATTAATATGTATAGTTTATGCATATATAATATAGTTTATATGAAGATTGTTTAAAATCACTTAAATTAAAAGTTGTTATATATTTCAGAGACTATTAAATGTTAAAAATAATGGCTTTTAATTATACTGTAATGTTGAATGGCTATAATTAATGGGTAAAATTTTGGGAAAATGCACCAGCAGGAAAAAAAACATTGTAAATATGTTTAGTTATTGTAGTAGTAATAACTGCCTGTTTTTGCAAAAAGAGTTTCATGGCCGGTAAAAAAAAATTTTAGCCGGTAAATGTTATCTTGTCACCGGCCATTGGCAGGTGTGGCAAAAAGTTAGTTTTAGGCCCTGCAAATGGAGACTTTTGTTGTTCTAGATTTTTACTCGGAGAACGCAGAGAAAAAAATAATGGCTGCATGTCTAGAGTTTCAGATTTGCCAAGATACCAAAGTTGGCAATCTAAAATAAGAGATTTCAACTGAACTCAAAAGATTATCATCGATTACTCAGTTTTAGAATTATTTACAATTTCCAACTGACAACAACTGTTTAATGTTGGTCTATTTCAATTCTTTTGAAGGAATTTTAGTGAAATATCAATTTTCACCTACAAATTTGATGGAACATAACATAAGATGCAACAAATTTCAGGGATAAACTGACTACAATTGTGAGCAATTCAATAATAATCAATCTTTTTTACTCATAGTAGCCCATTACTATAAAAAAAGTAACACTTTAGTTTAGGGACCAATTAGTTGCTATTTAACATGCATATCATATTAAACCAATTAGGAGTAGACATCACAGTTACGTCACATGCAGCTGCGCGCGCATTGTGGTGGCAGAAAAACACTGGGAACAAGTAGAGGGAAATGGGTAAAATCCATGGAATAAGAGAAAAAAATGTATTGTCGTGCCTTTGGATATCAGAATCGGAATGCAAATCATTTTTATAGAATACTGTCATCAAAGATGTCATTTGAAGCTAAAAGCAGACGGACATACTGTGGATGAAAACTGCTATAATTACTATACTTTTAAAGCATAAATTTGATTTAAACAATAGGTCTACATAATATTCACATATGCAGTTCATATAGGGGACATATTGTATTAACTTAGCCCTAGTTACAGCATGAAATATTATTTAAACCTATCACTATTACCATTTTACACAACATTTATTTATTTTATCTCACAATTCTGACTTTTTCTCACAAATGCAAGTTTATATCTCCTAATTCGGACTTTATAACTCGATTTAACTCAAAAATAGTGAGTTTTGTTTGTTAGTGAGAATGACAAGTTGTTTTTCCTTATCAGTATTGTGAGATATAATCTCGGAATTACGAGAATCAAGTCAGATATTTGAAATATAAAATCAAATGTACTTTTTTTATTTTTATTCTTTTATTCTTCTCAAGCCGTATAGGCTATCTCTCCCGGGTTTTCTGCAACCATTATGTGCACAAAATCCCGAATGTTTACAAACCTATAATTAGCCTATTAGCTGTTTGTTAGTAGCCTTCTTATAAAGTGCATATTATTGGATTATTCCAAAAACCATGTTTTTGATGTATATTTCTGCATGACCATATTTGTTTTGCTTGTTTTAGAGTGGTTTTGGGTACCAAAATAAATTAAATGTTGGGTCATCAGGTTCCATGCAACTGGGTTAAGCAATGCAACTCTTGTGAAGAGACTTATCTGGTTTCTTTGGACCAACACTGTTGCTTAAATTTATTAATGCACTCATGTCTTCACATTATGTTTATTCAAATAAAGAATGTTATTTCTGTGCAAATTAACTCAGTTAAATGTAGAACCTGTTGGCATAAAGTTAGTTAAATCCAACATTTCATTTATTCTAACACCCAAAGCCCCTCTAAAACCAGCAAACCTGACCAGCTTTACTAGCATAGGCTGGTTTAAACTGCTTTTATTTTTCCCTGAAAAGATTGGGAATACGCAGGACAGATTGTTTAGCCTTCAGACAGCTGTTCTTCTGCCGAGTAACTGTGCCACATGGGCCAGATTTGTTTATTTTCAACTGTCATAATTTACCTTCAACCCACGTCATAACATGCTAAGCACAATCATGGGGACATTATTTGGAAACAGAGATCAGACAGGGTTTTGTAATGGCTTTGACTAGCTTTGTTTTCCTGTCAGGAAACACAGACGGAGGCAGTAGGTTTTAAACCATGGTTTTATGCATATATAATATAGTTTATATGAAGATTGTTTAAAATCACTTAAATTAAAAGTTGTTATATATTTCAGAGACTATTAAATGTTAAAAATAATGGCTTTTAATTATACTGTAATGTTGAATGGCTATAATTAATGGGTAAAATTTTGGGAAAATGCACCAGCAGGAAAAAAAACATTGTAAATATGTTTAGTTATTGTAGTAGTAATAACTGCCTGTTTTTGCAAAAAGAGTTTCATGGCCGGTAAAAAAAAATTTTAGCCGGTAAATGTTATCTTGTCACCGGCCATTGGCAGGTGTGGCAAAAAGTTAGTTTTAGGCCCTGCAAATGGAGACTTTTGTTGTTCTAGATTTTTACTCGGAGAACGCAGAGAAAAAAATAATGGCTGCATGTCTAGAGTTTCAGATTTGCCAAGATACCAAAGTTGGCAATCTAAAATAAGAGATTTCAACTGAACTCAAAAGATTATCATCGATTACTCAGTTTTAGAATTATTTACAATTTCCAACTGACAACAACTGTTTAATGTTGGTCTATTTCAATTCTTTTGAAGGAATTTTAGTGAAATATCAATTTTCACCTACAAATTTGATGGAACATAACATAAGATGCAACAAATTTCAGGGATAAACTGACTACAATTGTGAGCAATTCAATAATAATCAATCTTTTTTACTCATAGTAGCCCATTACTATAAAAAAAGTAACACTTTAGTTTAGGGACCAATTAGTTGCTATTTAACATGCATATCATATTAAACCAATTAGGAGTAGACATCACAGTTACGTCACATGCAGCTGCGCGCGCATTGTGGTGGCAGAAAAACACTGGGAACAAGTAGAGGGAAATGGGTAAAATCCATGGAATAAGAGAAAAAAATGTATTGTCGTGCCTTTGGATATCAGAATCGGAATGCAAATCATTTTTATAGAATACTGTCATCAAAGATGTCATTTGAAGCTAAAAGCAGACGGACATACTGTGGATGAAAACTGCTATAATTACTATACTTTTAAAGCATAAATTTGATTTAAACAATAGGTCTACATAATATTCACATATGCAGTTCATATAGGGGACATATTGTATTAACTTAGCCCTAGTTACAGCATGAAATATTATTTAAACCTATCACTATTACCATTTTACACAACATTTATTTATTTTATCTCACAATTCTGACTTTTTCTCACAAATGCAAGTTTATATCTCCTAATTCGGACTTTATAACTCGATTTAACTCAAAAATAGTGAGTTTTGTTTGTTAGTGAGAATGACAAGTTGTTTTTCCTTATCAGTATTGTGAGATATAATCTCGGAATTACGAGAATCAAGTCAGATATTTGAAATATAAAATCAAATGTACTTTTTTTATTTTTATTCTTTTATTCTTCTCAAGCCGTATAGGCTATCTCTCCCGGGTTTTCTGCAACCATTATGTGCACAAAATCCCGAATGTTTACAAACCTATAATTAGCCTATTAGCTGTTTGTTAGTAGCCTTCTTATAAAGTGCATATTATTGGATTATTCCAAAAACCATGTTTTTGATGTATATTTCTGCATGACCATATTTGTTTTGCTTGTTTTAGAGTGGTTTTGGGTACCAAAATAAATTAAATGTTGGGTCATCAGGTTCCATGCAACTGGGTTAAGCAATGCAACTCTTGTGAAGAGACTTATCTGGTTTCTTTGGACCAACACTGTTGCTTAAATTTATTAATGCACTCATGTCTTCACATTATGTTTATTCAAATAAAGAATGTTATTTCTGTGCAAATTAACTCAGTTAAATGTAGAACCTGTTGGCATAAAGTTAGTTAAATCCAACATTTCATTTATTCTAACACCCAAAGCCCCTCTAAAACCAGCAAACCTGACCAGCTTTACTAGCATAGGCTGGTTTAAACTGCTTTTATTTTTCCCTGAAAAGATTGGGAATACGCAGGACAGATTGTTTAGCCTTCAGACAGCTGTTCTTCTGCCGAGTAACTGTGCCACATGGGCCAGATTTGTTTATTTTCAACTGTCATAATTTACCTTCAACCCACGTCATAACATGCTAAGCACAATCATGGGGACATTATTTGGAAACAGAGATCAGACAGGGTTTTGTAATGGCTTTGACTAGCTTTGTTTTCCTGTCAGGAAACACAGACGGAGGCAGTAGGTTTTAAACCATGGTACCTTGGCGGGGAAAACAACAGATGGCCGAATCATATCCCTACAGTAACAAACTTTGACCCAAGAGCCCACTGCATCGCTTGACATCTTTATTCACCGCTCAAAGTTTGGGAGGGAAGAACTTGTTCTTTTATTCTGTCACCAGATAAGTAATGGAGGCTCTGGTGAGCCAATTGCCTTCAGGCCACAGGAAACCAGTCACAGTGCCATAAGGGATAATACAAAGCAAGAGAAACCTCCCGTTCTCTCAAGTGCATTTTGACGCATTCATTTAAAACACGTTAATTTCCAGCGGTTCTCTACATTGCCGGAGGTGCAGGGGTCGCGGTTACCCAGTGGTTACAGATCTAGATTTATAGAGAGCTGGAGAGCAAGGTTAATTAGGTTAATCCCAGGTTACTCTATGAGAACAAAACCACACAAGTTATAATGGTCTGGCAAAATCTGACCTGTCTTTAAGATTCAATAACCTTTCAAAGGAACAGTTTACCTAATAATTCTAATTATTCTGTTGTTCCAAACACTATCGCCTGTGGGACAAAAAAAAAAGAGAGGATGTTTAGACAGTTTAGATAGTTTTGACAGTGGTTGTCTGGAGCTCAAAAATCTAAATAATAGTTGACACAATTACCTATGACTTCAAAATCTCATTTGAGCATGTCCATAATCAAACTTGACGGTACAAAAAATAAGAATCAATAGGTGGTATTTGTACATGACAAGAAAAATGGTAAGATGCATATTTGCACAATATGTTTGAACATGTTGACATTTTGAATATTGGTTTTCTTTGAAAGTTCTGAAAAAGTTTATAAAGGCAATCATGTTGGAAGAATTAAAGGCCTTGAGGACAGAACAACAGATCAATAGATAGAACAATAGAACAATTGATACAATGATAGACAGAATGATGGCATGCTAAATAGAAGAGTAGTATGATAGTAGTATGATGAGTACAATAGATGGATGGATAGACGGACAGACAGACGGATAGACAGATAGACAGATAGATAGATAGATAGATAGATAGATAGATAGATAGATAGATAGATAGATAGATAGATAGATAGATAGATAGATAGATGGAAAGATACATAGATAGAATGACAGACAGAAGAACGGACGGACGGATGGAAGGATGGTTGGATGGAAAGAATGATTTGTAGATCAGATCAATAGATGAAAAGTTTTTCCTCAAAGTCTAGGCCTTTGCCATAGATAGATAGATAGATAGATAGATAGATAGATAGATAGATAGATGGAAAGATACATAGATAGAATGACAGACAGAAGAACGGACGGACGGACGGAAGGATGGTTGGATGGAAAGAATGATTTGTAGATCAGATCAATAGATGAAAAGTTTTTCCTCAAAGTCTAGGCCTTTGCCACACACAGACAGTCAGCTATTTTATCATTCTAGCGAAACAGAAACAATCAGAAAGTGAGTCAAAATTGAGTGTAATGCTGCTCTTTTTATAGGTGCACCTGAATCCAATCCAGCGCAGGATGACTCACCCTCTGATGAGGAAGAACATTGTCTCAGCTCACATCAAAGAATTGCAAAATAATGTGGCCTTCATCCTCACATGAAAGTAGGAGAGCACCTGATCGCATCATAAAAAATACTGCCAGCCCTGCGGGAAATTACAATTCACTTTTCACCTGTTTGTGACCCCATCTATTGAGAAAATCAACTTGGACATGACAAACCAGAGAACAAACACAGGCAAACTCACACTCACTCAGCAATTGAGACACTACTAAAACTATAGCTGCAAAAAATAAAAATAATAATAATTCATAGCTATGAATATTAAAGCCACTCTGGCAACTAACACATTCACAGAGTGTCATCTGCTGGAAATCAAATAATAATGTGCATACACTTCTAATTAGAGCCTTAAAGTGAGATATTATAATGAACATTTTGTAAGTAAAGTCCTTAGTGTGTAATTTTAGTCTAATGCAAATGAATTATGAGGTACAAAGTCTACTGAACTTTTAAATAATTGTATGATTATATATTAGGTATCACAGTTTTAAGCTGTAAAATGTTTTATAAAAAAGATTACAAAACGTTACATAACTAGGTTCTGAGCATAAGATTTATGGTATTAAACTATCATGTTTAATAGGACAGTCATGATAAACAGTAAGTAAGTGTAACAAAAGCGAGATGACACGGATCCAAGTGCAAGCAGGGTTTATTAGCAAAGTAAAACAAACATGGGTAACCAGGAAATGGGAGCAAAACCAGAAAACAAGAGAACACAGGCATCTACAGAAGACAACGACTGCCAAACTGGAAGCCAGTCTCAAACGACTGCCATGGTAGCTTCAGGTGCAACGTACATGAGGGTCAGGAAACACTGGAGTGGTTAATGAATGAACGAACAAACAAACAAACTAATAAATAAATGTCTTGACATCAAATCCCTCTTTTGGAGAAAAAATATATAAATAAATAACTTAATTAATTAAATTTAAAATAAATTAATTAATAAAATTTCTTGACATCAAATCCATTTTCCATGTCAAAATGTCTGACATCAAAAAATCTTTCTCACTGGGATGAAGTGTAACTTCCCATCTCAAGTGCTAAAGTTACATATATTAATACTTTGCAGTAAGTAAGTAAGTAAAAAAAAAATAATAAACATCTCTCTGAAAATGCACACCTAATTCCAGTATGACGCACTGGGTCCTTTGGGGTATTAGTCAAACTATTTCCTGTCGCCTTATCTTTCTCCTCTCACATGAATGAATTAATGAATGAATGAATGGTGCATTTATATAGCGCTTTATTGTGTATTGTTGTACACCCAAAGCGCTTTACAATCATGTGGGGGGGTCTCTCCTCAACCACCACCAGTGTGCAGCATCCACTTGGATGATGCGACGGCAGCCACAGGACAACGGCGCCAGTGCGCTCACCACACACCAGCAACAGGTGGAGAGGAGAGAGAGTCATAGAGCCAATCAAGTGGTTGGGGATAAATGCAGATGCGCACACAGAAGCAGGTACTTTGATGAACAGATGGTATCTTGGACCGTGATTGACAGTTTCAAAACATGGTTCCATCATAGCTGTTTTCACATCTGGAACAAGAGCAGGATTTGATTGACACGCTGCTAGTTTCCTGCAATCTATTACCGGCACTGTCAAATGATACACAGTGACCTCTAAATAGACCAATGGCTGTTAGACATTGACAAGCCACTTTGTAAACTGCACATCAACAAAATCAATAAACTAGGGCATGTGTCATCAGAAAGTGTTGGGTGAATTATCTGTAGCTCATGTGAAAGATAAAACCATCCTGTTAGACTGGTATTTTTCACATCATAAACTTTAAAGAGCCCATCATTGCTGTGCAACAATTTCAACAAAACATTAGGCACACAACTAAACACAACCTTTTCATTTGATTATAAACCATTTTAACTAGGCTGAAGAAAATCGTAGTGGTGCTTGATCATGGTTGCTTACTGCTAGTGGAACTAAACTACTTAAAGTTTTCAAATACTTTGAAAAGGTTGCTGTATGAAGGTTGTACAGGCCCAAAAGATAGTTTGATTGATGGTTAGTGTGGTTATGGCCTTCTGACTGGTTGCTAGGTTTCTCTAGCTGGCTACAAGACATAATTTTTAGTAATTATTGGACATTAAAATCAGTTAGACAAAATAATGCTAAGTAGAATAACAGTGTTGCACTGTGAAGGAGATTGATTGGCAGTTAAGCAGTTATTAAACTGCTGAATTTTGTGATTGACCGATAAGAGAGCTGTGCAATAAAATACACTACTGTTGAATAAATATATATATTGATATATACGTAGATATATAGATATTTTAAAGAAATTAATAATTTATTTTAGCAAGGACAAATTAAACTGATTAAATGTGACATTAATGACAATGTTACAAAATATTTATTTTTCAAATAAATGTTGTTCTTTTGAACTAGAATCCTGAAAAATCCCAGGGAAATAAAAATTATGGATTCCACAAAATATGGAACAACACAACTGAGCAGCAAATCAGCATATTATATAATTATATAATTAGTTTAAGGATCATGTGACACTGAAGTCTGGAATAACAGCAAAAGAAAATTCAGATTTGCATCACAAGAATAAATTACATTTTAAAGTATATTCAAACAGACAACAGTTGTTGAGAGAAATCAGGAGTAAGTGTAGAGGCGTTGTGTGTGCTGTGTGAACAGTATGCTTACTGTAGTTCTAGACTAAATGTGAACATGCATTTACTCATCTCACTTGCATAAAAACTGATTCAGTATTCCTCAAAATGAATAAAAACAGTGAAATGCAAACTCAGAATATAGCACAAACCCGCAATAATTAAATGTTAAATATCAAAAATATCCTTTATGTATTTAATCCCATTTTATTAAACAATTTCTTTGCTGCTGATCTTCGATGATCTAGTTCAACCATACTAATAAGCAACAACATTTGTGGACAGTGTTAGCTCCTGATTAGTGAAGGAAGCACTCGCAGCGTCTCTTTCCCTCGGGGTGTCACGGTTCTGCTGGTGTGCCCTAGTTTGCCACCAGATGTCACTGTGTGTTTTGTTGAGCGCATGGCTTGTTGTTTGTTGTTGGTGCCATGTGCTCTCCTGTCTATTGTCTGACCCCGCCCTTATTTTTATCTCATTATTGTTTCAGTCACCCCACCTGTGTCTCCCTTGTTTGTCTCCCTATTTATTCTCCTTGTGTCTGCAGTCCTGTGCTGGTTCGTTATTATATGTCTGAGTATCATAGTTGTATGTATCTTATGTTCCTCTTGCCTTGCCTTTCCTTGCTGTGTTGTGCCCTGTCCTGGCCTGCCTGCCTGTTTTCCCCCCTCGGGGTAGTTTTTGTTAGTTTTGTTTTATTTTTACTATTATTAAAAGCCCATTCATCCTGCATTTGAGTCCTCGCCTCATCTCTCTCCCGGGACCATGACACATGGTTACATGGTTGTGCTGCGTCGGAATGCTTTGGGAACGAGAATACCCACTCCACCATGCTTACAAATCCCTGCCTAGTGTGGAACATTACATAGCTAGGACGAGTGAACAGAGGAGCCAGGAGTGGTTCCCATGTCGAGGTTGTAAAATCTGACAAACGTAAGTGGGGTGGACCAGCCCACAGTGTTACAGATGTCGTGCATCGACACCCCAGAGAAAAAGGCCTTGGTGGCTGCCACACTTCTAGAAGAGTGTGCTCTGACCCCCAAGGGTAAAGGGAGGTCAGAGGACTCATGGGCCAAAGATATTGCACCCACAATCCACCAAATTAAGGTCTGCTTGGTCACCGGGAGACCTCTCTTGGGCGGACCAAAGCACAGGGCAGCTCTGTGGACATAAGTATCCATTGCTCTAACTGGACAGACAAGATTAAGCTTTTCCTGGTCCGGGTCCCTAAAGGGAGGAGGACAGAAAGCCTGCAGCACAACTGAACCATTCGAGCAGTTGACTGGGTCCAGCAGATGATTACCGCACCAAGAAGTGAAAAGGTTCCACTTCAAGGAGTACAGTTTCCTCGTAAAGGGAGCTCTGGACTGGAGCTCTGGACAGGATGTCTGCTCTTCCCTCAAGGAGAGGAGTTTTCCCTGGCCCCAAAGAAGGATCTGGTGCGCCAGCCTGTATGAGGGGTGCGAACGCAGACCCTCCTTGGTGGTTGATGTAAGAGAAAGCCACAGATGAACGCTCCACAGCCTGTGAGGGAGGCATTCGTCGTTAGCATTACGTGATGACAAGGAGCCCCTAACACTGGGCCTTGTGACAGGAACCAAGGCTTCCTCCACATGTCTATGGCACGTAAGCATTGCTACGTGACCTTGATCATGTGGAGCGAGTTGCCTTTCGGGGAAAACCCCTTGATTCTGAGCCACCACTGGCCAAAAGTTATCATGTTGGATGCAGCTGCCATCAGACCAAACAGTCTCTGAAACTGTTTGACAGTGAGTGACTGGCCTAGCTTAACCCTCTTTATGGCTGTGAGGATTGACTCGATCCGAGCAGGAGACAGATGTGCCTGCATCGTGGTCGAATCCCACCCCACGCCAAGATAAGTGGTTCACTGTACTGGAAAAAACACAGTTTTTCTTGGCGTTCAACCTTAACCCCAGCTCTTTTATATGGGCAAGGTTGACATCTCGATGCCGAACCGCCACCTGCTCCAATTGAGCTAATATCAACCAATCGTTGACATAATTGAGCCCAGGAGTCGCACTGGAATCTGCAGCTGGAGAGCAGCATCCACGCACTTGGTGAAATATTGGTATGCTTTGCCCCTGAAAGCAAACCTCAGGAAATTCCAGTGTTGAGGAAAGACTGAAATATGGAATATGCGTCCTTTAGATCTATCGTGACAAACCAGTCCATGGACCTGATTTGAGACACAATCTGTTTGAGTGTCAGCATTTTGGACCTGGTTCAGCAGAGGAAGATCTAAAATAGGACACAACCCCCCATCCTTCTTTGGAACAATGAAGTCCCGGCCTCACAACCGCAGACCACGTGTAACCACACCAGCCCAGGACCTCCACATCCAGCATCTTCACCTCCAAGATCGTCTGAGACCAGCCACCCGGAGAGCTGCTGCAACAATCGGTTTGCATAACCAAAGAATTTCTGCACAAACTGTCAGAAACCGTCTCAGGGAAGCTCATCTGCATGCTCGTTGTCCTCATCGGGGTCTCGACCTGACTGCAGTTCATCGTCGTAACCGACTTGAGTGGGCAAATGCTCACATTCGATGGCATCTAGTGTTGTTTCTGGCGGCCTGTTTAAATTTTAGTTTTAGTCTAGTCTTTGTGTGAAGCTGTCATTTTAGTTTTTATTAGTTTTAGTCACGTTCATACTCTTTTTAGTCTAGTCAAGTTTTAGTCAACTAAAAGTCTGAGCATTTTAGTCTTATTTTAGTCAGAATTATCCATGACTATTTTAGTCTAGTTTTAGTCGACGAAAACTGATGACATTTTAGTCTAGTTTTAGTCGACGAAAACTGATGACATTTAGTCTAGTTTTAGTCAATGAAAATTGTATTTTAGTCTCTTTTTAGAAATGCAATTCTATTTAACCCAGTCAATATAGTATAAGTACCTAGTAGTATAGACAAACCAAAATGTTCTTTTAGCCAAACCCATTTCAAACAAGGTTATCTTATTATATTATTGTTACCTTATAGACTCAAGAATACATTCATTCCAGACACAGAAGATGCTCTGATTTGAATTTACAACATTTATTTTACCAACCAAACATGTTAGAAGTACACACACATAAATTTAAATAAAGACGAACCCCGGCTGGCCGGCCATTGGTCCCTTTCTCTGTGTCAGACTTAACTTTGTTTGGTTTTCGTCTTCTAAATCAGTGTTTCCCAAACTTTCTTTAGCCGCGGCACCCTTTGGAAATTTTAACAAATTTGTGGCACCCTACAAAATTAATTTTGTCACAATATTTGAATTTCTAACTTCGGTGTGATAATTTGAAAAGTATAGATATTCGGTACAACAGAGAAGAACTGCAGAATATAATGTCATACAGATATTTTTAATATTATCAAAACAAATTTGTCTATCAATGCATGCATCGCATGCGATATTTAACACGCATCTTATCAGTAAAGCCGGTTCTATAATCAGCGGTAAATCTCCATCACCTGCGGGCTTTCACATTGAGCAGCATTAACTACACAGAGCCGTTGTTCACTGACGAGCTGCGCAAAACCACGTCCATATTCCCGCAATTTTTTGAGCAGCTCGTCAGTGAACAACGGCCAACCATGTTGCAAGGATCTGTACACAATTCCTGGAAGCTGAAAACATCCCAGTTCTTGCATGGCCAGCATACTCACCGGACATGTCCGTTTATTATTTTGTTCTGTGTATATATAATTAAAAATTTTATAATTTGTTTAAAACAATTATTTGCAATAAATTACTTTTTTTTTTTTTTACTTTACTTTACTTTAAAAAATAAATAAATAAATTTAATTTAATGTAATGTCTTGAAACTAACTTCTTTTGGGAGCCTGTATCAGCAAATAGTAATTATAGTAATTCATCAAGTGAAGAATTTTGTGTAAAACAATTACTTAAATTAAAAATATTTTAACTTTAAAATCTACAATGTTGTGTCTTTGAATTGAATTGAATTTGTGAGCCTTTCTTTGCAACGTTTATAATATGCAATTTATTTTCATTAATTTATTAATTCAGCCAATTTTATTTGCTTGACAGCTCCAAGAAAAATCCAAAAGAAAAAAGAAAAAGGAAAAGTCTTTAAAAACTATTTTGCAAGCAAATAAGTGCTATTTCTAGTTTGTTAAATGTCTGTCATATATCTTAACCTCTCACATCAGGCTCTTTCAGCGCATGTGTGCGGTAACCCGCCCGAGGGCAAATAAATATAACAAGTCAACAACACTAAAGCGTCTGTGGCAGATCCCTGCGATGGGACAGACAGTGGTGTCAGCTGTGACAGTCACACCTGCCCTGTGTTTCTTCTGTTTATCCTTACACACCTTTCCTCTCGAGTCAGACAAACACACTCACACAGACTTACAACGCCACTTCAGATTCATCAGTCAGCATTCGCGAGGCTCATTGAACGGAGGGAAGGTCATATCCATCTGTCAGTATTTTGGAACACTCCATGGGAAAGCAAAGAGTGTTTGTTTCTGACTGATATGACGGGAGTGCGGCCCATGTGTTGTTTCAGGGCAGGTGTGCCCTCAGGAGTGTTTGGTGACTGATGTGTCTTGATATGAGTCAAGTCAAGTCAAGTCACCTTTATTTATATAGCGCTTTTAACAATACAGATTGTGACAAAGCAACTGAACAGCATTAATTAGGAAAATAGTGTCAATAATGCAAAATGACAATAGTAAACACTAATTTTTCAGTTAAAGACAGTTCATCATTGAATTCAGTGATGTCAACATCCAGCTCAGTTTAAATAATATCTTTGCAATCATGTCAACGATAACGCTGGAAATGAAGTGTCCCCAACTAAGCAAGCCAGAGGCGACAGCGGCAAGGAACCAAAACTCCATCGGTGACAGAATGGAGAAAAAACCTTGGGAGAAACCAGGCTCAGTCGGGGGGCCAGTTCAGGTGAGAATCTTTGGCCATGTTTGTTATAGACCCAATAGGCCTGACAGGTTAAGCTGAAAACATCTGCGTAAGTTTAGTTTCAAATCGGTTTATTAAAGTATAGACATATACTAGACTTTTGATACATTTCCCCCTGAGGTCGACTTATAAATGCTTACTGCACCCAAAAGAGTCATAATTTAGAAACCAAATGATCATTTTTCACCATATCTCTGGCCTTAGATGTAGCAGGTTGTTCCACAGAAGAAACTCATTCCGCTTTTATTTTTTTATTTTTTGTAACAATATAGTAGGTTAAAAAAATATTATAAAATAAATAAGTTTGGGGTTGGTAAGATTTAATTTTTTTTATGTTTTTGCAAGAAGATTTTTGTGCTCACAGAGGCTTCATTAATTTAATCAAAAATAAAGTAGATCAGTAAAATTGTGAAATATTACAACAATTCAAAATATCAAAGCTGAATACTCAACATCAGTACGCCAGTCATCAGTGTCACATGATCCTTCAGAAATCATTCTAATATGCTGATTTGCTGCTCAAGAAACATTTATTATCAATGTTGAAAACTATGGAAGTCCATTTCTGAAAAAAAAAAATCATGCATAAAAAGTTGAAATTGCAACATCATAATTATGAAATAAATAGTGAAAATTATGACTTTAGAAGTCATAATTATGAGATAAAAAGTCAAAATAGTGACTTGTAAAGTCGAAATTGTGACATACAAAGCTGAAGTTATGACCAAATGCTGAAATAATTTGCAAATCAAAGTTGAGTGGAATCAGTATGCTAAGCTGTTCAGGTTGAACTAATTGTAAAAATGTAAAACTATAAGGTTATTGGTTGAAAACATTTGATGAATATCAGTATTGCTGTAAAAGCACTGTAATCCTGTTTTCCATTATATATCAGACATGAATCTAATCACAGCTAATCTCACAGGAAATTTAGGGATGCTTTTTGCCTGGTTGTTTATCACTGGAAATAATGATCAAGATTTGAAATGCGGTAATTTTGTGGTAAATGTTCAAGTCATTTGAGTAACTGTAGATCGTGTTCCAGAGAGTGCTCGATTCAAAGTGTGTGTATCATGAATTGATCTGCTACTTCCCAACATGACAGTCATTTTGAACCCCGTCTGCGGTTGCTTACTGTGAAATCACAAGATCTTTTAACTCATCAGAGATGGATGTATTCCCTGTCTCTGTCACGCTCTCAGATGAATGAAAGAGATCTTTAAGATGTGCTCTCGCTTCCTCTTTCAAGTGGCTTTACATTGCATACTGTTCAACAGCTTTAATATTACACCCTATAACAGAGAGCAAAACTGCGTATACTGTTGGGGGAAAAAAAAAAAATATATATATATATTATTTTATATTAAACATACATTTTAATACAAATTAAAAAAAATAAAAATAACAAGTATATATTTAATTAATTGATTTATTTTTAATATTTTTGTATTACAATTGTGCCGTAGCCTTTCAGAGTCTTTTAAAATACGCTCATACTCCATTCAGACTCCGTTCTGTCCTTATTTACCTCTCCTCTCTTCTGGGCGGGAGACACATATATTTCATTTGCCCTGTCAATCTCACAGTGATCCATTAGCACACATAAAAACGGAAGATTCTGCTTACGGCCATCACACCGCCGGTGTGTTTGTCTGTCTGCTGTCACACGGGCCTTTTTCTGTCAGATATTAAAGGTGAAGGGTGTAAAGTCTGTGCCACTAGCGTCACCAAACAGAACTGTGAAAATAATAATAAACAAGTTTAAACACTCTTCCCATCTGCCACTGGTAATCCTGTTTTCCATTATATATCAGACCTGAATGTAATCCCATGTCACAGGAAATGTATGGATGCATGTTGGAATGAATTTATCTGCTATTACACATCTTTTGCTGCATCTTTGATGCTTCTGTTCACAGCTCAAATTGATCTAGCATAGTTTTACAGTAAATTGAGAAAATAAACATTGCCATATGATAACGGTGTCCCACAATGGAAGCACTGTAATATGTTTCCTCATTGGGAATTATAGTATCATCAGTTATTTTACTGCAGTTATGTATTTATTTGCATGAGTTTATAATTAATCATTGTATTTATGCATATATAACAATTATGATTTATGTGTTCTGAAAAATGAACAGTTGCATTCTGCAGAAAGGTGAAAAACAACAGTACACAACCTAACTGACAATATTACTGAAAAATAAAGGAGAAATAATCAATTTAAGTTAGCAGAAACATTAATCAAATAAAAGAGTTAATGTATAAAATAATTTAAATGAATTCAAATATTTTGTAAGAAAATAAATTACCATTTATTTGCCATTTTTTGTTTGTTTGTTTGTTATATGTATAGTGTCAAACATTTATATAAAATACCACTTTTTAATGCCTTTCAGAGTCTTACAAGAATGAAAGCAACAAAAGGTTAAAGAGTCAAAGAGAAATAAACAGCATAAAATAAAGGGCACGGGCGCTTCCCTTAATAAATGCTTGACCAAACTTTAATTTGAATTATGAGTGAACAGGTGCTTCATTAACGAAATGGAAACTCAAGGAGAGAGATACAGATGCATGCTGTCATGACAGCACTATAACTCAACACATCTGAAGACCTCCATTATGCCAGGGATGATAAATAAAATGAAGAGCAATTCCTGAGTACTGATTAATCTACTTGACAGCAATTACGAGTATTGAGAAGCTGTTAAAGCTCACCCCTCCTACATTTGTGTTAAAACAAACAGGGTTCATATCATTCTATCAGATAAACTGCAGCATCAGTGGACAATGTTTTATAAAACAAATACACATTTTTTCTTCATAATTAAACTTTGATCTTCTTAATTTAAATATGTACCTTAGTTTCAATTTAATCTTCTTGATGACATAATCTGAAAGTGAGGATTTTTTTGTAATGTCAAAAAAAAAAAAAAAAACTGAATATATTAAGCTAAGCTTTTTTTCTATTTGAGTCAATGTTTCTGATCCAAAAGTGTTGAAAACATAGGGGGGGGGGTCAACACATCTGAAGACCTCCATTATGCCAGGGATGATAAATAAAATGAAGAGCAATTCCTGAGTACTGATTAATCTACTTGACAGCAATTACGAGTATTGAGAAGCTGTTAATTAAAGCTCACCCCTCCTACATTTGTGTTAAAACAAACAGGGTTCATATCATTCTATCAGATAAACTGCAGCATCAGTGGACAATGTTTTATAAAACAAATACACATTTTTTCTTCATAATTAAACTTTGATCTTCTTAATTTAAATATGTACCTTAGTTTCAATTTAATCTTCTTGATGACATAATCTGAAAGTGAGGATTTTTTTGTAATGTCAAAAAAAAAAAAAAAAACTGAATATATTAAGCTAAGCTTTTTTTCTATTTGAGTCAATGTTTCTGATCCAAAAGTGTTGAAAACATAGGGGGGGGGGGATTATATACATATGTATGTGTGTGGCAGTAAGTGGTCAGGAGTTTAAAGATTACTAATAATAAGAGAAATCCTATAGTCGACTACGCCACCCGGAATACACCGGGACATAACAGCCCTAAACAAAAGGGACACAGGTTCGTTGCCAAAAGGCAGGGTGAGCATAATAATAATAATAAAGTATAAACAAGTCACTTTATTAACATACAATTGATAAAAACACATACAACACTTCACACCAGGTCTCAATACATCACACGTCTTTACCAGTAACTTATAAAACAAGTACAATAAGAGAAAATAAAGGGGGAAGTGGCCAGCAAAGACCCTCAGATTTCTACCCCACACTCAATACCCATGACACACACTTGTGAAAAATCAGTAATATTAAACACAGCACTCCATGTGGACACGCAGTACAAGGTACCATGGCCGATCCCTCCCACCTAAATCCACACACCAAACAACACAAAACAAAATATAACCGACTGACCCAGATGAATTCCAGACAGAACAAAATGGAGTAGAGCAGAGCAGAAGTGCAGTCAGTTACTTGAGGTTCGTTACGCTTCAATTAAGATCATTAGAAACCCCTGGACGTGCAATCAATCCTGCTGGACATTGAACAAAAGTTAAACATAAAAACTTGTTTAAAACAAACTTTAAACTACCCATACCTACCAAGAAAACAGCACAATGCTGCAATACACATGGTCGCTCACCACACAGGATTACAGCTACTTGCAGGCCCAGATCTAAAAACAAACAAAGGTAATAAGCCTCTATTAGGCATTTTTAAAAACGGAACAAACCTGAAAACTGGCCAACAGCCAGTACACAAAAGACAGGAGGATAACCCAACTGCTAGCACTCATTCAAAGCGCCACATGTCACAAAGGGGCAGTATAGAGGAGCATGCATCACAAGCAACCAAACACTTCCACCTTTTATATGCACAACAGGCACTAATTGGCTAATAAAACTTACCCAACTGACCAATCATGATAAAGTACAAACCCTGATAGGTTCACCTGTTTGGGTAACGCCAGCCAATCATACTGGGTCTATAGCTCACTCTGCTACATATATACTGTATATTCCTGTTAACTTTATTTATTTATTTTTTTTTGTATTGTGTAACGAATCAGCTCATGGGAAATATGAATAATTAACCATAACTAGTTATAATTAATTATGAATATTTTAGATCCACTGTAGATATTTAGCTGACCTCTCAGGGTCAACTGTCTTGTGAATTCTAAGAACGTTAATTTCCTGGTTAAGGGAAATAACTTTCTTACTGTACAATTCTACAAATGCTTGTAGCATAAATCTGCATTCCCCACTCGTGATATAACATTATCTTTAAGCAGGGAGGAACACACAACCTATAACGTGGCTTGCCCTCGCCCATGAACTGCTTTGTCCTTGCATGAGCTTAGACATAGCTGGAGCTTATAGACTTTTGACAGACAACAATAAATATGACTGACACACACAGAGCGCTTCGCTGAATGACAGAAAGCTGACGCTGGCTCCGCCGCACGTGCTTTTATAGCTTCCCGTTCATGACGTCATCCGCCGTGACGTACCGCTCAGCTATTGGACTGATTTCACATGTGATTCAGAGCGTGGGTCACTGAAGGCGTTCCCCTAGTGTTCTCGACGCAGCTCGAGTTCCTGAAGAGGAACCAGTTTGCGTCAGAGTAACTTGATGAATGGAAAGGACAAGTCCGAAGCCTGGCACGAGCTTAGCGTTTCAGGGAGCGTTTGTCTCACCGCCTCTCAGAATTCCAACAAACCACCGACTGGGAGGGTCCCTGGAGCAGGGCCTTTAAGGTCGGAGAAGATCCCCGCCTTTCAAGATGGGCTTGTCCAATGAGGGAGATGGAAATTCCGAGCGGGAGGTGGCAATTGCTGGAGGGTTTACGACTCTTTGTCTCTAAGCATGGTAATTTGCAAATGGACTTGAATCGAAATTACTAAAGGTTCTCAGGACCCTAATATATATTGCCTATGTACCAATATATAATATACACGCTTGTTTCGATCATAAGAAGGCAAATTCATAGATACTAGACAAGGTAGGATTACAAATAGTGAAAGGATGACAGGAGTGTGTTTTGATTATAAACCTGCATCACAGTATACAATTTCAAAGACAAAATACACAATGACAATAATATACCCAATTACCTGAAGGATCATGTGTGTTCATTCAAAGAAAGGTTTTCCTATTAATTAATTAGCAAAGAAAAGTCCTTCCCTTGTGGATTTTCCTTATGGGCAAGGAAGCGATTTTCTTCACCTAAATTCCAGGAGGTCGTAAATGTATCAGGTGTCAGTATTGCTATGGAACCAGGGGCCTGTTCAGCTTCCTGGGGTGTTACAGAGTATTTGTTAAATCTAGCTAACAAAATATATATTGTGTGTGTGAGTGGTCCAGACGCTACAATTGTTATTTTTTATTTATTTATTTATTTTGTGTGTGTGTGTGTGTGTGTGTGTGTGTGTGTGTGTTTGTGTGTGTGTGTACCTGTTTTTCTATTCTGGTGGGGACTTAAACTTGAATACACAGACTCATGGGGACTCGTGTCACAGTGGGGACCTAAATTGAGGTCCCCACGGGTAAACAAGCTAATAAATCACACAGAATTAAGTTTTTTGAAAATCTATAAATGCAGAAAGTTTCCTGTAAGGGGTAGGTTTAGGTGTAGGGTTGGTGTAGGGCGATAGAAAATACGGTCTGTACAGTAGAAAAAGCATTACGCCTATGGAGAGTCCCCACAAGAATAGCAAACCAGACGTGTGTGTGTTTGTGTGTGTTTTGAGAATGGCATGGTCTTCCAAGCTCACTGGCAAAGTGAAATGACCAGCTTTTGGTAGTTGGGATTGGTGTGTGAATATGAATGTAAATGGTCATCCATCTTTATATGGTGGCATATGGTACAGATGTCATAGTGTTTGGAGCCAATAAATGGATTTGCCAAGGAAGTGCAGTGTCATGGCTGTGCCCGAAGTGTCTCTCTCTCTCTCTCTCTCTAAGTCTATGAATACCAGCTGTGTCCACTCAGAGTAAAAGGCAAAGGTCAGTTGAATCCCCCACAGCTTCACCTGCCGCTCACTTTCTGGCCGACATTCACCAAACCACAATCTACATTACTGGCACAGTCTCCTCTCCACAGATATTCACTCATATAAAGTGATACACAGGGATGAGAGTGTACTGTAAAGCCGGGAAGATGTTTGGCAGAAAGTCAATGACAGAGACACATCTGACTCTGAAGAGGATCACATGCTCCCTAATCATCCCACTACACACTTCCGTCAGAGAATCATTTCTATTATATGACTTGTCATAAGCTAAACACTCTTATGTGACAGTTATATATTTAATGTCTTCTAGGACATATGAAATCACTCCATTTGAGACATTTCAAAAATCTGTTGGGCTCCCTGTGAGTGCTGCCAATAAGTACATTTGAAATGTGTTGCCAAAAATAGCTTCAAAAATGGTTTTATGGGTTTACATTCAATGTATTTCTACTCTCTTGACATATAAATGAACATGCACAAGGCATGTACACATTTAATAAACTGACAGAACGGTGATAAAGGTCTTTACATGCAAAGCCAGTAGAGTTGATTGGGTTTTGCTTAAACAGTTTATGACCTTTCCTTACAGGAAGCCAATTTATAATGCATAATCAGTGCAAGACGTGTGCATGTTCACAGTGAGAGAAGAGAAGGAAACAATAGAGAGAAAAGGGCGAATGGTATCTGGAAATGATGGACTCGAAAGTGTGTCATCCACCAGAGCACAGCTTGGACAGGTTGGGATTTAAAACTATTACAAATCTTTTAAAAAGATTTTTAGAATTTGAATTATTTTATTTTTTGGGTAATTGAAATAAAGCTAAAATAAAATATAAATTAATTATCTAAAACTAAATAGCGATTAATTATACAATTAATCATATAAAAAAATGTTAGAAACATTTCCTTGGTGTGACGGGGCTAACGAGACGTGTGGATCCATCTGCAGGCTTTATTCAAGAGATGTGGTAAACAGGCAGGGTCAAACAATGGCAAACAGGTATATGGCGGGCAAAACACAAGAATAGTCCCAGGGCTAGCGTAGGTCACCGATCAGCAGACAGAATCACAGGGGCGAGACGAGAGGGAAAAATCCAGGAAAACAGGCAAAGATCAGAAACCGCGAAAACAGGCAAGGCAAGGCAAAACAAGGAAAACACAGAGACTCGGAATGGGGTACGGGCTAAATAATACTCAGCAGAGAATGGTGGTTAGAGTGGGTGTTATATAGTGAGTGAGGTGATAAGAAACAGCTGCGTGCAATGAGTGCAATCAGTGCAGTGTGCGAACCGTGCAAAGAATGATGGGATATGTAGTCCGGGGTGCTATGCAACAGTTTGTGTTGTGCGAGAGTCA
>NW_015505193.1:2355312-2367445 GCF_001515645.1 Sinocyclocheilus grahami
CAAGCTTTTATTAAAGAGACGTGGTATAACAGGCAGGGTCAAACAATGGCAAACAGGTATATGGCGGGCAAAACACAAGAATAGTCCCAGGGCTAGCGTAGGTCACCGATCAGCAGACAGAATCACAGGGGCGAGACGAGAGGGAAAAATCCAGGAAAACAGGCAAAGATCAGAAACCGCGAAAACAGGCAAGGCAAGGCAAAACAAGGAAAACACAGAGACTCGGAATGGGGTACGGGCTAAATAATACTCAGCAGAGAATGGTGGTTAGAGTGGGTGTTATATAGTGAGTGAGGTGATAAGAAACAGCTGCGTGCAATGAGTGCAATCAGTGCAGTGTGCGAACCGTGCAAAGAATGATGGGATATGTAGTCCGGGGAGCTATGCAACAGTTTGTGTTGTGCGAGAGTCAATGTAATGGAAAGGGTGACCTCTGGTGGTGAATAAACGGAAGTCCATGGACCGAATTTGTGACACTTGGCAACTAAATGAAGTTTAATTTGAAGTACTACAATTACTAAAACTGAAATAAATTAATAAAAATCTATACAGAAATATAACATTTATTAAAAATTACTGAAACTTACATTAAAAAATAATTAATGAATTATATAAATAAATAAATAAATAAATAAGATAATTGCTTTAGTTTGGGCTCCAATTCTCACTATTAACTACATCTAATAAACAACTATATAAGTACTGATAAACACACAATATGCTAGCAATAAGTATGCTAATAAGAAACTAGTTGAGAATTGATCCTTAAAACAACAGCTAATTCAGCTGTTACCAGCTAATTCAAAATAAATTCTATAATAGTACAAATAAATAACGACTGCCTAAAATAACACTCTCTTTTTATTTGAAACATTGTAACTGCCGACAATTATGCTAATCAAGCTTTGTTCACTCTTGACTCATCATTCGAATCTGCTCTATCATCTCTATTCCATTAAGTCCAATACATTTGGACCAATCAATCATTTTATCTCAGCTGTCTACATTCATACTTTAGCGTTAAATCATAATTGATGGTATTAAAACAGTAACAGGGACATAAATGGAAAGAAAGTCAGATTCTAGATCAGTTTCATTCTAAACTCATTCTAAACGTTTATATTACATAAAAGCATATGACCTGGAAACAGCACGACTGCGAGAGTGATATTGCAATGCAATAATTAAATAAACAAGGAGTTCAAATTACATTTTAGGCACAATGTTACCAGTTACATTGTCTATTTCATCTCCGCTGATGAAAAAAAAAGTTTCAGACAAAGTCATAACAGAAACCAACAGCAGTGTTTTGTTCCTGAATGAATTGTTGGTTTTGAATGAATCATTTAAGTGAATGAGTCAATGATTCCTTCATAATGACAGTTTCTTGATTAATTCCTGACTAAATCAGTGAATCAAAATTTAAAAAGCATTCTCAATTCATTTCTGAATGCACCAGTGGACTCTATAAACAGTGTGTTGAGTACACTTAAATCCTAACATCCCTCATCTGACAAGATTTATCAACGGTAGGAAAACATGGAAGGGTGCAATCGGGCCAAGGCGAACCCTCTCTCTTCCACCTGCATGCCGTGATGTTATCTCTGGCCCTATTCCACCCGCTCTGTCTGGGTAATGGCCTGAGTTTGTATCCCTCTTAGCCCAACACTAATCCAGTCTGGAGATCTCTCAATGTCGGCAGGTATCATATTGTGTGAGTATCTCCGCTGTCTGTTTATCATCCTCTTTCCTGCCCAAGATAACCCACTGCAGGCTATTCCCATTGGCCTGTGAGAGGGGAATTACTCCACAGCAGAATAACGTTAGAATGGGTATTACACAAATAGATATCAAAATATCAAAAGTTAATTAGAAACACATGGTCTCCTCTCTGAAAGGTTTAGAGTCTCCCGTTTCAAACTTGAGGCCTTAATTTCACAAATAAACTGCAAGTACAGTGCTGAGCACAGTAGTGAATTAAAACTGACCTAAATTAAAACTGGTTTTAAAAAGATTCTCCATTGTTGATCATTTCTTCAGATCAGAGCTAGAAAGAGAATAAGAAACAGAAATAAAATGACGAGGAAAGCATGAGGCGGACAGGTCATGAGGGGAGGAATACATGTAAAAGCATAATTTGCACCTTGCTAACTTTTCCTCTCCCTACATTCGCCTCCATAAGCACTTGATTAGATCACACACCCTGTGGCCTTCGTTTCTTCATAGGAGGGGAGAAAATGACAGGGTTTCCCTGGAGTGAGGTTCAGATTGCTCCTGCCCATAAAAGCCTTCTACCTTCGCAACACAATGGATTCAGGGAGCAGCTGGTTTCCTGTAGAACCTAAAGACTCCGACTCCAGCTGCTTACAGAAAGAAAGTCACTAAGAAATTACTTCACCACCAAAGGCTGGAGCCACGAGAGGCCGAGAGAGAAAGACTGAGCCGATTGTGGCATGAATGTAGGACAGGACTCTCAATTACAAGCAGATCTGTTTGATGTGAAATGTGTGCTCTTGGTTTGATAGATCATGCACAACAGTTTTGGAGTAAACAAATAAATGAAAAATAACAACATCTGAGTGTTTTATACATTAAGTCATTTATTTCTTAAAGTATAAGGCGTCTGGACAAGGCTGTGGAGATCTATTGCTCAAAACCAAATTATGACTTTTTTTCTCAATGTCTATAAAGTGCAAAGCATTTTCTGACTCACTCCCTCTGCTTTCTGGAGGAATCTTACTGTCATTTCTCCTTCTTTATGCTTAGAATAAAATGCTTTCTGAATAAAATGATTAACACTTTTTATTCAGCGAGGATGCAGTAAGTTGGTTAAAAGTAAAAGTAAAGATCAAATCATTTTTACGTCAAATAAAGGATGTTAATTTTTTTTTTTATTGTACTGCTGGAGTAATACTGCAAATAAACAAGCAAACAAACAAACAAATTAATTAATTAATAAATACCTTTGCAGCACAGAAATAAATTGCATTTTAAAATATATTAAATTGGAAATCATTTATTTTAAATTGTAATACTATTTCACAATAGTACTGTTTTTACTGTATTTGTGATCAAATAAATGCAGCATTGGTGAATATAAGAGACTTCATTCTTTCCAACCTCAAAAAGGTAGTTTATGTAAAACCATATGACATTACATAATACAACAATGTAAAAAGAGACGCCATTGCATGTTCAACAGCTTGTCTAGGAAGTACAATGTACAAATAAGGTACTTTTGAAGATACTGTCCCAGTGACACACTGTTGTACCTCTACGTTTTTGTATTTTTTTCTGACAGTTGACAATAAGGGATTTGTGACTTGTTAACAACTACAGCAAGTTTCTGAAAGCTCACTGCAAGTCTATTGAGTTCTGGATTCTGAACCAATTTTCTTACAGCTTATCAACACGCATATCAATTCAGTTCTGCTACACTTTCAAAAATGGCGTAAAAGGGTGCATACAAATTTTTCACATTGCTTTTTTATCCTCAGACACTGTACGGACACAGAACCTCCCTTTTCTTTTAACAGCCTGCTTCCCCGCCGATGGGGTTATGACTTCATTAAAACTGAACAAAGATCGTAAAAATCAGACATACAAATTATGCTCCATTTAGTAAAGTTAAATGACTTCACATAAAAGCAAATCAGTGTTGTACCACTGCTGGATCTACTGAGACATAAAGGCAGTTTCACCTGAACTACAAGCCTCTTTAGAAGGACAATAATTAACCAAGTAACAGAAAAATGATTTCACCAAAGCATAATAATTGTCAGTATTTATTGGGTGTTTAAATCGAAATTATCATTTTGAGGATTTTAGAAAGAATATAACCTCACATCTATGAGTCAGCCACTCTGAGATATTATATTAGTGAACATTTATGATTTGAAACAAAATTGGGCACCAGTGCAGAGATCCTTTGACAACTCAAAACACTAGAGCGAAATGACAGGCTTGGTGTTAATGAGAAACACATCATTTTGTCAGCCGTCATGACAGTCACGATCAGCCACGAGGAACATGGCATCACATTAGCACTTCTTAAAAACAAATCATTCTTAGCCAGTAATTTAGCAAGAGATAAGATGCCCATAATGTGAGTGACAGTTTTAAAGCAAAACTGTGTCAGCATCCACACAACGATCTGCAGAAATCATTGGAGTCAAGTGTAAGTGTACACATCCGTGGGGCGTTCACATTGACAGTGATTAAAGGTGGGGTAAGTGATAGCCAATGTTGATATTTCAAACCAAAACAAACACGCCCCTACCCCAAAAGGGTCTCGCCCCAATTTTGATAGCTCCCTCACACACATACGTAAGCAACCCAGGTAATGATTAGTTCTGTGAAACAAAGCAAAACCAATGTTACACCGTGTCTACACCGGACGCAAGAGGCGCGGCGCGACAAAATACTATATAACTCATTATAATGAGCCTGTCTACACAGGATGCGGCGCGGCGCGGTGCGACACGACAAATCCCCGACAGAAAACTGCTGCTGCGTTCTATTTATGATGTATTGACACAAATTTCAAATGATTTTCAACGGTTGCTTTGTCGCATCCAGCTGTTGCGGCGCGGCGCAACAACTGCCGCGTCCAGTGTAGACACGGTGTTACTCACCTATCGAGAAGAAACAAAGCAACCTCGGTGTCCGATCGCAGGCCTTCCGCTCCTTGAGTTCTCTCCAGCGCTGGAAAGCTGATCCAATATTGAATACATTTCAATACATTGAATACATTGAAAGCTGGTCCTACTTCTTGCCTTATCGTAAGCCTTCTTTTGGTCCGCAGACGTTTTCCTCTTTTGTTTTTTTTATCCGCCATCTATCTCTAACATTCTATCGTTAGGCTCGGCTATTGTCCGTCCTGTGCATGGAGTGCTGTCTCATCCACATCATGAGTAGACACGCCCCTTACTACTGATTGGCTACAAGTTTGTTTTTGTACTCAGCCCGACTAAAGCGTTTTTGAAAAAATACATACCCCACCTTTAAATGGGTGGAGGTTGCATGTCATTGTTCTGTTGGTTGTTAGTAGGCGTTGACTGCAGTATGATGAGTTGATTTATCCACGTTTTAATATGCCTCTGCTCATAGAAATTTTTAGATAAATGCTGAGGCTTTTTGGGTTGGCTAGAAGCTGCAATCTCTGACCCAGTTTGTTTAGTGGCTTCCATGGCTGCAATACGCTGTTGTCTCCACCAACTGGCAATTGGGTTGACAATACTATTGGGTAAATTGGTAGTGAGCGAAATCACACAGACCAAAACAAACATACATTCCAGCACGGAACTCATATTTCAAAAGCAGAATATCTGGCATTGTTTTTTGAAGAAACAAGTATGTGAACTTAACATGTTTCCTAAATATCTGCAAACATATTATGGTATTTTTATGCTTTAACACGGTCAAAAAATTACATACAGCACCTTTAACTTTGTTGGATCACCAGATGACTTTCAGTTTGTTTGCAAGTCACTGTCAGTGTGAACGGCCCTTCATGCACTATATCCTTGCAAATTTACAGTCAGATAATGTTAATGTCCTCACTGAAAGCAAAATGCTCTGCAAAGAGACAAAAATAGCAGCCAGATAGAATATATTTGATGTTTAAAGGGATGGTTCACCCAAAAATATAAATTCTATCATCGTTTACTTAGCCTCATGCTGTTCCAAACCTGTCTGAATTTCTTTCCTCTGTTGAGCACAAAAGAAGATATTTTGAAGAATGTTTTTAACCAAACAGTTGATGGTAGATATTGACTTCCGTAGTATTTGTTTTCCATACTATGGAAATCAGTGGCTACTCAAATTGAGCCACTGACTCGCTAAAAAATTCCCACAATGCACCTAAAAACCAAAGAGCATCAACTACTCATCATATGACCAGAAATGTATTTCTCAAGTCTCTCAAGTGGACAGAAATGAAGGACACGTGCATATTTCATGACAAACTATTATGATAAACAGCAAATAAAAGTAAATAAACAAAAATAGAAAAACACAAGGACATCTTATTGTACACGCTATTGTGATAAATACCAGTGATGTCTTGATGTGCGACCATGTAGTCGTGATGCACGAAACTCATAGAGTAGTCATTGTATGAGTCATTGGTGTGTGAACAGATCGTTTAATAAACCAACTCCATCTCTGCTAGAAAGACGCAATGATACGATTTTAAGAATCAAGCTGTGTTCACTTGTGTTTAACACCTTTTTTCTCCGCCTTTGTAAAAGTGTAAATATCTGTTTACCTGTGGATTTAAATGGAGAGTGTGAAGTACACAGTGAGACAATTAACAAAATAAAATACATCTAGACAACTTTTTTTTTTGTACCAGTAGAAAAATAAAGTGCTGAAAAGTTAAATAAAAATAACAAAATATAATTAATCACAAAAAAAATGTGCACGCAGACACACACACACATTTTATTTCAGTGTGTGTATATATATATATATACACACACTGAAATAAAATAAAAACAAATATTAAATAAAAACATAAACATATATAAATATAAATATAACAAAATAGAATACTAATAGTGCCTCTTTTAATAATTAATGGTATCTGCGTATAGAAAAGCATACCCCTCGCTGTTTGGACACAGTTTCTGAACTTAGCCAAATTAGTTTCCTCTTCTAATCTTTTGCAAGAAAACTTATTCGTTTTTTTTTTTTTTTTTTCCTCTGACTCACCATTTCTACTACCAGTACAAACTGTGAATGCATCTCTGCTGCACTTTTTTCTCAGGATTGCACTTATTTGAGTCCACAGTCACAACTCCTAGATCTAAATTAATCAGAGCACAAGCTCCAAAAAGTCATAGTTAGGAATCATGTGCAGAAGTGTGAAAAGGACATTATATGAAGTCTGTTTACTGAGACTGCAGTACGAGAGTGCATTCATCCCAGTCTGTCACCACTAGAGAGCTGAGCCTGAGATGAACTCAAGGTCTGGCCGCTGTACTGGTAAATGACAGAGACAGCTTGAGGAGCTTATTGCGTGTTTCTGGTGCTAGTTTCAGTAAATGCTTGTTTATCTACTCCAGGCTGCACGCAGATGTGTTTGTTGCCGTCAGACATCGGCAAAACTGTCTGATGGC
The DNA here is from genome assembly GCF_001515645.1 of Sinocyclocheilus grahami. Taxonomy (NCBI): domain Eukaryota; kingdom Metazoa; phylum Chordata; class Actinopteri; order Cypriniformes; family Cyprinidae; genus Sinocyclocheilus; species Sinocyclocheilus grahami. The sequence continues at coordinate 2,362,434 of NW_015505193.1, forward strand.
TTTCGTCAGATCTCATCCACCCAACACGCGAGCATGCACGCACATGGCAAAATATCACACAGCTTGAACAATTGTGCATTCCACACAAACTCTGTTATCACACTACTCTCAGCACGACAGAGAGAAACATGGAACATCCTCCAATCAACAAGAACGACTCTGGGGAAAAAATAATCCACCCCGTGTACCAGCTGTTCATGTTGAGTCACAGCAGACATGCCTGTTCTCATTTACCAGCTCTGGATTAGTGCTGCAAATCAGATTTTAAGGTCAAATCAGAGGAAATTATGAACGAATATGCTTGGTATGACAGTAAGTGAGTGTTGTGCATTTGCACGTAGTTTATTATTTGTGTTTGAGAGTCATGCAAAACTCCCTGCAAAAAAATATATATATATATACACCTTATAAAATTATACATGCATACAAATCTACTCAGAAAAAAATACCAATAAATAAATAAATGAATAAATTAAAAAAAATCATCACAAACTGCTTTTCCACAAACTTAGTAAAATAACCCTAAGTAATACACAATACTAAAATAATGCCATAAACATTAATTTAACAATATAAGATGAAACATAAAACCCTAATGTACATAACTGATAGAAAAAAATTAATAAATAAGAATAAATGTAGTAATTTCGATGAAAAACCATGCAATGTGAAGTGTTACACAGGGAATTCTGGGAATGTCAATTTACGTTTATTCACTATATTTTAAGATGACTTGTTCTTTTTCACTTCCAAAAACTGTAAAATCAAAAAAAAAAAAAAAGTTTACTGTAAAATTAATTTTACAGTATAATACTGTAAATAAAAATAAATTAACATGAAACGTCCCATTATATATATTACAGTTTTTCATATAAAGTTTTCATATAGAGGACAAACTTACCATACCATAAACCAATTATTATTTTAAATTGTTTGTACATTTTTTAAACATTTTAACTTTTAACATTAAAAAAAGTAACATTACTTAACATTTTTAGCCTTTTGCCAGTAAATGTACAAACAAGTTTTACAGTCTAGAGGTGGTTTCTTACATGCAAAACCTGTTGCATCTGAAATCGAGTACTTCCCTACTATACAGTATGTGAAAAACAGTACGCCAAAAGAGTAGTATATCCGAACTCATAGTATTAAAAAAAACAGTAGGCAAAAAGTACCTAGATGACCTACTACTTCCACCCGGATACTAAAGTGCGCATTCGATGGACACATTCCTACCCCATGAGGCCACAGGAGATGATTTATGAATGGCAGTGAAGTATGTGATAGTAACATCATGGCAGATGTAGAACATCTGAATTACATTTATACTACCCATCTTCATACTATATAAAACATACTTTTTTTAACGGTTGCAAAGTAAGTTCAAATTCAAACAGTACACGATACTCATACAGTACACGATTTCAGATGCACCATATAAGTCTGATCACACAGAATGTCTGTAGTGCAAATAGTTATGCATAAAAGTGTAATACAGCAGATTAGTGGTTTGTAACCAAGTACGAGCTAAATTAACAGTGATGCTTGCTTTAGTAAACACTAATTAGCTTGCATTATGAAAAACAGATGTGAAGGAAAAGTTCCCACAAGGAAAAGTACACAAAGTTGTTTATATGAGATAGTGATATGATTGTTAGCATCGGCTGACATCTGAATAAATGCAAACATCCCTTCCAAAAAGTCTGCAGAATAACAGAGGAAGCATGTTTCAGTTCCCTGTGAAGCTCAGCAAACTTCTTAGAAGCACAAAGTTATTTGTTGTAGCATAGTCGATAGAGTCCAGCTATTGTGCAAGTCAGGTCCGTGTTGCAGAATAAGAAGAAAATGCCATGCGCTTTCCCACAAATTACTGCCGGCACTCCGGTCCGTCGCCATGGCAACCCCCTATCCGATGGCTACCCTCCCCCATCATTTAATAACTTCTTTCTGATAAGTATTTGGAGGAGGAGGAAACACCTTTTATTGCCATTTATATAATCTATTAAATAAAAAACATATTAGATATTTGAGCATGGAGATTATTTGAGCACTTAGGGCTGCTGCATGGAATAAAAATCTCCCATCAGCACATTGGCAGCCAAAAAAGAAAGATTTTCCACTGAACATTTCCATGCAATGATGAAATGGGCCTCACAAAAATGCACTAAAATAAACCATCAACCTCTTTTATATTCGCACACACACATGCTTGGTCGGGTGTAGATAGGAACAGATTGTAACTGTAATACACATATAAGCCTCATGTTTATCTTTCTCTGATGCACTCGTATGCACACTCGTACACAAACTTCTTAGCGCGAATCAGAGTCTCCCAGTTTCCATGGCAACTGTCACAGAAACAGTTTTGGAAGCAGAGCGGCCTTCTGAAAGCAAAGAGTGCCACCCGAAGCACAACCGTGCTGAGTCACACGCTTAGCCCCGCCCACTGAAACCTGACACCATGTGACGATTCAGTCCACACAATGATCCATCATTAACGTCATGCTCAAACATCCACCGATAAACTCTTTGTGTGTGGATTTTCCAGTCTGTTTGATCATTAAAGGAATAGTTCACCCAAAAGGGATAATTTGTTGAAAATGTACTCACCCTCAGGCCATCTAAAATTATTTTTTTTTTTTTATCTGAACAGATTTGGAGAAATTTAACATTACGTCACTTGCTCACCAATGGATCCTCTGCAGTGAATGGGTGCCGTCAGAATGAGAGTCCAAACAGCTGATAAAAACATCACAATAATCCACAAGGAATCCACACCAGACCATCAGTTAACATTTTGTGTGAAAAGCTGCGTGTTTCTGAGAAATAATCCATTATTAAGACGTTTTAACTTTAAATGTTCACATCTGGCCAAAATACAAATCCATAACCCATAACAATGCTCCCTCCTGTGAAAGTCCATCTCCTGTTGTCCTCTCACATCAAAATCCACCCACATTTGTGTTTAGGACTCTTTTGGATTTTGGGTGTAAACTGTGCTTGATCTTTGCATATTTCGCTCCTGATTCAGACGAGAAAGCAATATTACGTACAAAGGACTCATATCTTTGCTGGAAGCAATGGTTTGAAGTTAAAATGTCTTAATACACTCAAAAAAATGCTGGGTTAAAAACAACCATTTCTGGGTGATTTGGCAACCCAGCACTGGGTAAATATTGGACAGAACACATGCTCTTATATACTCATGATTGAAAAGTTACATCAAAAACAGCTTCACCTTGTGCCATCTCATGTGTCAGACATTTAAATTTCAACCCGTCAAATGCATTCATTTGGTGGGAGGTAAAACTTTCATGGTGGTGCCGGCGCGTCGTTCACTTTGAGTGACACTGACCCAGCGCTGGGTAGGTATGTGATGGGGTTCATCATCGATATTGACAGTAAAAGTGACCCAGCAGCTGAGGTACAGAATAACCACCCAGCACCTGGGTAAAAAAATATTAAAAATAACCCAATAAAATGCCCCAATATGTTGAACGCAGCGTTTGGGTTAAAAAAAATTGCCCAGCATGTTTTAACGTGTAATGGATTTGTTTCTTACAAACATGCAGCTTTTCACTTCACAAGATGTTAATTGCTGGACTGGAGTGGTGTGGATTACTTGTGGAATATTGTGATGTTTTTATCAGCTATTTGGACTCTCATTCTGACGGCACCCATTCACTGCAGAGGATTCATTGGTGAGCAAGTGATGGAATGCTACATTTCTCCAAATCTGTTTTGAGAACAAACTCATCTACATACAATATTGAATGGCCTGAGGGTAATATAAACTTTGGTTGAACTATTCATTTAATTAAGCAAACATACATGCATGTGTGTATGCATTAGGTAGCTGCACCGTCAGTTTCCTGTCACATGCATACACAATGGGGCTGTCAACCTTAATGGAGATGAATAGCTCTGGTCATGATCAAGCAATAAGAAGTGTGCCACAGTTATCTGAACACTCTGGAGAAACTCATACAGAAACAATATGAGGTAACGATCACTAATCACTTTGCTATTAGTGATAAAACACATTAACTCTGTAAATTGGCTATGTGCCCAAATGTGTGGCATTAGCTATTAATGCTGGAGTACTCCAAAGTAATTATAATCTTGCTAGAAACTATTGTCTGGATTTGCGAATGAAAGTCTAAGTAACTGCACTGCTGACGCAAGTGACAGAAATTTGCTGATATATTCATTTATTATTTTGGCTGTAGAAATTAGGAAAAGTTAAACTATTTAGCATGTAATGGATTAAATGAACATGAAAGAACCTTTGCGACCTTGCTATTTTATCATAACGGGGTGTATTCAACAAGACAAAAACAACAACAAAAATACTTGAAACTACTATATTAACCGGCATTAAATTACTGCATGTGTTAAAGGGAGAGTTAATCCATAAATTGTCATAATTTACGTGCCCTCATGTCATTTCAGACCAGTATGACTTCAGTTCAATATAATAAAAGATAAGTAAACATAAGTAAATATTCTTAATGCAAATATTAATTGAAAAAAATAAGAATGTTCCAGCAGTTCTTTGTTTGTTTGTTTTTTGGTAGACCAAAAAACACTACATTTAAAATATATATATATATTATTTTGTGTAACACATAATAATAATAATAATAATAATAATAATAATAATAATAATAATAGTAATAATAATAATAATAATAATAATAATAATAATAATAATAATAATAATAATAATAATAATAATAATAATAATAATAATAATAATAATAATAATAATAATAATAATAATAATAATAATAATAATAATAATAATAATAATAATAATAATAATAATAATAATAATAATAATAATAATAATAATAATAATAATAATAATAATAATAATAATAATAATAATAATAATAATAATAATAATAATACAGAAACAAAAAAATAATCAATAAATCAAACAGGTTTGGAACAACATGGTGATTCAATTATCTATTTATAATTTGATTGATTGATTGATTGATTGATTG
>NW_015505193.1:2372454-2395807 GCF_001515645.1 Sinocyclocheilus grahami
ATAATAATAATAGTAATAATAATAATAATAATAATAATAATAATAATAATACAGAAACAAAAAAATAATCAATAAATCAAACAGGTTTGGAACAACATGGTGATTCAATTATCTATTTATAATTTGATTGATTGATTGATTGATTGATTGATTGATTGATTGATTGATTGATTGATTGATTGATTGATTGATTGATTGGATATCCCTTTAACTATTGGCAGAATTTTAGGAAGTCTGGATTACCTAAAACAGTAACCACAATGGTAAAATTAAACAAAACACAACAAAACAAAAATAAAATAAAATTAAATAAAATTAAATAAAATTAAATAAAATTAAATAAAATAAAATAAAAATTTGTCTCATTTTGGCTATTGGCAAGCATTAACTTACAGTTCATGTACAAAGCATTTTGTTGATTTATTTTTTTATTTTTTTGTCATTGGAATAACGAAAAATGAAATGAATGAAAAAGAATGGAATGACAATAAATAAATAAAAATCTGCCTGGATTTGTCTTCTTTTGACTATTTGTATGATGAAAGCTTATGAAGAAAAAAATTTTTTTTTTCCTTTGGAATGTCTAAAAATGAAATGAATGAAAAAGAACGGAATGACAAACAAAAACAAAGCAAAAGCCATTTTTTTATTTCATGTATCACTAAGCTATTTAGCATTCTGATACTAGCATCATACCAGCATTGGACGTCCAAAAATGTCACTAGGCTTTCCCATAAAGCTCCTGAAAGTGCAAACACACCGTGTTTATGAAACTCTGTTTGCACACGGCGTGAAAAGTATTTTGTGGCGAAAACAAATTAGGTGCCACCAACACAATAGCTAATGCATTTGACCGGCCAGTCAATGCCCATATATATATACAGATGTCAAGATAAGACTCCAATTAGGGCCAAATGCTGCTAGAGCAGCAAATCTATAACCATCCATCAAGCACCGCCAATTCTAACGAACTGGCATGGAACATCCAGTTCATCTAATGCGAATCTTTTTCCTTTTTCACGGCGAGCGGAAGCCAGCTGCAGATGTGTCTTCCTAAATGGCTGAGAATGGTAAATCGCATTGGATCTGGTAGCCGCGAGAGAAGGAGGGGTAAAATGCACAGAATTGACTTCTAGCTTTGTGATATGCGACTACATCACCCGGTACATTAGCGAGAGAATGGCTGATGCCTGTTTGCCTGTGTTCAATGGTAATACTATTCACAGACATAGCTTTAAATAAAATATAGAAGGTGGTGTCTGAAGGAGCGTTGCGGCTGTTGGGAGTGGATTTTCCGTGTAATGAGAAGTCAGGATTGTGCACCTGCAAATTGTTGAATGCCCAAGCGTGCCATGTCTGTCTCTCTCTCCTGTTCTTTCTTCTTCTCTGCGCTGGCTGGTGTAATGCAAGCATTTATTAGCTAACGCGGTCACCCACATGCTTTTAAAAATAGCAGCCTCTTCCCTCTCGCTGTCAAGGCCGATGAGAAATAAAGCGCTCTATCTGCAGCGAGAGGCAGCTCTAAAACAATAGATGATCTGAATGGGCTTGAGATGGAGGAACGGCTTTGTGCCGGCTCTCAATTAGACGTGAGAGGCGTTAACTCGAGCTGGCTGGTTCACGTTCCAGAGCCACTTAGCATCCTGTGGCATTGTCCAGCAGGGACGTTACCATATGGCAATCCAATGGGCAATCACCATCCAAAATGGCAATCTGCATCCAAACACAGTCATGGATGTCAAAAGTGTGAGCTGACAATAGAGAGAGTTAGAGAGAGAGAGAAAAAACCTCCTGCCAGAGAGGAAGAGAGATGGAAGGTTTGAACTCATTAAAACAGACTTATGACTACAATCTGGTCCACACTGCAGCTCATTCTGGCCAAGAACAGCCCGCTTAGACACACATGCAAAGCGACAAATTTTGGATTTAATGTGCCAATTAGAGGCATGTTGATCTGAAATGATGATCTGAATAGACTATACTACGATAATAGGTCGGCATTGAAGAAAAGTAATTCAAATAATGATACAGCAGTCTCGATGAGCAGTAAATATTGTGTAGAGTCTGTTCATCTAAAAGTAATAAGGATTGATTATTTCACAAATATAATTGAGAAGATGAAGCCGAATATGCAGTGGATAGTCTTATGTTGATGGATGTCATAAGGGCAGGTCATATTACATCTTATTTTGGTATTTTAGACAGGAAAAACAATCTGACTGATATGTGCTAACCTAGTATTGTTCTATAATCTGAAGCATGAATAAAAGTTCATATGTACGGTTTAGAGACGGGGTTATTAAAGAAATAGTATAAACTAAACCTACATTATGGTGTGACAATCTTGAACAAAACACTGAATATATTTTAAAGTTTTGTTGTCACTAACCATTTAAACTTTGGCAAATTCAAAAATAACACTAGACAAAACAGTACTGTTTGTATGACAGTGAGCATTGCTAGAATAGAATAGAATAGAATAGAATAGGATAGAATAGAATTTACAAAAAAGTTGTAAATAAAAAAGAGTACTGGAGTATTTTACAAGAAAATACTTCGAAATGTCATGTTTATGTCAATGTGCTACTTGTCAGTTCTTAGTAAGAATGTGTAAAATTTACTAGCAATTTCTGAGTAAATTTCCATTTTTATTCCCCATACTACCCAGGCCACTCAAACCAATCGCATATGTAAAACAGTAAACTGTATTTCCATATCAGCATGCCATAAACCGCATCTTGTATAAAATGAGGTTAGCATAATCGTGTGTTGACCTTACACACAGCAGAATGAGGTGTATTAGTTTTAACTGGCAGAAACACAATTGTGAACTAGAGCTAAAGTGACCCAGTCCTCTGGGTGAGACCCTGACAATCTGATCCATGTTCTCCAATAAACCTCTGGAAGTCGCAGAAACGCAAGAGGTTTGATTCACGCTCCTGCGCGCACTGAGATAAACTGCACTTGCTCATAATGTCTCATTATTTTGGAGCTTTTTTTACTCCCATGCGACACCGCCAAGAGCACAAGCTGACATTTGTAACGCAGCTTTATTTATTCTTCATTTGTTTGTCTGCACTCGTCTCACAAGGGACGTTTGATGTGAATTGGTGGTAGAGAGTCCCAGTGCCGTAAATGAAACTAGAGCTAAAGTGACCCAGTCCTCTGGGTGAGACCCTGACAATCTGATCCATGTTCTCCAATAAACCTCTGGAAGTCGCAGAAACGCAAGAGGTTTGATTCACGCTCCTGCGCGCACTGAGATAAACTGCACTTGCTCATTATGTCTCATTATTTTGGAGCTTTTTTTACTCCCATGCGACGCCGCCAAGAGCACAAGCTGACATTTGTAACGCAGCTTTATTTATTCTTCATTTGTTTGTCTGCACTCGTCTCACAAGGGACGTTTGATGTGAATTGGTGGTAGAGAGTCCCAGTGCCGTAAATGAAGGGTATGAATGTGCAGGTAGAGGAACACAGGGAATTCTGGAACATACTGAATTCAATAGATACCAGAGTTACAATATACTGAGAGAACTAAAGGCAAACACAACACTTCCCTTTCTGATTAGTAGGATTAATCTGGGATCTGCGTTTGGAATTATATTTGAGATTTCCTCAGACACTTGGCTGCCTTATGTGCTCGTAAATGTAGGTTTAAATTATGCTGCTCTATGTCAAAATATGTACTATTTTATTGCTCTCCTGATTAACATGTTTATTAAAGTGAGTCCATTTCAAATCTGCTTTTTTTATGTTATAAATTGATGTTCCCTGTTTGGCATTGTAAATGTGCAAAATGTGTAATATAAATAATAAAATAGGATTAATCTGGGATCTGCGTTTGGAATTATATTTGAGATTTCCTCAGACACTTGGCTGCCTTATGTGCTCGTAAATATAGGTTTAAATTATGCTGCTCTATGTCAAAATATGTACTATTTTATTGCTCTCCTGATTAACATGTTTATTAAAGTGAGTCCATTTCAAATCTGCTTTTTTTATGTTATAAATTGATGTTCCCTGTTTGGCATTGTAAATGTGCAAAATGTGTAATATAAATAATAAAATGTGTTTAAATGCAAACATGTTTATTCAATGAATAAAATATTTGTCACAAAGACAATATTAACAATAGATAACATTAAGATACATGAAGCTACATGACCTGGGCAATTAACTTAAATTAAGTCAACATGAAATCATAATTGAAATAATTTGCTTTTTTAAAACACGTTCTAATTGTGACCAATTTATTAGTACACATTATTCTAGTGAAAAAAAAAGAAGAAGAATAATGGTGATGATAATAATGTTTGACTTTATAATGTTTGATCTGAACCTTCCTTTTCTGCTAGCATCAAGTAAAATGAAATAAAATGAAATACAAGTAATAAATAAAATATCACGATAAAAACTAATAAAATAAAATAAAAATACTCTCAAGGTGGAACTTGATGCCTCCACATCCTGGGCAACATTTAAAATATTATCATATTTATGTTAATATGTTTCCTGGGACAACATTTTCAATCTTTCTTGAACTGACTGCAACTTCACATTCAGGACCGGCTGTATTCTGCTATGAAACCCCCACTTCTAAAAGACTTTTGACCAATAGAAGATCTAAATGTCACAGGTTGACCTGCTGGCTCAATATAAAGAATGAAAAACTTCAGAGGTTTGCAGTGTTGTAGGAGCTGATGGTATATTTTAACATTTCGAATGTACTATTATTTGTCACTTGCCATTTATTATTTATATTAAAAAAGACCGAGAGGGTGACATCATTTAAAGGCATTTTTCATGCACTGTCCTCTCACACACTGCACCAATTCAAAAAATTCCTGCAACACACTCAGTTTTGCAACATTTCAACATAATCATGTTTGCCTTGCATGTAGTTTACGTATCACTTCCTCAGATGTTTCTCCGGAGCTCAGTTTGTGTCGTTGTAATTGTTGTCATTTGCGCGAACACGCTCCGAGTTTTAGTGCAACATCAGTGCCGCCCTTGAGAGGAGCCGCGGCAATAAAAGCTGCACTGCAAGCCCACGATGGAGTTATAACACAGCCGAAAGAAGAAATCGATCACGGCGACCCATCAAACAACCATATTTAACTCTGTCTGAAGTGTGTCTGTGACTCTGAGCATGATGGGATTACAACCGCACCCGGTGTCTCTAACCAAATTTCCGACCGGCAGGGCCAAAGAGAAGCCGTGCCCGGAATAGTCCGAGAACATTATCAGAAAAGGGTGTTCGCGTTTCCCAAAGAGCGTTGGGAATATCAATACACAGCTGGGGTATGTGTGCGTTCGAGTGTATTTCTTTGTGTTTTCGGTAATCTGTTCACTGATGCAATTTAAGCAGCTGTTTCTCAACTAGTCTCAACCAGTTTATTCAGCCTAAACCAATAGCTTTCAGAGTAATCATATTTATTATTTAACTCTTTCGCCTCCAGTCCTTGACCCCTCACCTGCTTAACGTCATCATGGCTTGCAGAGCCGATGCGTTCCATTCCTCTAAAGTCATTCCACAGTCCCTGCTGCAATAAAACTACACTAGTAAATTTGGTCTGATTCAATCTAAACGCCATTATGCGCTCCCACTAAGGGGTGAAAAAAATCCAGCATAAATGATGATAACAGAAGCAGCGGCTTGAGATTTTGCTGATAATTGTGCTTTTGTGATTGATAGAACAATTTAGGTTTATAGAGCATGAGAGGTTATAGACAAACTCCGTCGCCAGGATTGGCCGGCTTGCCAGGAAGCTCCATCACGGCTCTGACAGGAACTCCCTTGCTTTACTAAATATAAAATAACAGCCACAAGCAACTTTTGTGGTATCCTGAGCAGCCTCGTTCTAAATAAGAATTACAGTCCTATATGTTCAGACTCTAAGGGCAGAGCGATACGATTGGTGGTAGTTTTCTAAGTGCAAAGTCTTTTGTTGAACGTCCCTTGAGGGATATCAAATCACTCCCTCAGGCCAATCGGCATGAACATTTATAGCACACATCAGTTCACCGTCTATATTATGGCCGATACCATGGTTAAGCGAAAAAACAAGTGTGAACTGATGTTAGATAGGACTCATTTTGTTACAAATAGGAGAATGTTTTATTCAGAGTTACCCAGATATTCAGAGTTCAGAAGCCACATTCTGTTCTTTCATGTATAGAAGCATTCTAACTGTAATAATTCCAGCTGTAATCATTTCTGATTAAAGTCAGAAAACTATTTTTTAAGTCAAGGTGGCCACATTAAAACTGATTAAATTGATCAAAAGTGACAGTATCAATCAAGACAGATTTTAAATCAATTATAAATTGTAAAACACCAAACATTGATTTGATTTAGTTAATATAAAAAAAATGTTTATAAAAAATGATAAATAAAACTGATAAACCAGTAAATGAAAAAAGATAATCGCTAAATAAAACGGATTCATTTATTCATTTATGTAACTTAAGTGAAATAGTAATTATTAAAATCTTTATTCAAAAGAATTCATGATTTTTTTAAATTATTATTGAAATATTTCTATCACACAAAACATTGATTTGGTTTAGTTCATTTCTATTTATTTAAATTAATTAATTGAAATAAGTAGGTGTTTCCAAGCAAAACCTCATAATAAAAAAAATAAAAAAATAAAAATGAACCATTTAATGCGAGTAAAATTATGCTATTTAAGTGATTTTGTCAGAAAGGTAACTTTCCTATTTCCAATACAACAATATTTTATTAGATTCTGTGGAGCTAATCGTAATAAATATACTTTCACAAAGCATGCTGGAAGTCAAAAAATAAAGCTTGACTGGCCGGATTGTGGGAAACTGTTCTAAAAATAAATAAATAAATCGATTCTAGTCCCAACTGCCCTCTTCTCTCAGCTTCCGTTGTGATCGGCATAGACCGAGACATTTATAATCGATACCCCGTCTCATTTTGAAGTTGCTCCGATCATTATTCAGAAGACCCTTATTGAGAAATGTTATCAATAAGGGCTCCCGCTATCACAGACATGAGCACAAAGGTCAAGACCTCAGCCTCAGATAACTCAATCCACTGATTTTCTGTCCTCACTCGATGGAATTGGGTTCAGCTGTGGCAATCAATGCGCACACGTTGACATTTGCCAGGCTTGCTATTTATTTTCAAAGCAAAACGGATCCATGAAAAACAAAACTAACACCTGTTAAAAGGGAAAAAGTGTTTTCATGGCTCCATAATAACCACGGAAGTGACCTTCTGCTGAACTGTCTTCCATACGAACGCTGGCGTGAAGCTGCTCATCAGTTCAGTGCTGGGAAACAAAGGCAGCTGTGACTCTGCTGTAATTACTGCACAAAGGATCTTCATGCAGAGCCATCGATCAGATGTTTTCCAGCCCTCCCCATGCTCCTTTAATCTCATCTTCATTCAACTTTCTTTTTTTAAGTGGTGGAATCTCATCGACTTAAGCTATAGAGAATCCCTCTCACGCTAAATCCTGTCTGTTTCTGTTTGTTCGTCATTTCAGGGTGGTTCTTCTGTCCTGTATTTCGTGACCCACTTATAAATCTATCTGACAAAAACTCTTAGGAATTAAGGTTCTTCAATAGTTCGTTCTCTTTTTATCATAAACAATTTTTGGCTAGGTTCTTTTGGCTAAGTTTCTTCAGATGAACCATGAGAATCTTTGGAGATTTCAAACATTCTTCATATTACATTATTTAGTCTCCAGATCGGTATATTGATTCTTTGGTTTACCAGAATATAAATGTTTTTTTATGAAGAACAATGCACAATTATATTATATTATATTATATTATATTATATTATATTATATTATATTATATTATATTATATTATATTATATTATATTATATTGTATACATCAGTGCATGCTGTTCCAACAGATTTTTTTTATCTAGTTTATAAATATGTTTATACAAATGTGTTTTTGGTATTTATTTATTTATTTATTGTTTGTTCTCTTTGCAATAACATGCAATGATGTACAGAAACGTCTTAAAATGTAAATTTACAGGACATTATATTATAGACCACTGCATGTTGTTCCAACGCAAAATGCATTTTTTATATATGTTATAAATATTTTTATAAAAACTTGTTTTTTATATATATTTAATAAATACTAAATGTATGTATTTGTTTGTTTGTTTATTGTTATCTTTGCAATAACACGCACTGATGTACAGACACTTAGAAAGGTACTATTTCAAAATAAATCAAAATGAAATAAAAAATATGCAGTTTTCTTTATTAAAATTTACATTTACAGGATATTATATTACATTACATTTAAATTACATTATTATTATATACACATTATTATATTATATTATATTATAGATGACGTTTTAAAAGAAAATTATTTTTCATATTTTTAAGATATAGATATCTTTAATAAATACTAAATAAATATATGTATTTAATTTCTTTATTAGTAATTAATTTATATTATCTCTGCATTTACATGCATTGATGTACAGAAACTTCAAAAGGTACTATATCAGGTCTCAAAACATATTTTTAAGAGTGCACCTTCTGTATGTTATCGTATATGATTGTATGAAAGCAGCAGTTGTACTTCCTTCGAGCGATTCATCTGTTGTTGGCAGACACCTGTTCAGAACACACCTGCTGAAATGGCCACAAATGTGCGAGCGCACCTGTCTAGATCCACACGAGCCAAGAGCCTCTCAACACATTAATAAGTGCATCTTGATTTGTGACTTAATCTCCAAAGTGTCCCACCATCAGCAGCACCCGGCGGCCCCTCAGGGATCCTGCAGTGTGTCATTACAAACCGTTAGTTCAGACCTCTGACTTGTCAAGGCTGCGTTTCCTGGGATCATAAATCGCTCTGTCACAGACGCACACTACACATAAGTAATGACGGCATCATCTGGATTTATCCTTCACTCGTATCAACTGCATAACAAGGCTGTACTCATACTAATGAGATTTCAGCGCTGCTGATCCATGTGCTCGTGGCTCAATCACTTTGAAGGTATTACAATGAAATGGACAAAAGTTGAGGAAGAGGCTATTTGCTTATCTCACGGTGTGAACGGCATTGTTAACAGTTTTCTTGATTGTGAAACCATCACTGCAGCCTTGAATGTGTGTGAATCTTACAAAGAAACTCTCAAATCATATTTCACCACAAAAGCAAAGAATAATATTATTATATCTGTATTATTTGCCACATAATTGTCAATATTGTAATATACAGTATAGAGGGTAAACTACACTACAGTATATACACTATTGTTCAAATGTTTAGGGTTGCTAAAGTTTTAAGGTAAGATATTGTTTTTTTATGCTCACGAAGGCTGCATTTATTTAATTAAAAATACAGTAAAACAGTAATATTGTGAAATAGTATTACATTTTAAAATAACTGTTTGCCTCGAGAAACTCCTAATTTGCTGATTAATAATAGTTAGTGAGATAGTTGTTAAGTTTAGGTATTGGGTAGGATTAGGGATGTAGAATATAGTCATGCAGAATACGTGCTTTATGAGTACTATAAACAACCAATATGTTAATAATAGGCATGCTAATATGCAACCAGTTAATAGTGAGAATTGGTCCCTAAACTAAAGTGTTACCCATCATTCTAATATGCTGATTTGCTGCTCAAGAAACACTTCTTACACTCTAAAAAATGCTGGGTTGTTTCAACCCAACTTTGGGTCAAATATGGACTAACCCAACCGTTGGGTTAAATTTTTACATTACATTTTTAACCCAAAAGTTGGGTTAGTCCATATTTGACCCAAAGTTGGGTTGAAACAACCCAGCATTTTTTAGAGTGTATTATTAACCACGTTAAAAACAGTTGTGCTACTTAATATTTTGGTGATACAGTGACAGTGATTCATAAAAAAAAAAAAGATTGTTTGATAAAAATTTAAAAGAACAACTTCTATTTTATTTTTAATTTTTTTGGATTAAATTCATGACAATTCTCATAAGGTTCACTCACCCACTATGTAAAACACTTAAAATAGAAGAATATGCAGTGATAGTTTTCACAGAAAAGTAGCATTGTTGTACACATTCTACTTTCACATACTTTACCCATAAAAGTATAATTTGAATTAAAATCACAACTTTGGAAGCTGTTTATGAAAGCATTCACTTCACATAAAATCTAATATGAGAAAGAAGAGTGCCAAAGTAATCAGTCCTCTTTGCCCAAAAATCTGTTAGTAGAGAGAGGAAGGAGGAGGTTCTCAGAGCCAGGTGCACAGCAGACTCGCACAACCTGGCCAAAACTTACACAACATTGGCTGGTAGCATTGAACAGCTGCTTATTTCTGCAGTCACTCATTTGTAGCAACAGACTCATAATCAAAAATCTACCATACAGTTTGTTAAAGAGTGTAAAATAAACCATTTGCCACCCATAATCATTTTGACCAAACTACACTGTAAAAATATGTGACCCTGTCTGTGAAATAATTAATAATAATTATAATAACTAATAATAATAACAATGTATGCATTTGGCAGACGCTTAAAAGCAACTTACAGTGCATTCAGGCTATACATTTTTTACCAGTATGTGTGCTCCCTGGGAATCAAACCCATGACCTTCTGCGTTGCTATCGCAATGCGAAACCACTGAGCCACAGGAACATCCACAGAGAGGAACATAGGAAAGTTTGATTTCTGCTGCACTGCGGCCCTGAGGCTGAGCTACGCAACACAATGCCGGATCACGCTTTCTTAAACAATGAAAACACATTATTGGGTCAATGCCCTGTAAACCCAGTTATTTACCTTGGCAGCTTCACTCGGCGCCTGAGGACAAACAAAAGTAGGCCACTAAATAGCCTTAACCTTATTCTGCTGCTTTCCATCTCATTCGCTCCCACTTTCTCCCGCTCTCTCTTTCTTCAAGAGTTGAAGTACAACCATCTCCCAAAGGACTCACTTAACCTCTCAGAAGACCTTTCATTAAAATTTGAAGTCCACTCAGAGAAGGTCACTGCTCTGTTGGCCAGATTAAGAGCTGTGAAGACAGAGAACATTAGTTTGAATATGTCTGTTCGTCATCACTGAAGCCGTCTCTCTCGGACGCCTGCTGGACTTTAAGGTAGGCGATGGTACAACCTGTAATAATCATATGTCTGTCACTTTGTTTCTCATCCATACTTTTACACGCCAACATGTTTCAAGAGTGTGTGTTTAATCCTTTGTACTGAAACACCAGCTTCCACTAAACATATGAGGATGCTACAGTTTGTCATGTAGTGGGCCTTTTGGCTTGCTGCATTTCACCACAGTAACATGCATTGCATGAATAGTGCACATTCACATCTATATTCAAAAATGGGGTGTGGCACTTAAAGGGTTGAGTCATTTTCTAGTTACAGCGGTAAAGGCTGTAAATGTATCGCAGTTGGAAGTCAATAAATTAAAAGTTAAAAGAGCCCAGCGGTAAGGAGGCAGATTCAAACTCAGATTTGGACAAAATAATCAAACCAAATGCGAAAACATCCTTAGTCCATATAGTGCTGATATGCAAATTGTAAACTCAAACTTTGACTAATCCTCCACTGAATGCACAGACCAAGAGTCTGCCGCTCGTAAAGCCACCGGCTCTGTCCACAACTCATTTGTCTTTACACAAATGAACCTCCCATAACTGATGAGAGCGCCTCATCAATAATTCACCTATACATCTGATCTTCTCGCCAGATTAACGATCCCGCCGGGCCTGTGTTCCCAATCCTATTGTTTTTTTCTCTGTTTGTGTGATCTATAATTCTAGTGAGCTTTAAACTCAAGACAATACCAGAAAATAATATGTCCCATCTCTCCCTCTAATTTCCTGTCTTTCAGAAGATCCCAAATCTTTGAGATGCTCATGGTCTCATGATCTTCTGCCAAGCTAAAATACTGAGTCTTCAACATGCTGTAAATTCTGAGGTATCATCAACACCCGTTCACCAATTAGTCAGAGCAGATTAGGCAACAAAAGTCCTTTTCAAATCGCTGACCTTCTTCGTTTAATCTACACCGCTGGTTGACCTTCCAAGTGCTGTTCACTGCATTATTAATACCCAGACTTTCCTTCAACAGCCTGTTCACCGAAGCCTTTGTATCTCTAGTGGTTTTGCGCCATTGTGATCAATACTGGCCTTTATCTGTTCTGAAGACCTTGTACAGTAAGTGCTTGAAGTAAAGAAAAGATGAGATAGCATAGAGCTCAGCAAATAGCTAAATTACGCATGAATCCGCAGGGCGAGGGAAAGCGCTTGCGTGAAGAGTTAAAGAGGTTGGCACGAAGATGCTAAGTGTTAATTAGTTATTGATCCAATTTAGCTGATGATTTCCTATCTAGTGTGAAAAAGAGATGTTTGGGTCTCAGAGTAATACAGTGTTTTTCCGATATTACTGACTTAATTTCTATGCAGCCTTGTCTCCACAAGTAAAATGCAACAGTAAGAGTTCAGAGACATCCAAACAAAAGGGGTTAGATGTCTCTGAACTCCTGATAGACTGAAAAATATGATTTTTCAAAGCTGTAAATGAAAGATTATTGCAGTATGTTTAACAAAACAAAAACTATTTCAGCCTTTCTACTTCAAAATTTCACATTTATTTAAATGTGTCAACTCAAATCAGTACTAAAATGAAAACTTAAACTGAAAAAAGGCAGAAAAATAACTGTAATAACTGGTTGTGCTGCTAGTTGCTAATTGTTCTGAGTGCTTGCTTGTGAGTGGAAACTTGCTCATTTATAATAAATAGTGCAATATTCCATAAAAAATAAATAAGAATTTTCGATTTTGATCGTATTTATTTATTAATTTTAGTTAATGTATTTTTTGTGAATTTTATTTCAGTTTAATCTTTTTATGTATTGTATGTATTGTATTTTTCTTTTACATTTTCTTTAAATTTATTGTAACATTTTTACACATTTCTAAACTTTTTCACAGACCCCCTAGCACTCCCTTGAGGTCCTCGTTCCCCATTTTAAAAAACCCTGGCATATGCTGTCTATATATTATTTTTGCAAACCTGGACTGTCCTGATATTGACATTAAGAAATCAAAAATCTCATTGCCATTGAACCAAGTTGAAATACAATACAGGCCCCAGAGCTTTCTAGACCCTGCTGGGAAGTTCTCTGATATTAATGCCCGTCTGTCACACACCGCCTAATAGTGTGTTTAGCAAACGAGAGCTCTGCACTTTTTATTGCACAGATTGCTGCATTATCTTCTCATCAGCTTACACCCAACCCGCAAAACAAGGAATTCTGGGATGTGCTTAAATCAATGGGATATATTCCATTTCCTGGCAACTCCTGTGAGGGCGGGGACTGCCGTTAATTACTTGTGTTTGCTAAGGCGGTTTTCTCGTAGTTACACTGTGGGAAAAAGTTCATCACATACACTCTTAAAAATAAAGGTGCTTCAAAAGGTTCTTCAAGCGATGCCATAGAAGAACCATTTTTGGTTCTACAAAGAACCATCTCTTTCTTGCATTTTTGTAATCTGAAGAACCTTATTTCGCCACAAAGAACCTTTTGGGAAACAGAAAGGTTCTTCAGATGTTAAAGGTTCTTTATGGAACCATTTAGACAAAAAGGTTCTTCTATGGCATCGTGAAGCACCTTTATTTTTAAGAGTGTAGCTTTTCCACAAGCTGAGTTGAACACTAATATATAGCATCTGTACAATGTCATACACACAAATACAAAACACCATCATGGTCACACATGTGACACTAAAATGCTATAAACATTAAACAACATAAGATATTATATGATATAAAATTAACCAATGAACAGGTTTTTACCATAGCATTTTTACAGTCTTTTACTGTTAAAATGACAATTTATTTATTTATTTTAATCCTCTTCGCAGGTTTTGCATGGCCAACCAAGTGCATTATTAATAAAGAAAGAAAAAAAAGTAAAACCTAGTTTTAAGCTACAGCCTGCAAAATCCAAATGTAATGATACTATAGAGAATTAAGCACACAGTGCATTCCTTTCTATTAAAAGTAAGGAAAGTATGACTCATTGGGCATAAAATCTTATTGCCCATAAGCATGTCAAATTGCATGCAAAAGGTCTTTCCCTCTACAGTATTTCTAAAATAAGAAAGGCAGACAGGCTAAAGTTTAATAGCTGCTATTAAACTGTCCTTGTAAAACACTCATAGTTGCTCATTAGGCATGCATGCAATAATAACACTGACATAGACCATTGACGGCATAAAAGAAACGCATGTGTGAAGCTTGAGTATGATGGCAGGACACGCTTAGGGTCAATAAAGCTTATTCATCAACAACATTCATTAACAACAGCAACACAGAGCTAAAACTTGTTGAAAATCAATGCATGCCATTGTAGTCCAAGTAAAATTAACCAAAATTAACAAAAAAAAAAAATAATTATATATATAATTATAATAAATTATACAATGATTATTTTATAATATATGGCAATAATTTAAATAAATTGTCAGTGTAGTGACCTACAAAAAAATATCACTTTACTATTAATATAGAGCCTGCTGTTGCTAATTGTCAGAACAGATTAAATCAGTTGTGCAATATAATTTACTGCTCTGAAAAATGTATGAAATCAGCACAAATGTGCTGGAGAGTCACCATACAGAGTGCATGCAATAGATCACACATTGCATTTCCTCCACAAACACACACTCAGGGATTTTTCATTACACGGGGATCCAAATTCAGCAGTTCTGCTGGGTCAGGGCTCATATATCAGGGCTGTGACAAACGGCTGACCCCGGGGTGAACGAGCAGCTCCATGGCGGATGTGGATCACGGCAGGACACCTCGGGCCGACCCACTGACCAGCCCACCACTCAGCAACCCCTGTGACATGAATTACCCCACACACCCGGCAGACTGCTGGCAAGACAGAGTGCATATAAATTATGGACACACATGCAGCACATGCCTGCCTGAGCCACTAGACTCCTGCAGAAACACATACGGATACACTTGCAGTCAAAGTTTGGACACTGAAGTCACTGAAATCTGCATAAAGACTTGAAATTACACAAATACACATTGTGCATGAATTTCTTCACAAATTGGACATTTTATTAATTTATGTAAAAGAACTATTAGGATCAGAAAGTGAAGGAAATAAGTTGAATTCCTTCAGTAGTGTTTACATACAGATCGAGCACCGTTTACAACAGTCCAAAACAAATATATGGGATTTTGACGTGAGAGGAAAACAGGAGAAACAGAAGCAACCGTTTAAAGACAGATTAAAGTGTCTTAATGCTGGATTTGTTTCTTACGAACACACACAGCTTTTGGCTTCACAAGATGTTAACTGATGGACTGGAGTGGTGTGGATTACTTGTGGATTATTGTGATGTATTTATCAGCTGTTTGGACTCTCATTCTGACGGCACCCATTCACTGCAGAGCATTCATTGCTGAGCAAGTGATGCAATGCTGCATTTCCCAAAACCTGAAGACATAAACATATCTACATTCTGGATAGTCTGAGGGTGAGTATATGTGCAACAAATTTTCATTTTTAGGTGAACTATTCCTTTAATCTGACGAGAATTACAGTACAGTCATAATAGATACAGTCCTCCTGGAGTGACCTGAGGATAAATGTCTTTCTCAAGGGCACAATGGTGATGCCTTATGGCTCGTTCCGTGTGGGAATTGAACCAGCAACCTTCTGGTTAGCCTTGAGCTGCTTCCATAATGCCATACCAACCACATAATCAATCTCATCTAAATCAAATGCCCTCCATTTAAACAACAGCTGTCAGTCAAATAGGCTGGCCTGTAGCTGAACCTCATATTCAATCCTCCAGCAGCAAATCCAAACCCTGAAAAGCCCAGGCAATCTTTCCCACCTCCATAGGGACGGGCTGCAGCTTCCCTCTGGATTATTCTGTCAGATAGCAGGCCCCTGCTCATATTTTACGTTTAAAGGTGGGGGAAATGACCAGCCACACTATTTGACCTGTTCCCAGCTTGCGTATGTTTTTCTTTTTAAGTGTGACAACGGCATTCTGCGGGTGACAGGGTCAGCGATTTACCGCATCCATAAATGAACTGTTTTAACCAAGACGGAGAGCTATCTGGCCAGAAGTATCCCTTGTAAACATAAGTCAGCGAGGGCTGTTATAGGCAATGGAATTGGGTTGTTTAGATGATGGACAGCTGCCAGGGTGACGCCGCTCTGAAACTCTGTCTTATTGTCCATTCTTTAATGCACTGCTGTATATTTTGTGTTTCGGTGGAAACATGTGACATGCTAAAATGCTGATGTCAACACGTGAGGTGATTTACACCCTGATCGTTTATTTGCTTGCATGCTAAATGTCATTGAAACTTGAAACCACTGAGAGCAAGATTACAGAATTCAACTTTAATGATCAGAGGCAGAAAGGGCATTACGAACCAGATCCCTTACAGTTTATAAGTGTTAATACTGAAATGGAAAGGAGCAAAAATATCATTTCAAATACAGAAATCGAATTATAATTCATAATGCAATCTCAATTTAATTCTGAATGGCACACAATCCACACATAAGCAAATTTGTGTTTAACGTCAGAGCCAGAGCCTCTGTCCGTGTAAAGGCACGAGGGAGATTGTGATGCTAGGCTAGTAGCCTTTGGATCAGGCTAGTGTCCTTGCATTCTCTGTCCCATCCATCTTTCGCCCATGATAGATGAGGAAAAGCAAGGCAAACCACAGCCGTCTGTTGTCTCTGTGTCAACAGGAGATGGGAATATATAAGTCACACCAAGGAAACGGAGAGCAAACATTTATAATAGTACCACCTGTCTGCTATATTAATCACTAGTGCTGTTTTCTAACAACACACGCATCAGGGTTCAAACATGCACTGACAATGCAGCTAATTTACTCATGCACTTCTTCAACACTCATCTACATCATATCCATGAGCCAAACTGAAAGCAGTATAGCGATTTTGCTTGCTATTATCTGCCATTGCTAGCTACTTAACACGAGGGAAATTGTATAAAAGTACCAAACAATTTCTTTACAAAGTAGGTTAAGTTCACATCTCATGATTCTGACACAGAAAATATTACTACATAAAATTATAAAAATGATTAATCTCTTCCGAGTCTGTTGAATTCATGGTTACATGAGAGCTCTTGTTGAATTCACAGCAGGTGAAATATAGAAAGAGGACCTTGAGGATGAAGGCAAACTTTATTATTGTTTGATATTATAAATGTTCTGAGAAATGTTTCCATAAGACATAACTCCAATTAATTAAAACACTTTTACTTTAAATAAATATATATATTCATTACACTACAGTTCGAAAGGTTAGGGTTAGTAAGATTGTTTAAAAAGAAATTAATTTTATTCAGCAAGTATGTAATAAACTGATCAAAAGGTACTGTAAATCCATTTATAATATTACACAAGCTTTCCAATTTAAAAATGCTGTTCTTTTGAACTTACTATTCATCAATCAGCATATCAGAATAATTTCTGAAGGATCATGTGACACTGAAGACTGAAAGTGTAGCTTTGTTATCAAAGGTATAAATTACATTTTAAAATATGTTGACATAAAAAACAGTTTTTTTTTATTTAATAATATTACAAAATAGTACTGCCTTTTATCTGTATTTTTTTTTATCAAATAAATGCAGTCTTGGTGAGCAAAAGAGACAATAAGTCGCACCAACTCCAAACTTGTAAACTTTATTTTTTAAATTAACCTTATTTTATTTATCAAGACATAACAGAAATATTTCTTTAAACCGTTATTATGTACATGTATCATCATAGTCTGAGGAGTGGTTTCAGCAATAATGAGAGATTATGTAATGTCAAAATGTGTATGAAATACAGAAATCAAATAAATGCAGTCTTGGTGAGCAAAAGAGACAATAAGTCGCACCAACTCCAAACTTGTAAACTTTATTTTTTAAATTAACCTTATCTTATTTATCAAGACATAACAGAAATATTTCTTTAAACCGTTATTATGTACATGTATCATCATAGTCTGAGGAGTGGTTTCAGCAATAATGAGAGATTATGTAATGTCAAAATGTGTATGAAATACAGAACAAAAAGCATAATTTTATTGTATTTTCTAAGAACATTCTAGAGAGCAACTGATTAATTTCAAAGTTGAATAGTTGCCATTTTCAAAGCTAACAGCAGGTAAAACTGAGACAACATAGTCCCACATCTCAAGAATTACTAACTTCATAAATCACTCTGGAAGCTCCGTAACATCTTCTCTATATCTACTTTTATATCTCAATTAAAACCTCATATTTTTTTCATAATTCTTTTGTTTACCCCCAGCTGTTGATCATCATTAAGCTGTTGTTGTTTTGGGCATACAATTCATTTGTTTTCTCAATGTTCTCACTGGTTCTTTATTGTTTATATGTTGTGCCCCATTGTGATTTTGTGGATTGCTATATAATGATTACATGTTGGATTCTATGTAAGTTTCATCCCAAAAGACACTTATTTGCAACACATATTTCTCATATGTTGTGCCCCATTGTGATTTTGTGGATTGCTATATAATGATTACATGTTGGATTGTTTATGTAAGTTTCATCCCAAAAGACACTTATTTGCAACACATATTTCTTGTTTCTTCCCACTCTTTCACCATGACAGCCGCTCCAATGCCCTGACCCTCCTCTTGTTTGCTGACCAGAATTCAATACCGCTATTAAACTATATGTTATAGCCGTCCATACAGAATGCATGTACCTCTTACAAAAGACTCATGTGGACCATCATTCAGTTCATGAGATGATTGGACGTGAAACTTCAGGGGCCTCATTTTGTTGCATATAAACCGTCCTAAATTTGTTCTAAGATCATTTCTCAAAAGTGCGCAAGTGCGATTCAGAGAAAATGAACGTGCGCACAAAAACACATGCGTACGCCTCTCTTCCAGATGTGACATATATAAATCACAAATTATCTGGAAATTGTGTGCAGCTGACTGGTGTCAGATCTCTGCCTTGTTGTCACGAATCCGGTCCATGAACTTCCAATTTCATTGACTCTCGCACTACACACTGTTGCACATCACCCCGGACTACATTTCCCATCATGCATTGCACTTCTATGTTTGAGAATGACGAGCACAAAGAAAAAAAAAAACTTTACTGAGTCAGAAATTGAGGTCCTGCTGGCGGAGGTACAGGTTCATGCGGGGGCGCTTTTTATTTAATAATGTGTAATTATTCTGTGGACAAACAGTGTGTGTGGTTATATTTTTTTCTATTGACTATTATCACAATTGCTACTTCTAGAAACAATAGAAATAATAATAAAACAAAAGTAAGAATAAACTACGAATTCAAAAAATTCAGTCATCTTATAAAAAGTGAGCCATCCTACTTTTTAAATCACTTGCTATGACAACTAATAAAAAGTTTAGTATCACGAAATTCTTGCAAAACTTTCAAAAAAAAACATTGAAAGAGAAATTTTTGGACATTTCATATCATAATAAAATTTATTATTACACGATTATGGTCTCTGGTCTGAAAAAACCTGCATGTGATTTGGCATTTCTTTATATTTACACAGATTACTAATGCTGCTCAAATCTGCCATTAATGTACTGACACAAATTAGTGTATTTTATACAAATATAACTGATGTAAATTATAAAAACAAAGTTTAATGCTGATGTCTCTATTCATTTTCACAGAAGCAAAGCAGCAGATGTAATAAATGAAAACAGTTAACAATGTCATTGAATAGAATATATTAAAACCATTATTGCATGACATAGGCCTATTCTTATAGGCTACACAGACAAAACAGTCGGAGATGCGTTTTTTCTTTCTATTTTACACATTAGTAGTAAATCAAGACTTCGCAAGTTCTCTTGCAAAATAAAATAATAAAAAAATTCAACATGAAATAAACTGTACAAAAAGCGAGCAAAGAACTCTCAACATTAGGCTACTAAAAAGGTCAATTTAATCTCGCAAAAACTCCCGTTAATAAAAAATCTGACTACACTGAACAATTAATCTCTGTTTCTGTAAAAACTGCATCTTTGTTGTTTATGATGAATTCGGTGCTTGCACGTAGACCGCTTTTATTATTATTGCAGCTTAGATGTTCAAATAGCTGCAGTACTCTGACTTTGCCACAAGGAAAAGTGCGTACGCTTGCTCAGACCATGACGTGGCGGTAGGTACTTTTCCACGTCAAAGACTGTTTTTATAAATATGAATGCTGCCGTGGATTTTAGCGTACGCACACTCTAAGATCAAATCTGTGCGTGCGCACATTTTATAAATGAGGCCCCAGGTCCCTTACTGCACTAAGAGACCCTGAAATCAATAAGCGTCCTCTAATATTTGTCCTATTTAACGAGCTGCAGCACATCCCATTGACTCGATTACAAAAGGTACGAAGCATTAGTGAACCTCACTGAGGGGAAAAATAGATATATCACCAGCATTCATATTAAAAAAGGGTGAATGGGTTTGAATATAGTCTGTCTCGTAAAGAGAAGAGAGATGAACTAGGGGGGTTTATTGTTGCCTTTATTGTGCTAGAGAATATTGTAAACCTACATCATACAGAAACATGTTTATGAGTATATGACCTGCACAGCATTTGTACCTCCACCATTCATTCATTCATTCATTCATTTATTATATGCTTTCATCCATGTGATTTAGTGTTGAGAGAACACATCATGAGGAGAAAAAAATAAAATAAAACAAGAGTGTGACGCACGATGGCCTTCGAAAAAATAAAATAAATCTTATTTAATTTGATTTTAGACACTGTATTTCTATAATGTTAAATAAGTTTAAAATAATTAAATACAAATAAATATAATGTGCATAAAATAACGACAAATAAATTATAAATATAATTATAAAAAATTATTACAATTTATAAATTTTATTGAGGTCATTTCTAGTTCCAGTAATGCTTTATTAGTCTTTTTCTAACACTTCTTATTGCATACACACAAACACTTTCAAATTAACAGCTTTAACATGAATGAAGTTTCATTGTAGGACTGACAGTGATCAATCAAACAAATGAGTGCTGCATGATCTATCTATAACAAGTCACACACAACATGACATATCTTGTAGAAAACCGTCTAAGGAGTAGAGATGCTTGAGTGAAACTTGTTCATGTTTTCTGTTGACATTAGCATTGGTTAAGGATAACCAGATGCCAAACTGCTGAAGCTATTGCTTTAACCATTCCCCCTCTCTCTCTCTCATGCTAGTCGCCTGAGGGGGGTGATTCATTATCTGAAAGTATTGTCGCGCAGCACACTTGCTCTCCAGAGGAAGCTGGCACTGTTCTCTTTCATAGTCACACAAAATACAGCAGCACCAGCAATCAAACACCTGAATGTTTGAGCTCATAGTGAAATATTTAACTTGTGATTGCTTGACAGATGTAGTCACAATGAGCTGACCACTATGAAACATACTCATTTGGTATCTCAACTGAGATATTAAAGGTGAATTGTGTTGTTTCTGCACCACTAGTGTCCACAAAAATAATGACTGTTTTCAAACAGGGTTCCTGGCATCCACTGGTCACCCAAACAGATAGTCCCGTCCTAAAATCACACCATTGGTTGAGTAAGTTTTGCTGTGGGATGCTCAAACAAACTGAATGTTTTGAAAGCCATATTTTCAACTAAAACTCTTAAAAATTAAGATCATAAAAAGGGGTTTTCACGGTGAATGCCATAGAAGAAAAATTTTTGGTTCCCCAAAGAACTTCTCCGTGAACAGTTCCTAGAAGAACCATTTTTGTTTACACTTTACTTGAAGCCTTTACATGTAATGCATTATGTATCTTGAATGTATTTTTATGCCTTGTAATGCACCGTATGCATTGTATGATCTATAATAATTGAAACCACATTTAAAATCTATTATCTATTCTTATTACACCTACATTAAAACACATGAAAAATTCCACGTTTAGATCTAATAAGGAATCTGCAAATATGATCATGCATTTTAATTTTGGTTATAGTTATTTCTGAAAAGACATAATGCATTGCAATGTGCATTATTATATGAATACCTTTATAATGCACTATACATAATGACTTCAAGCAAGTTTTTCTTAGTTTTTCTGAGCCCAGCCCACCATCTCCCCGCGGTACGGAGCATAAGCCTGAGCCCACCGATGACGGAGAGCCATTTTCCGCTGCGATCCGCGAGCCAGAGCGAAGCCAAGCGACTGAGCGGAGGATCGCCTTGGATGTGGAGCCCAAACCGTCAGACCAGGTGCGAGAGCCAGTGACAGTGCCCAGCACGAGGGAGCAAGCCATGGACGGTGTGAGTGCGGAGAGGAACTCCGCCCCCTGCATCATGGCTGAGGGTGAGCTGACTATGGTGGGACATAAGAGCCAGAATATGGAGGGAAGACGGTGTCAAAACGAGGACGAGAGACCTCGGAATCCTCAGTTTAGCCCAGGAAGGGCTCTCGATCCCCTGTCGAGCCTCGGAAGGGCTCCCGATCCCCTGTCGAGCCTAGGAATGGCTCTCGATCCCCTGTCGAGCCTAGGAATGGCTCCCGATCCCCAATTCAGCCCGGGAAGGGCTCCCGATTCCCACTTCAGCCCGGGAAGGGCTCCTGATCCCCAGTTCAACCTGGGAAGGGCTCCTGATCCCCAGTTTAGCACGGGAAAGCGCACTGCAGTGCCTGCTCCTAGAAAGCGCCCTCCAGTGGGCGCTCCTCGAAAATACCCGCCCTCCCACCCGCTCCAGCCTCCCACGAGCCCCGCGGGACTGCCATCCTCCAGCGTCGCCGGGGTTGGAATTTCCCTCACCTCTGCCTCCAGCCTCCGAGGCCCGGACTCTGCCTCAGTCCGTAGACCCAGTGGCTCCACCTCGGCTCCTAGCTCCCTCGCCTCCACCGTCACCCATCGATGCTCCCTCGTCCCTTTGGCTCTGCCTTGGTCGGGTGTAGACCTGCCATCGCCTCTGGACTCCTCTCCTCTGGCTGCGCCGCATTGCTCTGTCCTACCGGCTCCGTTGGGCTCCTTCCTCCCGTCAGCTCCACCTTGGTCCTCAGTTGCTCCAGCTCCGCCGCGGATCTCTGGATCTCCGCCTCCGCCTTGGTTGCAAGTGCCCTCGGCTCCACCCTGGCCCCCCGGATCCTCTGCATCCCCCTGGCTCGTTGGCTCTCCGTCTCCGTCTCGGGCTCCTCCACCACCTGCTCCGCCGCCGTTGGTCGGCCCCCTGGAGGCGGGGGGGATTCCCCCCCCATGGCTCCCCCCGCCGTTGGCTCCACCGTGGGCCGCTATTATAGCTGTGGCCA
>NW_015505193.1:2396476-2412567 GCF_001515645.1 Sinocyclocheilus grahami
GCTCCACCGTGGGCCGCTATTATGGCTGTGGCCTGGGTCCCACCTGGCTCCTCCTCCTGCTCCGGTTCCCTCCTGTCGTCTCCCTGGCTCCTCCCTCCATCGTCACCTCCCTGGACTCTGTTAGCCGTCCTCCTGGAAGTCCGTCCTCCGCCAGAACCTCCACCTGTCTGGTCTGCCTGCCAGCCCTTTGCCTTCCCCTGTCACCATCTCACATCCTCTGCTTTGTCTTCCTCCTAGTCCCCCTCCGCCCCTCCCTCTGTTTCTACGGTGCGAGGACGCACCTTTTTCAGGAGGGGGGAGTAATGTAACACCCCTGTAGACTGTTTGTTGTGGTTTCTTCCCCTTTTGTTGGTTTAGCCCATACAATCATTAGTTAATTACCCACATTGTGCTCACCTGTCTGCCACTGATTACCCACCCTAAATTAGTTCCTGTCTGTCTCAGCTTTGGTTGTCGGTTATTGTGAATGTTACCCCAAGTGTGTGTGTGTGTATCTCTCCTTCCTGAATCTGCCTTGTTGTGTCTACATTAAAAGTCATTATTGGAATCCTTGTCGTCGTCATGCCTGTCTCCACACACCGTGACCGTGACACATATAAAACTAATGCCATCTGAACAAGGCTAATGATACTGAATGATGTACAATACAGCATGGCTTCAAGAGTAGCGAGTGAATAGTTAGCTTTACCCTCTCAAAGGGACTGCATGAAAGTGATTAATATTTTGATCTTCATGGTTACATAAGAGGTGTGGTTTTCACATTGCGAATGATTTCCTGTAGTAATCACACTTTCATCTGACCCGCTGTACAGGCTGTCAGAGTGGTGCTCCATGGAAATTGAATTGTTTCCTGGAGTGAATAATTAAAACGCCTCTTTGGATAATTATTCACGCTAATTACGCTCTCTGCTTGTGACACTGAAGAAATGCAAGCTGATTTTCTTCTCCGAAACCCAAAAATTGATTTACAGAGTCAATGCGTGTGCGTGATGGGGTTCAGCTCATCATTAGAAAGCAAAAATAAAATCCTACAGTTTTGTACACAATCACCAAGCACGAACAGTTTCACTGACAGCAGCTACGGCTATCAAGACTGATCTGCTCTGTTTTCGGCCAAAATGCCAAGAAAGTTTAATTAACATTCATTGAAAATGAAACTCAGCCTCAGAAGGAAAAATTCACAAAACAAAGAAACAGGAAAGTCATGTGTGTCTAAGATATTTGTTCATATTGATCAGAACTGTCCAAGATAAATAACCATCAATTGTTAGTGACGCTTTTAATTTCTACAACACTAGTGGCACCAAACAGAATGGTAAAAATAATTAGCTTTTTACATTTTCTGTAATGTGAGTGGTGTTTACACAAGCAAAACTCACTTCCACAATGTTGTCAATGTGGCTCCTAAAGTGTTTTAGAAGACTCTAAAAAAATAAAGGTTCTGTATTGGCATCGATGAAGAATCTTTAACATTCTTGGAACCTTTCCATTCCACAAAAGCTTCTTTAGATTTTTTTAAATGTTCTTAACACTAGGACAGTTGGCACCATAAGGGGTATTATACAGAAGTTAACTGAAACTAAAATTGCAACCATAAAAAAAATATATACATACATATATATATATATATATATATATACACTGAACAAAATTATAAACGCAACACTTTTGTTTTTGCCCCCATTTTTCATGAGCTGAACTCAAAGATCTAAGACTTTTTCTATGTACACAAAAGGCCTATTTCTCTCAAATATTGTTTTATTGCGGATGCAAATTTTAGAGTGGCCTTTTATTGTGGCCAGCCTAAGGCACACCTGTGCAATAATCATGCTGTCTAATCAGCATCTTGATATGCCACACCTGTGAGGTGGATGGATTATCTCGGCAAAGGAGAAGTGCTCACTAACACAGATTTAGACAGATTTGTGAACAATATTTGAGAGAAATAGGCCTTTTGTGTACATAGAAAAAGTCTAAGATCTTTGAGTTCAGCTCATGAAAAATGGGGGCAAAAACAAAAGTGTTGCGTTTATAATTTTGTTCAGTGTATATATTACTTGAAACTAAATAATTGTTAACTGAAATAACAAATTAAAACTAAAATAACTAAAACTGAAATAAAAATTATTCAGACAAAAAACTACTAAAAGTGATAAACACACGGCAAAATTACTAAAACTTTAACAAAAATCCAAATGGAATTTTTTAAAAATTATAACATTTCAATGATACTAAAGTTACACTGGTCATCACTGTAAAAACAAAAGGTAATTTGGTACCTTTATTTCTAGGAGTTACGTACAGTTTCTAGTGTGTTTTTGATGGTTGCTAGGTTGTTTCGTCTAAAGAAGTTAAGAAAACTCTTAAGATAAATGCCAAGGAGTTCATAAAAATGAGCAATTCTTGAAAATTGCTTTAAGAAGTTGTCAAATATTTTCTTAAAGAGGAGCTTAGTTCTTGTTTTTGTCTTAAATAGAAAATAACTTTTTGCAAGATACTTTTCAAGAATTTGAACTCTTCTTAATAGTTGTCTTAAGAACAGTCTTAAGAAAAATTATTAAGAACTACTTTTGGTAATATTAAATATTATTAACATTTTTCAAATAAATAAATACAATCTCAGGAAAAGAATGTAAAAATGTTGTCATTGGGAATGGCAAAAATACATCTTTATACCTTATTTATCCCTAAAGGAGCATTTTATTACCTTAAATGCACATATTTGTGCCTAAAGTGTACATATTAATACCTAAATGGTACATATTAGTAATTTTTGAAAAGGTACCACCCCAGTGACAGCTTTTGCACCTTGTAAAAAATAGAAGTTAAGAAGAACTTTATTCTTGAGAATGTTTCATGAATCCAGCTCTTGGTTTTCAAAACACCGTCTACCGCTGTACAAAAAAAACATGAAGATCGCTTGACATGTCGGACCACTCAAACTAGCAGAGAAATGTTTTGAAAGTGCCAGAGAGTCGCAGTCTTCACACTCCTCCCAATGTCTTCTAGTTGTCTCTGCACATTAAACTGGCACAGGAGAAAGTATTTTAACATGGCACACTTCACCTTCAAGCAAAGACTCCAAAATCTGCTGTAAAATTTAACTGACATTCAGAGAAGTCCATTTCCGAGGAGCGTGTTTTCAACATTTGTTAATTTTTAGAAGTCAGGATTGCTGAAATATTGAAGTAGTCAGCATTCACAGCACAGTTTGGTTGACTTGAGGACAGACACTAACATTCATGCGTCTGACTTCAGGGATACAGAGTGAGAGAGAGAAAGAGGTCAAGTCTCTCCTTCCTTTCAAGACATCCCATCTCTCATCGTTAGAGGGAAGATCAAAGAAAATTGAGTTCATTTCAATATCCCTTATTTTCATATCAAAGACTTCAATAGCTTTTGTTCATCCCACTGAAGCAGTTATGTGCGTAAATTTCAGGTGCTCAAGTTGGACAACTGAAGGACAATTTGCAATTTTAGTGCAGATTACATTTTAAATCTTTTTACTCTCTCACCTTGTTTTTATTTAAAAAAACAAATGTTTTATTACTATTTATTTAATTGCTTTTTTTTTCTCCATAATCCAAAGTCTGCTCAACTAGAACCAAAATATACACAAAGCTGGGTGGGGCTTCAAAAAGTATTATGATTTTACATTTTACGGTAGAATCTTCACCATGAGACTATACAACATAATCAGACTTTAATGGATGAAAATGAAGTAGAAAGAAGAGCCCAACTGTTCCATTTCAAAGCAGCTTGAATCAATTTAGACTCTAATATTCATAAAGTCAGAACATTAGCTCAACAATCAAATAACAAAAAACTAAAGTACAAAACAAAGTCAGTATATTCAGTTAAATTCACTATTGTGTCATTGCTTTAATGAAATCCTTTGCCTTAGTTTAAAAATGTCAGTCTCAATGGGAATATATATATATATATATATATATATATATATATATATATATATAAAATTCAAATAAAATGAAAAAGAAAACTGAAAATATCAAATCAAAAGCTCATTCAAAATATTAAAAAAAATAAAATTTTCTGTAATTGAAAGAAGAAGAAATTAAATACAATATAAATATTAGATGAAAATCTTACATTTAAATGAAAATTAAAAATGTTGCCTTGGCAACTAACTGATTTTTTTTTTTTAGTTAAGGCATTAAAATTGCTCAAACTAATACTAAAATAATTATACCTAAGTGGAAACATGTATATTTAAAAAAAACTATTAAAATCACAAAAGCACATGACAAAATTACTAAAACTCTAATAAAAATGAAAACTGAAAATACACAAATAAAAGCCCATTCAAAATATAAATAAATACTGCATAAATAATACTGGTTAGGCTTTGATGTTCATAACCATTTTGCAAAATGATGTTTGCTAAGTATGACTACTGATATTCCTCATATTGAGGTTTAATGATTTGTGCAAACCTCACAATTCATCCTGCAGTGATTTCTCAAATCATGTGTCTTGTTGAAGAGATGTCTGCTGTTACTTTACGAAATATCACAGATACTCAAAGGTGGACTGTTTTGACTCGGAAATAACCATTTCTAACACCCACAAACCACACAACAACATGCTAAAACCACTTAGAAACTGCATAAATACATTGTTCTGTATTTCAAAACAGCAGGTAATATTTTACCCGGTCTTCAAATTCACATCTGATATTGTGTCCACTGCCCAAACAACCAAGGTCTAAATGGATGTGAATTTTCCCCCTGTGGCCATATAATATGCATATATGCTTCACTCCCTCCATCTCTCTCTCTCTCTCTCTCTCTCTCTCTCTCTCTCTCTCTAAGAGGTCTGTGCAAAGTACAAAGCAAGAAAACTGATTCGCCTCTGCCAGCTGGTTATTACATTTGTTTGCAAATCTCCAACCTATTCTTATCCTTTCTGTTTGTCTCTCTGTCCATTCTCATTCCTCTGTTCTTTCATTTTCTCCCCTCATTTCCTCATCAGCATGCTTTCTTAATACACATTCCTGGTCTTACTGCGAATAAAAGAAAAAAGGTGTTTGTTTTTGCAATCATTCATAAAAACGTAATAACTTTCTCCGCCTTAGCCACATTTTTGGCTGGCGTTACCTAGGCTGGTTTATGTTAAAGAAACACTGTAGTTCACTCAGAAATGACAAATCTGTTCCGGTTATTCACACTGATGTACTAACAAATCTATATGATGTTCTTTTTGCTGCAAAAGCTGAAATTTTGATTCATGCAGTTACAGTGTAAGCTTCAGAAAGGATACAAAGAAGTGATTCATACAAGCAATGCTTATTATTCAAGTGTTTTGTCATACAACAGACCAATACAACAGACCAAGTTGCATTGT
This sequence comes from Sinocyclocheilus grahami, assembly GCF_001515645.1. Classification (NCBI taxonomy): domain Eukaryota; kingdom Metazoa; phylum Chordata; class Actinopteri; order Cypriniformes; family Cyprinidae; genus Sinocyclocheilus; species Sinocyclocheilus grahami. The sequence goes on from NW_015505193.1 coordinate 2,401,841, forward strand.
CATACAACAGACCAATATTTAAGTTGTTTTTTTCTATAACACAAAAAAAGGATAGAGCAAAAATGCACAAAGCTGCATGCAGTGATTTCTGAGAGGAAATAGCATGGAGAATATGTTTTTTCCAAATGCACAGGTTTTGTATTAATAATTGTTTTGTGGAGGGAGAAAGGTTTGAACAGATGCAGTGAGGAGAGAAAAGCGTAATGAAGAGCAGCGGTCAAATCGCATGAATCGCCAACATCTAATATATACTCCAGCACCCGATGAATATTAATGTCACAGAGTGAGCCACATCCACAGGCTTTGATTCTGCCAACAGCTGAGAATAGAAATAGATGTGTCATGTGCAAAAGAGGTCAAAAATAGTAATTATCTATAGTTTAAATTAAAGGTTACTAAGCAAAATTAACTACTGACAGCTCATGCAGCACAGCTATCATGCCAGTCATGGCCCAAAACTATTCAACGGACTAGATGTGTTCAAATGAGTTTGTGGGAACATATGTAGTTATTTATTGAAAGATGCAAAAACTCTTAAACTGATTCTAAATAGTAACATTTATGGCAAAATGCAGTTGGAAATATTTTCTGTAGTAGATCTGTATTCCACAAGCATACGTTGTTAAACCGTATTTAGGGCGCTTCGGTCTTTCTGTCTTTAGAATAATCTGAATCGCTTCTTTCTAGTGAAATCACAAAAGATAACCAAATATGCCACAGTTACTGATAAACATCTACTGATTAATAATGATTTACTGACATAAAAATGGCTCAAATAAAAGCATGTAAGAGTAAATAAAAAACTAAAGATAATTTTTTTTATTGTAATTATATTATATTAATTGCTATAGTATTATTAAAATAACATAACATAGGTATTGCAAATATATAATGGAAAATAATTAAAGAATTTTTTTTTAAATAAATAAAGAAAAAACATGCATGGAAAAAGAATAAGTTAAAGCTGATTTTAAGACCTATATGTTGTAGAAAACAAAGATTTGTTCATTTTTGTAGAAATGTATTGGTGCTGAATGACTCAAATAAAGTGTTATCTCATAACCCTTTCTTATGTTGATAGAATATGAGAAACAGTAAGAAAGAGAGAAAAGGAGCGAGTATGTGTGTAAATTTGACATTCTCTATGTATGTTCCAGACAGGGTTGCCGGACTGAGCTTAAAGTTAGAGCGGACAAAATAATCAACCTATCAGCTTTGCTCATGAATATTAATTGTGTGACATCAAACAGGTAAGTGGACTCTAGCTGTATGGGATTAAGGCTTACAGCTGACACATTTGTTCAGTCCACTGATCTAAGCTTCTTGATCTTAAAAAGTGTTACTCTTACATGACGCTTCTGTCATAAACAACATGCTCTGTGATTCTCTGAAGTCTTCCTCTTTATACTCATGTTCTGCTTCCCGTTCTCACACACGTGGACCCCAGATCATGTTAGACAGGGTCTTTGTTGGGCAGTCTAGCCTGTTTAATCCTCTTTTATCTTCTTCCACCTCATTTCTCACTTTGGATCAGGTTTTCCACCTGTCTTCCTTCCCCTTTATACCTGCAGCACTTCAGCACAGCACTGAGCCGGATACATTTTTATTGCCAATGTCCAACCGTGGTATATCATATGAATATATAAATTCAGACCAATAGCATGATTCTGAGTGTCATATTGGTTATTTATTTTTTAGTTCAATGCCAAAATTTATATTACTTACATTTTAGACATTACTCTGGATATAAACTGGTTCATTGGTGGAGCAAAAGTGCAATACATGCACAAGAAATGTGTTGAGTTATCACAAGATCAGAACATTCAGAAAAACGGATTTATTCATTTATTCATAAATAAATAAATTGGGGCTCTCAAGTTCAAATGAATAGTATTTTAATATTAAAATTTTAAAAATGATTATTATATAATTATTTTTTATTTCCCTTTTTTACTTTTAGTAACGTTACTTATTTGCGTTTCAGTTATGTTGTCAAGGCAACCTTTTTAATTTTGAGTTTTTTTCGTCTAATATTTATTTCCTTTTAGCTTTATTTCAATTAAAGGATTTTTGTTGTTGTCGTTGTTGTTGTTTATTTTTTAGTTAACAGTAACAACACTGGTTCAAATGTCATGTGCCGAATGATAGGATGAGTGAGTCATATTCATCCACATATCTCCACACCGTACTGAATCCAGCTTCAAAACAGAGAAGAGTCCAGGAATGGGGTTTCAGTGATGTTTTTAAAGCAAAGAGTTGTCTGTCTTAGTATCTCAGTATCATCTGTGGTGCTGCCTACACTTTGCTTCCAGACAATAACAGGCAGGTAAACCAGTTAATATAGCGACTAAAGGACTAGAACCTTCTGCCAAGCAACAGTTACAATTACAACATTAAGAATAGTGTTAATTAACCATTAAAACTCCTTTGCATTCTCACGACCAACTTATCAGACAAAACCGTAATATCTCTCAGTTATTCAATGGCTATTTTTGAGAATAGCACTGCCCTTTTCTGCAGCTATCTTTGTCTGGTTCTGGTTTATGAAGACTAGAATGGGTCTGACCTATGCACGCTTGACTTATTATTTTATTCCTTTTACTTAATTTATTATAATGGAATTATATCGTGATAGTTGTGCTTTATTGTAACTCACTGTGTTCCCTGGCTCAAAACTCAATTAAACGCCTGAACAAATGAAATCGTATTTAGCGTGAATTATTTTATTGAATTTTAATTAAATGGGATTAAGCTGTTATTTGAGTCTTTCAGAGCTCGGTTTCCCAAAAGGCTGTCGTGTCTCTCCATCTGTCTATTGCTTTTGTCTTTCTAGCCAAAGATGTCAAACCACATTTGGGTTTGTTATTAAATGAACGTTCTTGGAAAAAGGCAAACTGGGAACGCCTCATATCCGGCACTGATCCCCTCTTTGTCTTGACCTTTCCGACTGTATTGAGAAGCAATAAAAGCAGTTTGCAGGACGGTTCACTCAGATTCATTCATTTACTGTGGTAAGAGTTGAAATCATTACAAGACTCAAGGACTCAATGTTGCCTTTGCTCCAGGATTCATCTTTTGTCAAAACTGTACGAAAGTAAAACTTCACGATAAAAGAATAATCCAGTTACTGCTTCCAATAACATTGCCTTTGAATTATAAGATCAGTGAGTGAGATAGGAGAGAAACTCCTGCGCTTGTTTCATAAATGATTCAATAAGCCGTGGGAGTGATCCAAACACCTTAAGTGTTGAACCGTGCTGGATGTCCAGGGTTTTGCGCTTTGTATTATTAATAAAGAGAGTTTACTTCAGTACCCTTTACAGGAGGATAACCGGCCAAAGATGGCACTCACTTTCACTCTTTCTTGCTCTCTCTGTCTTTATAGGCCTACTTACAAACTGAACAACCACAAATGTCACATTTATCAGAAAATAATACACATTTAGCCCGCTTATGAACCAACAATGACTTTATATGTTCAGAATGCAGTGCTAGAAACAGAATGATAGTATGTAATTCAATTAAATAATCATGGATGCTAATTGCAAATGGTCATCACTAAATTATATTGAAAGGTTTGCCAGAAAATATTAATTTAGCTGGTTTATAAGGCAATTTTCCATTGTTTTCTACAGACAACAGACAAGACATAGCATCAGTTATGCATCTAAAGCACATCCTTTGCTGTTCATTTTGTTGCACAAGCGCTGGAAAAGGGTTCTTGTCAACAGGAAGTAAAAAGAACAAAAAGGAAACATGAAATAGCCTAAAATGTCTATTTTACTCTGAATGAAATCACTTGAACACCTCAAATCTGATTACTGCTGCATTCAAGTCCTGGAAAGCACATACTTACAAGATTGGAAGTCAAAATTACAATGTGTCGTGTTCAAGTCATTTTGCATGGGGGTAAAATGCATTTTGATTATTTTTGATTTATTTATTTTTTTCTCCCAGTCATTTAAATTCAAGTTTAGTTCAAGTATGCTCAAACAGATGAATTACTGTTCAAAAGTTTGGGGTCAGTACGTTTTTTGTTTGACAGCAAAGACATTTATAATGTCTCAAAAGAGTTTCATTTCAAATAAATACTGTTCTTTCAAACTTTCTTTTCATCAAATAATTGTGAAAAATATGTATCATGGTTTCTGCATTCAAATATGATGCAGCACAACTGTTTACAACATTATTAATAATCAGAAATGTTTCTTGAGCAGCAAATCAGCATATTAGAATGATTTCTGAAAGATCATGTGACACTGAAGACTAGAGTAATTCGGTGTTGGGGAAAGTTACTTTTAAAAGTAATGCATTACGATATTGCGTTACTCCCTAAAAAAGTAACTAATTACGTTACTTAGTTACTTTTTATGGAAAGTAATGCGTTATATTACTTTTGCGTTACTTTCGCGTTACTTTTTAAGTATAAGCAGGGCTTGATTGTTTTTAATATAAGAAGTTCTATTTATAGCAAATATAAAAGCCCTTTCACACCAAAAAGTGTAATGAATAAACCTCAGGCTGAAGCAAAAGTAAATTCACGTCTGTACAGTAGAACGCAGGAGAAGAAACACTCTTCAGCAATAAAAAAACAAAGCACAATTGTTAGTTTCTCTAAAGTCATTTTTGCTTATTAGTATGGTTGAACTGGATCATCAAAGGTCAGCAGCAAAGATATTGGTTAATAAAATGGGATTAGATACATTTGTGTTATTTAACATATATTTAATTATTGCAGGTTTGCGTCATATTCTGAGTTTGCCATTCATTGTTTAATTAATTTTGATTAATACTAAATCAGTTTTTTGTGAGTGGGATGAATTAATGCACATTCACATTTAGTCTAGAACTACAGTAACATCATGTTCACACAGCGCACACAATTCCTCTACACTTCCGATTTCTCTCAATATGGGAACAGGAGAGCTGTCCGTCAATAAATGTGAAAACAAGGTAACTGGCATTACTTTTTTGAAAAAGTAACTCAGATATCTTCTTGTAAATTAAAAAAGTAATGCGTTACTTTACTAGTTACTTGAAAAAAGTAATCTGATTACGTAACTCGCATTACTTGTAATGAGTTACCCCCATCACTGGTAATGATGCTGAAAATTCAGCTTTGATCACAGCAATAATTTACATTTTACAATATTCAAATAAAAATCAGTTATTTTAAATTCAAATAATATTTCACTTCATTACAGGTTTTTGCTGTATTTTTGATCAAAAAAATGCAGCTTTGGTGAGCAGAAGAGACTTTTAAAAACGGACCCCAAACTTGTAGTGTAGTTTTGATATGCTGCCTGATAAACCAGCTAAATGAGCAGTATTTTCTGGCAAGCTTTATGCTATTTTTCGTGAACAGCGCACAAAATGCATTCAAAATAAGTAGTCAACATTCACAATTAAAACTTCGCTATAACCAAAAACAATTTGCTTCTGCAATGATGCTTTAATTCACAAGACTACAACATAAGGCCTTAAACCAACACATTAACCTGCCTAATTGTGAAAAAACAAGCTCTCATTCATCAAAAATGTGTTTTCCTTCACTGTAAGAGCTGTAATCTCACTGTTTGCTATGTTAGGTGTTCTTGAGAGCATGTAATACCTCATTCCTCACATTTCCACAGCTCGTCTCTTCACTCCTCAGCAGCCATTGTAAACGTTCCCCTGATTATATCTGACCCAGGGAACACTGTCCCTAATTAGCTTTGCTAAACTTTGCATTACAGTCATAAATCAGCAGCTCCGTGTTAGTCTTCCAGGGGTGGAAATGTAAATTTCGTTCTTTATCATATTCATCATCTTGCTTAAACAACAGTAGAGCCTGACACTTTATTTAAATTCAAAGTTGGTCACATAACAATGTGGCTCGATCTGCAGAGATGCAGAGGGGTGTTCATGCTATTCTCATTAAAGCAAAGAAATATGAGCGCTCAGGAATGACCTTATTATTCAAAATACGGCTGATATGAATGTTGGACACTGGAAGAGATGCACAGGTAAAGGGAATGCAAACAAATGGACACAAACACACACATAGGCTATGTTCTACTAGCATTATTACAGTATACTATTACTATTAGTATGCAATGCTCCTGTCAAAAGTCTTAAAGGGTTAGTTCACCCAAAAATGATGTCATTAATTACTCACCCTCGTGTTGTTCCAAACCCGTAAGACCTACGTTCATCTTCAGAACACAATTAAAGATATTTTGGATGAAATCTGAGGGCTCTCTGACCCTCCCATAGACAGCAAGGTAACTACCACGTTCAAGGTCCAGAAAAGTACCAAGATGATCGACAAAGTAGTCCTTGTGACATCAGTGGTTCAACTGTAAAGTTACAAAGCTACGAGAATACATTTTTGCCCAAAGAAAACAAAAACGACTTTTGTGGAATAAAGTCGTAATGTTTTAACCTTGAACGTGGTAGTTACCTTGCCGTCTATGGGAGGGTCAGAGAGCCCTCAGATTTAATAAAAAATATCTTAAATTGTGTTCCGAAGATGAACGAAGGCCTTACGGGTTTGGAACAACACGAGGGTGAGTAATTAATGACATAATTTTCATTTTTGGGTGAACTAACCCTTTAAGACTCTTGACAGGACATACTAATAGTAATAGTATACTGTAATAATGCTAGTAGAATATAGCCTATGTGTGTGTTTGTGTCAATTTGTTTGCATTCCCTTTACCTGTGCATCTCTTCCAGTGTCCAACATTCATATCAGCCGTATTTTGAATAATAAGGTCATTCCTGAGCGCTCATATTTCTTTGCTTTAATGGGAATTTTTGGGTGAACTAACCCTTTAAACAAAATTGGATTAAAAATGCAAAATAACTACAACTAGAAACTATGTATGAGATGCCACAGTTTAATTATACATGAAATGTAATGAGGCCATGTGATGAATGTTTATTGGCTCAAAAGAGTCAGTTCAGGTTTCTACATATGACTGAGGTCCCTACTTCAATAAAATGTCTGTAATATTCTTAATATACTAAAAATAGTAGACAGTATACTTTTTTTTATTGTACCGTGTTTAATAAATAGTAGCCTTGTATTACATTTCAAACACAGTCGCACAGAAAACTAAAGAAAACTCCTTGGGGTTCATAATGTATGTTCAGACAAATACACAGCTGTCTCTATTTCCCCGTCAGTTTATTGATCAGACTAATTGACTTGAAAGTAATAGGGCACAATACAAATTGAGCTTCTGCATGTAAACAAACACAGACTGGCTGTAATAATGGAGTGCCGAGTACAGGAAACAGACCAAATTACGTGACATTAAAGACAGATCTTCACATCTATTGGTCGCCCCCATGCAAATGAGCTGTTATTAAGTCTGCAGTATTTGGATGTTTGTGAAGTGTGCGTGGCAGGTGGTACTGGGGTGAATTACAACACACTGCAGCTACAGGCCTGTGCTTTCAAGTGTGGTGTCTTATTTATAAGTGTACAGAACCATTGCTTATTTATTAGCCTATCAACTTGAGATTTTTAAAATATAATTTATTTATTTTAATATGCAGGCTATACAGCCTATATATGGGCAATATGTGCATATACTTGTGTGCCAGCTGCTCCTCTGAAACTGCTATTTTCTAATTGACTCATGTCGCCATAGCAGAAGTTGTTAATGTAATTAAACAAAATTAGCGGACCAAACTATTGGGACATTATGTAACTAATGAGTTGCTCTGTCAGGGGTGTCATTCAAAATTATGAAACATCGGGCATTTTACATCAACGCACACAGCACACACATCAGTGACCCCTGCTAGTATTTTTCAGCATCATGGAGAGTGATGTCCTGTCAGAATAAACCACATGGGTGGAGGACGGAGACTTATGAAACTTGACTGGCAGTGACTGATCACGCAGACTTTTGTGTCTGAGCTGAAGACCCCCATGAGGTGCTCGTGATACCGCTCATATTTCACATATTTCATCTTGAGTGACAGACAGTGAATAGGCTACTTAAGAGGTAAATTGAGCCACCCAGATGTTGAATACTAGAATAAAACCTCAAGATTTAACACACACACACAAAAAGATGAGCTCAGAATAATCAGCATATGACAAAGAACTGAAGCTGACAAGCATGATAACAACAGCACAAATAAAACATGAAACAGCAAAACAATAAATAGTAACACAATGATCCATTTAATTTGTTCATGCCAGCGCTGCATTGCTGGAAACTCGCATACCGCATCTATCTCAGTTTATCCACAGATTAAACTCCTTTCTCATAAACCCTCATGTTCAACAGAAATGCAGAAAATATCATGAAAAAGCACACTTTGTGTTTATTTGAGTCTCTGGTGTTCTTAGTGTTGAGCATGAGCAGCTCATCTGCAAACCATCCAAAGTAACCTGTCAGCAAAGATTTTCTTTTTAAGAAGTCTGTGTTTGAACTCATTACTGTAATTATGTTTACTATATTTCTGAGGTGTTATGTTTCTACTGTATGTATAAGCTTATATGTGTATTCATGTATTACATGTATTTTTATGTATTACATATTAAATGTTTCTTCCAAACTGTCTTCTTATTTAAAGTAATATTTTCTTTAAAGTATTTTTTAAAGCAACATTTTATAAATATTGAAATTATTTTTTTAACTAATGTTTGTAACGTTACAAAAATTATATATCAAATAAATGCTGTTCTTTTGAACTTTCTATTAAATAACATGACATAACACAACGTAGCATAACAATATTACAATTTTACTGTTTTTTTTTTTATCAAATAAATGCAGCCTTGGTAAGCATTTTATTTTTCATTGAATCAGTTAATAAATGGAATATTTGTTTTTTAAATGATTTTGTCAACCAGCCGAATCAATTAAATGAACTCTAAAGAGTGATTAAAATTACTTAAACGGCTTATTTACATTTTAATTGTTCAAATTTGAATCAAAACTTTTCAGTGACACATTTGTTTGATTTAGTTATTTAGTTAGCAACCTATGCAGTGTTTATTTTTTGTGTTTTCTCACAGAAGAAAGAAATCACTTATATTTTCGATATGCCTATAGATCTTTTTTTATATATATACTATGATAATCCCCCATAAACATTCTACCAAAAACCTCTACATAAAGCAATGCAATGCAGCTCATAAACACATCAGTGACCTTTCACATGTTATTCTTTATAAACCTCAGACTGACCCTATGAAAGCAGCACGTTTTCACAGCAATACACCTCAGCCGTGACATTGTTTTGCCTTAATTAAAAGCCTGCGGGAGGGCCATTTAAATAGCAAGGTAAAAAAAAATGCAATTAGCACACTGAGGCAGTAAATAAATAAATAACAGTAAGCAATCTGTCCTCACTCTTGAGACCAATGCTGCAAACATCAATAAAATGTCTTCATGTGCCGGTCTGCTCTTTCAGAGGGCTTAAGGATGCCATAGGAGGTCTGGGTCACGACCAGCTTCTATAGGATGAAGACATCAGCGTCTGAGCGAGCGCCGGCCCTGTCGCTACATCCTGCCCAATCTCATTCTTGTAGAAATTGAGGTTTGTGAAGGTCATTATTGAGAAGTGCTGTCTTATTACAGTGAGTGACCTTCACCTCAGCCTCTGGCTCGCTCCTCTGTGTTATTTAGTGAGGTCTGACACATGTGTTTGAGTGTGTGTGAGGCTGTCAGAGAGGAGGAATAAACCTCATAGTGCTTTTCCTTGCCTCTTTATCGCTAGATGGTAGTTTAACTGTCACCTTCCTCTCTGTCAACCAGGGACACAGAATCACAGAATACTGCATTTTCACCGGACAATGATGGGATATTGCCTATAAGACACAGCGAGAATCTCAACAACACTCACCTAGAGCCTTTTAACCCCATGCAAACTCTAAATAAAACACTAATGCAGTATTAACGAGAATTAACTCTTTCAGGGGAATGTGCAATTAGCACACTGAGGCAGTAAATAAATAAATAACAGTAAGCAATCTGTCCTCACTCTTGAGACCAATGCTGCAAACATCAATAAAATGTCTTCATGTGCCGGTCTGCTCTTTCAGAGGGCTTAAGGATGCCGTAGGAGGTCTGGGTCACGACCAGCTTCTATAGGATGAAGACATCAGCGTCTGAGCGAGCGCCGGCCATGTCGCTACATCCTGCCCAATCTCATTCTTGTAGAAATTGAGGTTTGTGAAGGTCATTATTGAGAAGTGCTGTCTTATTACAGTGAGTGACCTTCACCTCAGCCTCTGGCTCGCTCCTCTGTGTTATTTAGTGAGGTCTGACACATGTGTTTGAGTGTGTGTGAGGCTGTCAGAGAGGAGGAAGAAACCTCATAGTGCTTTTCCTTGCCTCTTTATCGCTAGATGGTAGTTTAACTGTCACCTTCCTCTCTGTCAACCAGGGACACAGAATCACAGAATACTGCATTTTCACCGGACAATGATGGGATATTGCCTATAAGACACAGCGAGAATCTCAACAACACTCACCTAGAGCCTTTTAACCCCATGCAAACTCTAAATAAAACACTAATGCAGTATTAACGAGAATTAACTCTTTCAGGGGAATGCAACATCTCAGAAAATATTCAATAAATATTTCAACTTGTTACACCCACCATTCAAACATTTCAAGTTCAAGAATGTTGATTTTTATAGTGTTACAAAAAAATTATATTTCAAATAAATGATGTCCTTTTGAACTTTATGTTCATCAAAGAATCCTGAGGGGGGG